>NC_142063.1:273606631-273946631 GCF_059756535.1 Pantherophis guttatus | reverse complement strand
TGGCCAAGTGTGATTGGACACACAAAGAATTTGTCTTGGTGCCTACGCTGTCAATGTACATAAAAGAAAAGATGCGTTCGTCAAGAATCATAAGGTACAACACTTAATGATAGTCATAGAGAAACAGTCAATATAAATCGGAAGGATACCAACAACAAGGTTACAGTCATACAGTCATAAGTGGGAGGAGATGGGTGATAGGAACGATGAGAAGATTAATAGTAATGCAGATTTAGTAACTAGTTTGACAATGTTGAGGGAATTATTTGTTTAGCAGAGTGATGGCATTCGGGAAAAAACTGTTCTTGTGTCTAGTTGTTCTGGTGTGCAGTGCTCTATAGCATTGTTTTGAGGGTAGGAGTTGAAACAGTTTATGTCCAGGATGCGAGGGGTCTGTAAATATTTTCACAGCCCTCTTTTTGACCCATGCCGTATACAGGTCCTCAATGGAAGGCAAATTGGTAGTAATTGTTTTTTCTGCAGTTTTAATTATCCTCTGAGGTCTGTGTCTGTCTTGTTGGGTTGCAGAACCAAACCAGACAATTATAGCAGTGCAGATGATAGACTCAATAATTCCTCTCTAGAACTGTATCAGCAGATCCTTGGGCAATTTGAGCTTTCTGAGTTGGCGCAGAAAGAACATTCTTTGTTGTGCTTTTTTGACGTTGGGTGTCCATTTTAGGTCATGAGATATGGTAGAACTTAGAAATTTGAAGGTCTTACTGTTGATACTGCGTTGTCTAGTGTTATAAGAGGTGGTAGCATGGGAGGGTTTCTCCTAAAGTTCACCACCATTTATACAGTGGTGTTTTGAGGCTAGTTGTTCAACCTCCCGTCTGTATGCGAATTCATGTGAGATTATAATCTTGACATTTATATTTTAAAAAGTGCAGAAAGGAAATGGGAATGTTGATAGAATGATAAAACACCTATATCATTGTTTTTTGTGGAAAACAAATTTCAAAACAGAATATATTCAGGTTGTACCTGTATCTACTATGACGCCCTATATCTACTGCAATGGATGTCATCCATCCATGGAAAAAAATAGGTCACTGACTCCATTTCATTCTATGAGAAAGGGCCTAACAGTAAATCTTGAACATGTAGAAGTTGCCTGACCAAACTGGCACGGAGTATGGAAAAATCTGAGCTGTTGCCAGCCATAAATGGTTCAGTAGAGATGAGTCTACCTTGTTTTATCCACTGACTGATGAGGTGCCAACAAAGAATGTATGACTATACCCCTACTTGTCTTCCAATATGCAGTTTTTAGAAATCCAATAGCCACATTCTGCCAATTATAGAGCAACACAAAAATAACAGTCACCTTAAGTGTGTGTTTTGCTATTTCTAGTCAATGGTATTTTCTCCCACAAATGATAAATCAAGGTATTCTAATCAATGTAATCTCTGTTACTCAGTGACCAAGTTCAAAACGAAGTAAGCATAGTCATATAAAGCTGTGTCATAAAATGTTCTAAATATAGCAATATGAATCATATATAAAAACAGAATCTCAGGAGACATGGCGATGGGAGGAGGGAAATACCTTTTCAACAGCTTCTATGTAGTTTCTGTTAACTAAAATTGGTTCTCTATAGTAATAAATATCGTCATTTTGAAGGGCAGTAATCAGATGACCCCAAATTGAGAGGAATGCAATGATTTCTCCCAATCAAAAAATTAAAGAAAATATTTACAGTATATTGATTATTTATAATAAGATGTAAAAACCTGGCTAAAATTTCCCATTTGATGTGTCTGGTTTTAGAAAGTAAGAAGAAAATCAGTGGGTGGTGAAATGCTAACACACAACACACCAATTATGTCATTATGGAGTCTTCTTCCTCATAGCTCTACTATGTTCGTGCTATCAATAGTGCTTATGCAAAACAAACTTTGCCACTGGCAGACAATCCTTTGAATTATTATACTGCAACACAAGCTAGATCAGACAAGCTAGATATTTAAGAATCTTTTTTGAATTGGGCATCCTCAGAAACTAACAAACAAACAAATCTGAGCAGTAGTGCAATAAATTCTGTCCCATTGTAAATAGGTTATTTCCAGTTGTATCCTAACACTTTTGATTCCCATATTGGAAGGCTCATTCTGTTGTCCTAGTTAATAAATCCAGACAGGAGGACTATAGACTCATTATCTAAATCACATATATATCCACTTTGCTCATACAGAAGGAAACACTCTTTGTTTCAATGTTTTGGCAAACGAAAACTTTTAAGAAACTGAAATAATAAGGGACAGGAATAAGAATATTCCTATATGCAGATATTTCAATCTTCCTTACAAATTTATAGTGCTTATGCAATGTGTTATGCCTGTTTTTCTCTCTGTGTAAAGCAAAAAGGTAGAAAAGAACTTAACTGTTCTGCTTGATTTGAAATACATTTTTATGCTAAAACCAAAACTTTCTTGACCATTTTTTCAGTGCTGTTTGCAATTCAAAGATTATATATATTATTCCATTCCATTCCAATATCTTTATGCATACATAACTGCATACATTAGGCAAAAAATATGCATATGAGAAAAATGAATGTTTACAATGCCTATATTATCATAAATACTCATAAAATGTATATGAAATATCTTATTTTCTTGGGAGGGAGAGAACTATTGCAAACAAGAGCTGAAGCAGGAAACAGCCAGCTTCAATTTGGAAAAAATGAAAAATGAAGTACAGTTGAATTTCAGGGATTCTAGTTGCATTTGAAAATGTAGTCAGGGCTGGGGATGGTCATTGGACATAATTATAATATTTAGCTAACAACTTTGGACATTTAAACCATTTTAAATGAAGTTAGGAATGTATGTGAATACTAGTTAGATTTCTATTGTACATTTCCTGGAGACTGATGAGAAGACGAGAGTTCACATTTTATTCTTAGTCAAAAGATAGAGGTTTTTGGTTCATCTGTGCTCACAACATGTTCAGGAAGCAATGTGCAACACAAACATATGTGCCTATGTTTCTGTGTTTCTATGCATTACCTGACTCTGTAGTTTCTTCCCCAAACCCCCAAAACTTTAACCTTAAACTGTCTACTGTTGACCTCACCCCATTCCTAAGAGGTCTGTAAGGGGCGTGTATAAGTGCACCAGCGTGCCTACCGTCCCTGTCCTAATATTCCTTTTTACTTACTCTTTTCATGTATTCAAATTATATTTATACTTTTACCTGTTATCTTATATATGCTTGGCAAATAAACTTATGATTATGATTATGTAAGGATGCATATTACTTTCTTTTCATTTCTTTGAAACAATGCAAAAGTAGTATGCATATGAGACACCAGAGGGCACTATTTATTTGCAAAATATTTTATGCACATATCTGTACCAATGCATTTTTTTAACAGGTATACACTCCTTTTCTCCTATGACAGTGGAGCATTAAATGGAACACAATGTATGTTTTAGCTAAGGTTTACATTTTAATTATGTTTAGAACGAACATCCTGTCCCTAAATGTTACAAACCTGCAAGAGAGTGGTATATTTTGGGAAAATGTCAATATAAAAGTCACCACAGCAATATTTCCTGTTTATAGCTATTAAATTTATTAGAATAGATACTATTGCCTGGAATCCACAAAAGAATAGAAATGATTCCCAGATGATAAACAAAGTGCAATTCTAAGCATAGTTATTTTGAAGAATGTTCTCCCAGAGCAGAGAATTAATCCCCATTTGCTGTGTAGAAGGCTAACCCGAGGCACTGAATATCTATTTTAGGGAGAGATCCAGTAAACACAGAGCCAATCCTATTACAGAATGTTGGGCTCTCTCTAATATTCAATGAGATGGAATATTTTCCTCTGTGACTACCACGCTTAAATGAAAATGGAAAAAAAAATTAGGAGGTTGTGATTGATATGGTGTTTTGGATTTCCAAAGGGAGATACTCAAAGAACTTCACAAACTGGCATTTCATTGGTCTTACCCGCTATCAGTCAATCCAAGTTTAATGCTAAAGCAACGTAACCTCCCGAGTAAATGAAATTACGTCTTAGAACTCTGATTTTATTTATTTATTTTATTTATTGGAATTTGTCAAACAAAAACGAGAAGAAGAATAAGAGAATGAAAATACAATGACAGGCACTTATGAACATTCCCTCTATTGACCACTTAAGTATGAAGTAAGGTCCACGGAAGTCAATTTGTGACTGAAACTGTGAAAATTTGTATCTGAGACAACTGAATCAGGTAGGGCATTCTAGACTTCGACAACTCTATTATAGAAATCATATTTTTTACAGTCAAATTTAGAACGATTTACATGGAGTTTAAAGCAGCTGTTCACGTGCGTATTATTGCAATTAAAACATAAAAAGTCATCTACACGTAAAACATTACTACGTATAATTTTGTATGCAATATCTAGGTCTGACCGTAAGCGACACAGTTCTAAGGTAACCAAACCGAGAATTTTGAGCCTAGTAGCATAAGGAATTCTATTGTATACAGAAAAGTGCAAGACTTTTCTCGTGAAGTTTGATGATTTGTTGGATGATCCATTTGTTTGTTTGGTTTTTTTGGCTATTCATGGCTTTCACACACTGGATTTATCAGCCTATTGCCCTAATAAAAAAGAAGCACATTGGCTTCATAAATCAGTTTTCTCCAATCATGTGACAGAAATTATGCTGCATTTCAAATTTTAATGTTTACTTGTGGGTATTCACTGCAGGGAGAATATGCTGTTCCAGCAAGGGGAACTAATAGAGCCGAAGAGATATTTGTTTCCCTTGCTGCAAAACAAGGATTCTTTGGCAATTTGGAATAATATTCGACTTGTATGTAGGTGTTTGTAAAAAAATTCAGGGACTTCATAATTCTTCCATGCTGTTTAGTCTTGAGCAGTTCATTTCTGACTAACAGGAAGTAACAGATGGTGTAATTGAACAGTAATGGTTTGCATGTAAGGAGACTAAGTCAAGCAGAATTCAAGAAAACTAAACATTATTTCCCAGAAGAAAAACTAGTAATGAACGGAATGAGTTTCCTGATGGAGTTTTAATTGATGGACAAGTCAGACCTTTGTGAATATCCTCTTTTAGAAGAAATGTTCTTTCAAAGTGTCCTTCTCATGGACTTACATGTCACATTTCTTTCTCCCACTACAAAGATCCTGATGTTCTCTCAGGACTTTGATTTCCCACAAGTTACTTTGGCCAAATATGTGAATTGGTCCTCTGTGTTGGTTGAAGTCAATATTCTCAATTTTGCATCTTCCAAAAGTATTGGGACTGCAACTCCTCAAAGTCCAGCCACCGTACCCATCAGCATCTTGATAGAACAGCAGACAGATTTGTACTGAGCTTCTCCCATGTCCTGCCTTGCATAATATCTGCTGGGCTTTGAGCCCAAACCCACCAAAATTGATTGGCTTCTCATATATATTTTTTTCTATATCTGAGCCAAGCAGCAGAAAAATGATTTATTTGTCTAGATTAGTTATATACATAGTGATGAGATTTAAGGGCGATTGTTATTTTTGAACCATCAACACACCAGCACACACAGTTAGAAACTAAATATATTTAGTAGGTGCTTATAACCCAGCTTCTTTTGTAGTTTAAAAAGATTAAAAGTACAAAAGTAAGATACTGAAAATACAAAATAGATAAACTTTTGAAGATCTCTGCAGCCCTATTATGTGCTGTCCAAGGTTAAGTTTCATCTTCTGAGATGTGCTTGATGGGGAAACAGTTTTCTTTGCCAAATTCCACTAAATTGTCTGGGAGCTTAATTAAATACTCCCACTTCACTTCAGCTGTCAGTCATTCCTGGTACTTCTTTATTGAGTTAAATACTACAAACAGAAAACTCTATCTTTTGAACAAGTATAATTCATGCTTTGTAATGGGGTCCATTTTCTGATCCAAATCAAGTACCTGCTTGAGATCTATAATATTAGAGGAGATGAGAGACCTGCTCTTGCCCCAGGGGATGCTTTTTTAGACAAAGAAGTGATGCCTATAGCTACATACATCTGGATTTTCAATTCCTTTGTAACCGAAACTGCATATTACACAGAATAATCAAATTATATATATTTAAATAAAGCACTGAGTGCTGTATCTTCTTTGCTGAAACACCATGTTGTACTGACAGTGATGAGAAAAGACACAAAATGAAAAATCATTTCCAGATATAATAGGAAAAGACTATTATAAACTCAGGGATACAACACTCATTTTGATGCTACAAATCAGCAGTTCAAACAAACAATGCTGCCTGACAAATTAAAGTCATAATTTAACATGGTCATGACTTTGGGCAAATTCATTTGAATAGTATATTGCTGTGTTGATAAATGACTGCTTCCGGTTGATGTTGCGGTGTGAACGGCTGGAAAATATCGGGGATCTGCCGGGCTCCATGAAATTCAGCCAGCAACTGGAGGGGTGGTGAAGGAAGGAGAGGTGCTTTGTTGATCATGAGGAAACCACAATTTCCTTGTTGATCAGAAGAAAGCTCTCCTGAACAACAGCAGGGACCACAGCTATTTTTGGTCCGTCACAAGCTGGGACAACTAGGATACTAAGATCTTGTGCTGGAGCGGTTGTGGACAGAACAGTGAAACTGGGTGAGAAAATTTCTAACTGTTACCGTAGAGATTTAACCTAAGTTAAAAGTTTCAAAAAATGATCTCCAAACATTAAAAATGTGGCAATTGGATTTATGGAGAAAGATTAAAGACTAAAAACTAAAGAGGAAGATTAAAGATTTAGAAGTAAAAGAAAAGCTAAAGGGTTATTTAAAACATAGAAAGCCTGAAAAAGCCAAACAACATTGTGAAAAGTGACTATTGGGAGAAATTGCTTTTCTAAACTATATCTCTAACTCCCCTGACTGGATGACAATCAGCTGTTTCTGTTTTTTTACATTCTGTGGAACACTGCAATTGGGAGCAGGGGAGCCATATACTGGAGGAAGAAGATTACTACAATGTGTAGAATTCAAAGGAAAGTGATGAGAAATTAAACAACATCTGGAAAGCTATCTGACCTTGACCTTATCTTAGCAGGCAATTTGGATGCTGGGAAATATTTACTGAGCTTTTTGAAGATTCAGAAGGCAAATTAAATTAAATACTAAAACTCAATTGGAACAGTACACTGAAAAGCGGATTTGAAAGATTTGAAGAAACTTGTTGGACTAAGTTGGATTTGGGTTATTAACATTATGTGATAGATCATCTTATGAAGCAAAAGAAGAAAAGTGACAGAAGTGGGGAGAAAAAGAAGAAAAGATAAATAAGATTTTAAAATCTGGACAATTGGGAAGGTGTAAATTGGAAATTATAAAGACTGAAAAGCACAAATTTATAGACATTTTGGGGACTTGGAGGAATAATTTTGGGATTGACTAAATCTTATTAATAATTGATTTTTTTTCTGGAGTTTTTAGATATTGGGATACTGGGATATTAGAAATATATTAACTTGTTACAAAATGACCCAACAGGAGACAATAAAGTTTTATTTAAAAATGTTAGAAATAGCAATAAAGAATTATAAGAAGTTGATGGGCATATTTAAAGATAAAGATATGAAAGTAGAAGGCTCTCAACAAATGAAGGGAAAAGATGAATATAATACACAGAAGATAGCTGAGTAATTAGAAGAAGTGGTGGAGGGGACAGTGCAAATACTTTTAACTTATTTTTAAGTTAAAAGCAGATAAAAATACTGAAAAGACAGCAATGATAAATACTAAAAATCAAATAGACAATCCCTTAAGAGCTTATAATAAAATAGAGGGAAAAAAGGAAGGGCTTTAAAAAATAATGAAAGGGTTATGGATGGATATTCAAAAGATGCAGCAGAAGGAGGTAAAGGGTAAGACAGAGGAAACAATCGGTTTGTGTAAAAATGCTAGAAAGACACAAAGGATTCCAAGAGAGAAACATAAAAGAATCACCAAAAAAATCAATAAATGATGAAATTCTAAAAAGTCTGAGAGATGATGGATAGAGATATAATATTTTTCAATATAGTAACACTTATAGAAATAAGTGGAAAGTTTAAATTGGGAAAATAGTAGCACATATATAGATATATAATAGAATTTATTATAAATACAGATGTATTAAGTTTAGGAGTTGGAAGACTAGGGCTAGGTATATCTAAAGGTATTATGATTAACAGGAGGGAGAAATATATTGGAAAATATAGTTTTCAAGGACTATAAATTCAGGGGACTTAGAGATATAATCTTGGGACTGATTAAATTTTATTGACAACTGGTTTTATTGGTGTTTATAGAAAATTGAGATATTGAAAATGTGGTGGAACACTGAGTGTTATTTATAATATTAAAATGTTAGGAGTTAATAAGTATATAAAAGAATATATTATAATTATAATGAGCACATTAAGGTTAGAAGTTGCAAGATAAAAATTCTGTATATGCAATTGTATTATTACTGTGAGCATGGTGTGAAAAATATCTTAACCCAGTCATTACACTGTCCACAAAAAAATGTTGGTTGTTAAAAAAAAACTGCACATAAATCATATACAAAAAAAGAGAGAGAAATATGATATGGACAAGATAATAAAATATATAAAGGGTTTTTTTCCCCCCCTCTTATAAAGGACAATTTACTGTTAAATAATTGGTAAATGAGAATAATAATGTAATAAACTGTTAAATAAGAAAATGTGGGATAGAGGATTAAGCACAAAAGATTCGTAACCGATCAATACACTTTCTGTGATTGTAATGGATGACAATTGTTTTATGTTTAAGTTTTGTTTAAAAATAAAAAAAATTCAAAAAAAAAAAAAGAGAGAGAGAGATAAATGACTCCTATTTAAAATTTCTACCTTGGCTGCTTTTACCATGCAATATTAGAGCTGCTAAATACATAGGAAATAACTCAGCGCGGGAGAGAGAGAATGTTAGAATGCTTCCAGATGATATAAAATAGTGTTCGATTTGCATCAGATATGGCTTATACATATGGTTAAATAAATATATTCTAATCTTATTTTCAGTAATGTGATTATGGGATTTCCATAGCCATTGCTTTATCCAATTTGAGGCTCTGAGTGGGCTTTCTAGGATGCTTGGATGGAAACCATGCCCCATCTGAAATTTTGTTTCCTCAAGGTTCCTCATTACAATGAAATGTGTCTGCTCAAACTTATCTAGAGCTGAAGAAACTTCTTGGGTGAGAAGCAAAATGTCTTCAAAGAAAAACCAGAAAGTCCAGTCGCCTCTTGAAAAAGCACCTTTGGTATAACAGTGACCTGGATAACTGAGAATCTCCATAGACAAAGAGAAGAAGAGAGAAGAGAAAGTAGAAGAGGATAGAAGAAGGGAGGGAAGGGAAAGAGGAGAAGGAGGAGAAGGATTGTTGTAAAATAAGGGAGATGGAATGGCAGAAGATTCCTCAGTCAGTATGTGGAGAGTTGAAGTCCCCACATCTTAAATTGTCAAGGTTGAGAAATCTGTTAAAATATCATTTTCAGTTTTAAAACAAAGTTTTAAAAGACATAAAATCACAATGCACAAATAAATATCGACATGCAATAAAAGAGGACAGCTAGATAAATATAACCCCTTTGAGATGAGCTGATTGAGTCAGCTGAACTCTTGTTGGTTTTCCTATGATACCCTAACTCTACTCCTACATATTGATAAAAAATGTGAAATTCATAGAGTTGTGAAACAGAACTTCCTGAGGAGGCTGAATTCTTTTTATTCTTCTTCTTTTTTTTTTAATATCCCACCTTTTATTTAGGAGCTCAAAGTGACTTACACAGTACTATCTCTTTTGATTTCTCCTCTCAAGAGCAACAATCCTGTGAGGTGAACTGGATTGGGAAGGTTTGATCCAAAGTCATCCAGTGAGCATCTATGGCTATGGATGGACTAAATAGAATCTGGGTTCCCTCATTTAGTAAATAAGTAACCTGGCTGCAGATTTAGTTTGTACAGAAAAGCATATCTATACAAGTTATTGTGATTGGCATTATGTTCCTTAACACAGGAATAACCTGATATTCAGGTAATCCTCAACTTACAACCATTTGTTTAGAGCATGGGTGTCATACTTGATCACGGGTAAGATCGTGACGTATCACAACATTTTTTACCATTGTGGAGCCAGGGTGGGCGTGGCCTACGCATGATGTATCCAACCCATGGGCCACTAGTTTGACAGGCCTGGTTTAGAGACTGTTCAAAGTTAAACTGGACAAAAAAGGAACTTGCAATTGGTCCCCCCACTTGCAGCTATCGCAGCCTCCCCACAGTCACCTGATCAAAATTCAGGCATTTGGCAACTGGCATGTATTTATGAGGTTCACAGCATCCTGGCGTCATGCGATTGCTTGACTTCCAACAAGCAAAGTCAACTGGGGAAACTGTATTTGCTTAGCAACCATGTGATTCACTAAACAACTGCTTTGATTTGCATAACAACCATGGGAAAAAGGTGGTAAAATTGGGTGTGACTCACTTAACAACCACCTTGCATATCAACAGAAATTCTGTCCCAGTTATGGTCGTAAATTGAGGATTACTTGTAGTTGAAAGTTCTAAGGCATCTACTTTAAGAGCCATTACAGTGCAATGGTTAGAATGCAGTATTGTAGGCTAACTCTGCTCACTGCCAGAAGTTCAATTCTTACCAGCTCAAGGTTGACTTAGCCTTCCATCCTTCCAAGATCAGTAAAATGAGGACCCAGATTGTTGGGGGAAATATGCTGACTCTGTAAACTGCTTAGAGAGGGCTGTGAAGTGGTATATAAGTCTAAATGCTATTGCTATTTATCTCTTAGCTATGTTCCATGAAAGAACCATAAGTGGCACATTTAGTCTTCAAGTCAAGTGACTGTGCCAATCCATTGGGATTTTGCTGGGCAACTTTGCTTAGAAAAGCAAGATCAGCATCAGCTATCAGTAGTGAGAGGAAGTGAAGGAGAGATCTTCATGTGTTTTCTTTCTCCCTTTCGCTACACAGCCCTAGGAGTGGTTGTATAAAACTCTTTCAGACAAAAAATGGTTCCATGGTCCTTGTAGCTTCACACCGTATATATGTGCCTGTGCGCCTGCACATGCTTATTTTATTCCCATACTCAGCATAGCTGTCAACAACTGGTTTAGCAACTCCTTTTAAGCATGATTAAGCTACCAAAGGATACAAGGGAGAAATTGTACTCTGAAAAACTATTGGATGGCTGTGACCCCATTGCATGTTGAGTACCAGAACTGCTGCACAAATCACTGGTATTGTGGTCTGCATATTTTCAGACTGCCCAGGGGTTTACAGTTACCAACTTCAATGTATTAAAACTCTACAGGTGTCATCCTCATCTGTCTGCACCTAACAAATCCAGTATTCTCCCACTCAAATAAATCCTTTTGCTGAAATGTTGGTTTATATACATTCCAAAGGCTTAGGGTTAACATTAATATTCCACCCATCCTTGTACTTAGGAGCTGTTTGAACAGCAATGTAAAATGTAATAGATTTTAAGCAGACTCTTTGGTCCTTCTCAAGTATCCTTCAAAGCACATAGGATCACATCTTGCAGGGATGAATCTATACCGAAATCTTTAATTGGTCTCTGGAGTACCAGTTCTTTCTCGTGTGGATTGTAATGTGTATCTGTAGACATACATTTTTCCTATGTACAATATATGCATTAATGCTGTAGGCACGTATGCTGAGGAACACCATTGCATATGTTATCTTATATGGCTCTTTTTCTATCTATACTTATCCATGACTGGAGAAGATGGATTTCTCTCTGAAAGCTGAATCTCTCTTATGCATAGATTCACAGAGGAATGTTTGAAAAGCCATCTATTAAAGTCATTTGTGTTTTCAGTATTTCTTCATCACCTTTGAACTCCCCATAGGCAGCTCATTTCTCATCTACTTCAAAATTCAGAAGGATAATACCAGCCAAAATGCCTGATACACCAGAGATCATTGTTCCTGACTTAATGGAATTCTGGGAGTCCTTGGTGCTCTCTGAGTTTGGTTGTTTACTTGCAGACATTTCTTTATCCAACTATGTAACATCATCAGTGTGAATGAGTGTGGGGCTTGCTTGCTCTCTGTTCATATACAATACCTTCCCCTGTCAATTTTTGTGGAGGAAGTGGTTTTCTCTTTGATAGTTCCTTAGTTAGGGCATTATTTTCTGCTTCATCCTTTGGCTGGTATTAATCCCTGCTTATCTGGGTGTTACTGCTTGAAAGGATGTATTCTGGTCTTTTTATTTCCTTCTTAGCTATTTTTCTTATTGTCTCTTTTGAATGGTGCATTGATTATGCTGCAATGAGTTAAGAGGCACTTTTTGATAAAGTTGTGTGCATTTTGTTGGAAGATGTTGTATAGATAATTTATTTCCTTTTTCTTTGGTTGCTGCAGTGGTGTCAGGCATGCCTCCTTTCAACACTCAAGAAAGAAAAACCCAGACTCCATTTTCATAGAGAAAGGTACTTTTACTGAGTGAGAACTGAATGCAACCAAAGAAAAGCAAGGTCTGAAGCAAAGGTGCGAAAATCCCATATAGAAAGCATCTCCTCCAACTGTCCAGCGTAAATAATCCAATCCACAATTTCTCCAGGGGTCATGTGGGTGAAAACGTCTGGCAGTGTCATCCTCCTGCTATGCCAGGGCCGTTGACCTTGAGATGTTATCAGTTTCAAAGAAAACACTGCAGCAAAGTTTTCCCTCTTCTTTCTCCTCCAGCTCACTTCCCCCCTCGTTTCAAGTAAGCAATGAAAGAGCGGAGGCTGACAAGTGGATTTGTACTCATGTGAATTATGTTCTTACATAGCTCCTCTTGTGGGAGATTAGGTTGTTACTTTGGTAATGGAGCACTTGGTTAGTGTGGATTGGTTTTACATAAACTTGTGTTTCTAATTTGCCATCATTTCCTCTACTGATGAGGATACTCAGAAGGGGTAGTGTGTTATTGTTTTCTTCTTCGCTTGTAAACTTTATTCCTTTGAAGACGGTGATAAGTTTCATGTCATTACTCTCCTCTAGTTGTTCCTTTTTTGCCTTGATCAAGGAACCTCTGCTGTTATTTCTTTGTGTCCTGGATGGACTAGTGAAACTTTGGAACTTTGTTTACACATTGATAGAATGTGGATTTTTTCTCCCTTAACCGGATGAAACGGATGTTCTTTCAGTTTCTAGTCCAAGCAAATTAGAAGGATAAAACAAGCTTGGTGAAGTATAGAAGCTTAGAAATTGCCATAGAAAATGAGAATTCTAGTCCTCTTTTATCGGTGAGTTCATTAAAGCAATGTCTTACTGATCTCTTCCTGCCTTTTTGCAACTTTACTGACTTGTAATGTATGAGATGAGCTTCAAATTCCTCTCCCGTCTGTTGGTTTTTCAGATATGTATTCTTCCTGTTTCTTTCTCTCACGATCTCTTATAGATTCCAATAAAAGAGAATATTTGTAGCTGAGGGTTGAAATGAAGGGTCCTTGGTGCTCTCTGAGCTTAGCTATTTTCTTGCAGACATTTCATTACCCAAGCTAGGTAACATCATCAGGGTTAGCAAGAAAACAACCATGCTCAGAGAGCATCAAACATCTTACAGGTTCCTTTTCTTTCTACTAATTTATTGGTTTATGGATGATCTGGGAAAGTGTCAAGTATGAAGGGGACAAAGGATCATTAAAAACAGTCTATAAGGGGAAACTACATGTCTTCAAATACGTGTGAAGGGAGGAAAAGGGGTGATGCTTATATAAAGATGGGAAGACTAAAGAAGCAGGAGAATGACTAATCAGAGCCCACAGTAACATGCCCCAACAGAACTGCAAGCCAGCACCATTGCTAATATGAAGGAAAGGGTTGAAATCTGAAAAAGGGTTGTTTAAGTTGACATTTCAAGCATCTTGAGTTTAAAACATGGAAAAGCTCATGGACCTCTTAAAATAGAGGGAGGAGTGGTATTTAGCCTGCCTCATTTACCCTTCAAAACATCCCTCCTGTTACATATGTAAATAGCAAGTGAAGCCAGGGATGTAGGCTTCACCCAGGTCCGGGTTTAGCTGGACATTTGCATACCCACCACTGATTGGTGGATTCAAATGGGGCCCGCCACTGATTGGTGAATTCAAACAGAGGGAAATGTAAAGCGTTATCAGTGGCTGAATCGGTGGGACTGCTCCCTTTAAAAGGGAGTGCTGCCGGCTAAGCCTTAGCAGAAGTCACTTACTTAAATAAAGAGCTGAAGTTACTGTCTGTCCTCCTGCCTCTTCATTGCCTCCCATGATCTAACACCTCCCACAAATTTACCCTTCTCTAACAAGTTCTGTCCTTTGCAGGTGGACTATAGAGCTCTTGTTGAATAGAATTTCTTGGCCTTTATTTGCTCCTTCCGGCCCTTTGAATGTATGTCAGAGTTTCTTGCAAAAATCAAATCCAGAAGCACACACAGATAAAGTGATTCAGCAGGATTCATTACCTTCTTTATATACAAGAATAATACATGAAGTAAGTTTACAATACCAACAGCAGATTCACAATTTCATTTCAGCAGAGCAGACAAGTTGACACACACTCAGTTCACAGTGTGAACTGAGCTGAGTTCACAGCTCAGAGCTTAACACACACTGGTTTCAGTTTCATTTCTCTTTCTCTGCACAGAATCAGAAGCTGCAGACTAAGACACGCCCTGGCGCCAGTCTGTCTCAGCTCCCAATTGGCTGACTTAGTTGCTATGCCTATTCATTGGCTGACCTTGTTACCATGTCTTCCCAGTCATGAATATTCTGACAATGTACGTATTTCTTTCAACGTCTTTGCCAAATGAGTGTAATGGTGTAAAGATTCCTTGAAACACAAACTTTTATCGTCCAGTAAATCCTGTTGAAAGGTCATAAAATTCAGTATAATAAAACTGTACTCTGAGTCCTGGTAATCATAACTGATATAGCCACAAAATATTAGACTCAAATTATTAATTCACAACTCCCTTATGATGCCAATAGCATGTTTATTTTTTCAGTAGACAATTGGGCCTCATCTTTCTTCCCTCCTCTATCAACCTACACCATCACTACCATAAGGCCCCTCATCTCAGCTTCAAGTTCTAAAATGCCCTAGTCATCAAGACAGATAACTGTGGTCACCATCATGTCAAAGACTATTATAAAGCTATCCTGGTATTTTTCTCCAACCTACCCCCTCCTATGCTAATTATATGCTATAAGGCAGAAACCTGAGTAGTTTAGAAACCAGATAAATGAGAAAAGAATATTTTCATTCAGGTGATGGGGCAAATGTTTTCTTTCAGTGGTAACAGGCTGATTTGTTGTGGTTTGTAATACAAACACTTTGAGTGTCCACAACATTCCTGGGCTGATGATATATTTATTTGTTTTGGATACTCTGAGATGATTTGCTTTTCACTGCTGAAAAGTGGTGAGCCAGTTTTTGTGAAAAAGTAATCCAGTGTAACTTTGTTTTGTTTTTCATAAATTGAGAGCTGCACCCAGCCCTGGGAATGTCTGCATATTCACAGGTCTCAGCCATTCCATATCTTAAAGTAACAAGCCAACCGGAGAATATGTTAAAAGAAAAAAAAAACTATACTTCAAGGTCACTGTTGCAGATTAGCTTCCTTAGATATTGAACTTTATCATCTATCCTATGGAGACTCTATGGTATCATATTATGGCAATTTTTATCATGGTTTTACCCCAATTTAATATTGTATCTCATCTACTGTATTGTATTGTCCACACATTTTACATATATGTGTATGCTGCTGTTTATTTAAACAGAATTGTGTTTGTACGTATGTGTTTTATTAGTGTTGTATATCGGTGATTGCATGACTTCTGTATATGCCATACGCTAAATCAAATAAATAAATGAATAAGAGGTCTCAATCAATGTCAAGCAATCAGAGAAAGAATTACTCTACTGCACATTCAAAGGGGTGCTTCATATGCTGTTTTTTCTTACTTCTTTGGTATATGCTCATTTCTGCTGGTCTTCTCAGCTCACGGTCAACCCATCTTTTCTAGAACTAGGCGTAGATCTTTAAAGGGGTACTTCCAGCGGTGGGCTTCAGATCCTTTAGCAACAGGTTCATTGCCCCGTTGCTGGGTGGGCGTGGCCATGGTGGGCATGGCCTAGTCGGCTGTCTGCAGCACGGTGGGGGGAGGGTTCACCCTCCCCAACCTCCAGAGGCTTCCCTCAAGCCTCTGGGAGGGGGAAAACTGCTTCCCCTGAGGTCTGGAGGCCCTCCAGAGGCTGGAAACAGGCCCGTTTCCAGACTTCTGGAACTTCTGGCAGGCCAATTTTTCACCCTCCCAGACCCTCTGTGCAGCCTCTGCACTTACCTGGAATGATGAATGGGTCGCATGGAGACTCCTGGGAGGGGTGGGGTGGGCATGGCCAGCCAGGGGTGGCATTGGGGGTTTGCTGAACCACGGCGATCCTTGGCTAGAGGATCGCCCGAACCCTGCCGAACCCCCAGGAGCCCTCCCCTGGCTACTTCACATGGAAGGTCCCTCTTGAAGCTGTTTTGTGAAATGATGTATGCTTTGAAGGGTACAAGTAAGCAACTACACAACACTTGGTTTCACCCTCTTCATTTGCCTCCTCCTCTGACACTTGCAATAGTCAGAACAAGGGTCTGTCCTTGCATGGAATTCTCTTCTGATGCTTCCTAATGCAACACAAGATTCATCAGAACAGCTGTTCTTCCAGCTTTTGTATGCATCAAAAAACCCATATGAGGAGTTTGTGAGTTTCCACACTAAAGCAAGTTGTGTTGCTTCTTTGTAAGATAAGGGCCATGAGAGAAAATGGCCTTGTTTCACCAAAGCCATCTGACACAGGCCTGGACATCTCCTGTCTCTTAAATGAGCAGATGCAGGTTACCATAAATCTTTGCAAAAATTATCTTCCTAGTATATTAGTCTATCTGAATTTGTTTTCAATTTGAAAGAGTATCCCAGCCAATCTTTCTTGAAATTCTGTGATTTTTTTAGATGGTCACAAACAGTTGCCAGCTGACCAGCGTAGTTTGATCCCAGTTTCTCCTACCATTTTGGATTTCACTTTCAATTGTAGCAATCATTTCTATTATTGTATACATCTTAATGAACACCTGCAATGGCATTGTATCTTTTTTTAAATGATCTCTTTGTTTTGGGCAATGCTCTTTGATTAAATTTTTGAAATACTTCATAGGAAAGAAGCATGGCATAAACTATTACTCACTCTTGCTTTTGATTATCTGATTGTAGGAAAATAGGGTTTTGTAGTACTATTGCCTTTTTCATTTCTTTCCATGGGGAAGCTTATCAATATAGTTGACTGATGGGCTAAAGTGCCTCAATAAAAAAAACCTAATCCCAAAATTCCTTAAACTTCAATAGAACAGCAACAGTTTTCAGACAGAAAACAACCAGAGATAGTACATTTAAATGACAATAAAAAGGATCTCCATATTTCTTGTTCTCTTCAACTATAAACAATTCCTAATAAAGTAGAAAATTCTGAGAAAAAAAGATTAGAAATGAAACAAACAAACAAACAAACAAAACCCCAACAGACTGTTGAGTTAGACAAACTGAAGGTTTAGTAGAAATGAATTACGCAGAGAAGTCAAATAATGGTTATAATTTTATGGCATAGCTAGAAGACAGTAGTGAGTCATTCTTAGTCTTAAATTCCATGTTTCAGATATGTGTAGCTTCACATATACAGTTCGGTTTTGTCTTTAGTCTAAACATCTAAGTCAGATTAAGACTCAGCTTTCCATTGCTAATTAAAAGGATCCACTACAGTCATTAGATTTTTCCAAATTGTGGCTTCCAAAATGAGCTGTGTGCTCCCCTCTTGCCTTTGTAAATGTGGCTGAATGCTCTACTTCCCTTTTCTTAAAACACAGTTCTGTCACTGGGCCTGAATTCAGAACACAATAATCTGCTTGACCATAAAAAGTAAACTGCAGCTCGATGAATGAAAAGTCATGCTCTATGGCAAGCTCACAAGAAGAGGAAGAGGAAGGCTGGGAATATAGATTAATTCACAATAGCCTAAACTTTTGTTTTGGAAACTTACAGTATATCGACAATGGCTGTTTGAGCCATTGACATCATCCACACATTTTGCAAGCAAGGAAAGCAATGCTACAGAAGGAATAAGATAAAGGTAAAGGTTCCCCTCTCACATATGTGCTAGTTGTTCCCGACTCTAGGAGGTGGTGCTCATCTTTGCTTCAAAGCTGAAGAGCCAGCGCTGTCCAAAGACGTCTCTGTGGTCATGTGGCCGGCATGACTAAATGCCAAAGGTGCACGGAACGCTGTTACCTTCCCACCAAAGGTGGTCCCTATTTTTCTACTTTTTATATGCTTTCGAACTGCTAGGTTGGCAGAAGCTGGATCAAGTAACGGGAGCTCACCCTGTTATGTGGCACTAGGAATTCAAACTGCTGACCTGCCAACCTTTTGATCAACAAGCTTAGCGTCTTGTGAAGAAGACAAACCCTTAAAATATTGATAGATGATCATAAAAGATTTGAAAAGGAATTCCAGAAAGATCCATATAAGAAAGATGTAAAAATTAAAATGGATATTATAAAGCACAAAATGGATCTACTGGAGAAGGAAGAATTAGCTCAAAAAATAAGAGCTTCTAAACACTACATATCTGTTGTGGTCCGCATCTATGAATCTTATGCCATTTCAATTCCTCCCAATGCCATAGTGTAATTTTACTTTACAGGAAATTTTAAATAGGGGGCAGCTTTTCAGAATGGACTCTTGCTTTCAGCCAGTTTGCAATGGGATTATTGGGAAGACGGGAACATCAGGACACAGGAAACTGGTTTCATTTGGGGCCTGATCTTTGGCCTACTGCTCCCAGTATAGTCAACACTGTCTCGCTAAGGTTTTATAAATATGAAGATTTTCAAGTTTTTCAATTTGGAATCTTTTAATGATGAAGTATATGAAAAGAGGCATTTGCACTAACAGACTTTGTTCAAGCTCATGGGGAAAAAAATCTTCTGAGGAAGAAACAGAGCCTGAAGAACTAACCACCAAAGACCTTCAGGAGTGGGAAAACCAGCTGCCCTCTACAATTCCAGGGATTAAAGTAGCTGAACACAATCTAAAGAAGAGAATCTCCAGATCTAAAGGCTTGGTGTTTTTTCTTGCAGCTGAAATGAATAATGCAACTGTCCTTGACCTGAATACTTCAGCCATTGATTTTGTCCCCACCCCCTAATTCAAGTAGGATGACATCATCATTCCCAACTCCCATTTATAAAAACACCACGTGAACATTCAGAGGTTTATTCAATTTGGAAGTTATGGAACCTACCTTGTGACATCATGAAGGCCAGCCAATGGGTGCCATTCATGTTTTTTTTTTCAAGATTGGAATGTTACAATACTGTGCTTGTTTGTGTTCGGGAGCTTGAGTCTAAATAGGAATGGGAAAATTAGTGGTGGAATTGCTGAGAGAGTCTCCAAAGTTATCTCATTACTCTAAAATTATTGTGCATTTTTCATCCACAGATCAAATAGCTTTTTGATTTGGTAAAGACTAAATAGTTTATGTTTCTTTAGCAATCACTATATTTAGCCTATGGATTTATTTGCATGTGTATGTACTGGAGCCTGGGAAAATAAAATTGAGGCTGTTTGGAGAAAGGATTTTTTTTTTTTATACCACTATCCTAATCCAGATTGGGCGTTCCCACAAAACTTCTAAACAAAAAGATGTGGTCCACTATATATAAGTGATGTTAAAATGTGCAATATTATAAACCACCTTGGGAACCAATTTGGTGTAGTGGTTAAGGCACCAGACTAGAAACAGGGCTACTGTTAGTTCTAGTCCCAATTTAGGGATGAAGCCACTTGGGTGACTTTGAGCCAGTCATTCTTTCTCAGCCATAGAAAACAAGCAATGGCAAACCACTTCAGAAGCTCACTTCTGAAGTCACGCCGAGAACTTGTGCAACAGTCACTAAGAGTCTCCGTTGAAAAGGCACCTTGGTGGCGCAGCAGACTAAAGTGCTGTTAAGTAGCACTTAGCTGCCAGCTGCCTGCAATTACTGCAAGTTCAAATCTCACCAGGCTCAAGGTTGACTCAGCCTTCCATCCTTCCGAGGTAGGTAAAATGAGGACCCGGATGGTGGGGGCAATAAGCTGACTTTGTATAAAAAGAACACCGCTTGTGTGTGTGTGTGTGTGTGTGAAAGCCCTACTAAGCAGGTATATACAAAAGTATGAAGGCTATTGTTTAACGCATTGTTAAGCCTTCTCCACCTTCTCCGGAGAAGGGCAAAGAAGGCAGAGAAATCGAACTAATAAATAAATCGAATCAATAAATATAAACACACATACAAAAAATCAACCTGTATTTGACACAGGATAAAGACTGACACAGAACCATAGGAGATGTTGACAGGAAGTTGGGATCTGTTGGATTGGAGAAAGGACTAATAGAATAGAGACAACATACTTAATACCAAGCAATATTCTTGCAACCTTTAAAAAAAGAAATTTGGTGGTCTAATAGTTTGTGCCAAGAGCAGCCACCAGGATTTAGCCCTGAAGCAATTTTTGTCTGGCTCCTTCTAGTCCTCCTAAATGTTAATCAAGTAATGTTTAAAAATTGCCCACAGTTTCATTTGAAAGTGAAAACAGAATTATTTTAAGATGTACAAAATAAAGCTGTTTGGCACTTTAAACTTGCATGTCTTGCTATGGGTGTTAAATAGAAATACCTCATGTCACAATAATACATATTCCATATTTTGTAATATAAAGCCCTCTGTAGTTGTTTACAAAAATCATTGGCCATTGTTAATAAAATAACAGTGGTTGCCCCATCATCGCGGGGCAGTTGTGTTGAATGGAGTAGGGCTTGGGTAGTTTTCTTCATGTGTCATCCTTTCTCTTCTGGGACTTTTCCTATAGGGTGGATAATGGATCCTGTAACATCTAAGTAATCTTATGTAGTATCATATATTGCCATATGTTCTGGTTATCATTAGTAGGTGACATCAGTTATAATACATCATGTTGGTATGAGGAAATGTAACAAAACACATTTATAACTGCCAGGTGATGCACAAGTAATATGGATTCTTGAAAGCTCAAAAACTAGTTATCCCTAGTCGGTTCTCAAAATCAAAATATCAGACATCTTTCACTTCGATGCAAATCTACCTATTTTGCACTTCCCAAATCTCCAAATCTCAGAGAAGAGCAACTAAAATGATCAAAGGCCTGGAGACTAAAACATGAAGAACGGCTGCAGGATTTGGGTTTGGCTTAGTCTAAAGAAAAGAAGAATTAGGGGTGACATGATAGCAGTATTCCAGTATTTGAGGGGCTGCCACAAAGAAGGGGTCAAATTATTCTCCAAAGCACCAGAGGGCAGGACAAGAAACAATGGCTGGAAACTAATCAAAGAGAGAAGCAACCTGGAATTAAGGAGAATCTCCCTAACCATGAGGGCAATTAACCAGCCTCCAGAAATCGTGGGTGCTCTATCACTGGAGGATTTTAAGAAGAGACTAGACAGTCACTTATCTGAAATGGTATTCGGTTCTTCTGCTTGAGCAGGGGCTTGGACTAGAAGACCTCCAAGGTCCCTTCCAGTTCATTCTATTCTATTCTATTCTATTCTATTCTATTCTATTCTATTCTATTCTATTCTATTCTATTCTATTCTATTCTATTCTATTCTATTCTATTCTTTCCAGAATGAACTATCAATGTGCTGCTGATCCATTTGGTCTCTTTAAAACTCAGCAAACCCTCCAAAGGAAGCTGATCATGCCCATTTTGAAGGGACACAATTTCAGGCATTTATTTCACTACCCAGCCCCCAAATCTCGTTAATGAAAAGGTCATAAATGTTGACTGCACCACTCTTCTTATATTGCTGTATATTGCCACTGCCCTTGCCTCCTGCAGCCTCAGGCCAGGCTGACAAGGGAAACATGAAGTCTCCAGGTGAAAGACATTGTCCTCTGAGAACCAAAATGTACAGTTCCTTAAATATTTGCATGTCTATGAATTCAGTAATGTTGTTCAAAATTCCAGAATGCAATTAGAAATACAATGAGTTGGCAAAAAGACACAATGTGTAAACCAGTGGTGGGATTCAATTTTTTTTACTACCGGTTCTGTGGGCGTGACTTAGTGGGCATGGCATGGCTTGGTGGATGTGGCTTGGTGGGCTTGGCAGGGGAAGGATACTGCAAAATCCCCATTTCTTCCCGATCAGCTGGGACTTGGGAGGCAGAGAATAGATGGGGGTGGGGACAGTCAGAGGTGGTATTTATCGGGTCTTTGAACTACTCAAAATTTCCGCTACTGGTTCTCCAGAACTGGTCAGAACCTGCTGAATACCACCTCTGATGTATACATGAGTGAAAATCATTACAGAAATGTTTTATACTAAGCAAAATTGCTTGCAGGACCACATAGTAGGGAAAATTCTATGCAACAATGAAGATGTTAGGACACATGTACAACAAATTTTATGTGGATTTTCATTGCATTGCGATGAGGCAAGACAGACTTCCTTTCATATGTTTTCACTGTTCAAATACAGCAAGAAGTGTGATAACTCCACACTCTCAAGACATCACAAACTTTCAGGGATGAGCTATGTATAGCAGAAGAAGAACTATTCAAAGTTCTGGAATGTATTACTGAAGTAAACTTGGAGCCTACATGAAATTACCAAGAAAGTCATCTTGTTCTGGGATCCAATTTGTATTCTAATCTGTTAATTTCATGAATTTTATGAGTTAGTTTTATGAAGCAAATATTTGAAGGAATGTCTATGGAGTTTCTTAGTCATTCAGGTCATGGTTGTCCCAAAGGTGCTTTTTCAAAATGCAATTGGACTTTTTTGTTTTTCTTTGAAGACATTTTGCTTCTCATCCAACAGGGGTGAAATGCTCCCGGTTCGGACCGGCTTGGGCGAGTAGGTAGCGATGGTGGTGGGCAGTTTGGAGAACCGGCAGCAAAAATCCCTGCCCCCGCCCCCCATGCCCAGCTGAGCCGCGCAATCATCAGAGCCAAGCTCTGACGATCTCAGCTGAGTTGCCTGCTAATCAGGCAACTCAGCTTGGATCGCCAGAGCCATGTAAAAGAAAAAAGCTTTTTTTTCTTTTAAATGGCTCTGACGATCTAAGCTCTGACGACCTCAGCCTCCCCCTCCCCTCCCCCTCAGCTTGCTTACCTTAGCTGCTGGTTGCAACGCCTTGCTGTAAACCCTGCAATCCATTGCATCAGCAAGCAACTGAATCTCTCTGCCTGCAATCAAGCAGGCAGGGAGTTGTGGACTTCAACTCCCAGAATTCCTCAGCCAGCAAAGCAAAGCTGGCTGAGGAATTCTGGGAGTTGAAGTCTACAAGTCTTAAAGTTGCCAAGGTTGGAGACCTCTGTTCCATTGGGTAAGTTTTTTTCCCCTTTGGGAGCTTTAAAAAAATAGTTAATTAGGGTTTTTTTTAGTTGTTCTTTTTTTAGACCTAGCCATTTAAAGTTTAGGAAGTTTTAAATTTAGCTGCTTTTATATAAAAATAAAAATAAAAATAAATAAAAATAAAATAATATTTGTGCAGCTTTCTGAGATTTAGTGTGTTTCTGTAGTGTTTCACTCTAACTACACAAACACACAAAATCTCACAAAGCTGTATGTGGAATTTTGTGTGTGTGAAAGTGTGAAAGTTGTTTTTTTGGGGCTTTTTGTGGCTGTGTGAGGTTCCTGCTTGTTGCAGGGGCCATTTTGGGACTAGCACAGCTGCTTTTACATTGTGGGTGAGCCAGTTGTGTTGTGTTGTGTTTTATCGGTTAAAAAAGGGCAAAGAAGTGACATTGACTTGGCCACACCCACCTGCCCAACAAGCCATGCCCTCCCAGTCACCTTATCACCAAGCCCCGCCCACTAATTAAGCCACACCCACAGAACCGGTAGCAAAATAATTTAGATTTCACCCCTGTCATCCAAGAAGCTTCTTCAGCTCTGATTGGATGGTGGGGAACCCTCAATGAAGTATTTGAAGGAACCCTCAATGCTAATAATGAGCCACGGTGGTGCCTTGGTTAGAGTGCAGTACTGCAGGCTACTTCTGTTGACTGCTGGCTGCCTGGAATTTGGCAGTTCAAATCTCACCAGGCTCAGGGTTGACTCAGCCTTCCATCCTTCAAAGGTGGCTAAAATGAGGACCCAGTTTGTTGGGGGCAATATGCTGACTCTGTAAACCACTTAGAGAGGGCTGTAAAGCACTGTAAAGTGGTATATAAATCTAAGTGCTATTCCTAATAGCTGTTTCTCACAAGAAGAAATCTATTTCTTCTTGTGATCTACAGATCTATTCACCTGTACAGCCTTGCCTTCTACCCACTACTGCAGTATTTTAATGGTAACACAAGACAAGGATTCCAGATCCCTGTCATTCTCACATCGTTCTTACTTGATATACCTCTGGGCTTCTGTTGTGCTCAAATGGCACAAGAATAGACATAGTGTATCAGTAATGAAATCTGCTTTGGATTGGATATGAAAGAGGTAGGGCCAAATTGTCAACCAAGCAGAATAGATGTGCACAGTACGGTAAATTGTTAAGACAGGTTTACCTGTCTTCAGTAAATGTTGGGCAGCCAAAGTTCTGATTATGTTACCCAAGAATGTACTGCTAGCCCATCTAAAAGGCAGCAGGTCTACAGTTGAGTGCTTCATTTCATATTTTCTCCATTTGCAGTGACCTTTTAGCAACCTTTTTGAAATTCATGGAAGATGTTTTTAGATCCAAAGTTTATTTATCCAACATTGTGCATACATGTGGTTTTAGGTTTCATAAGTGAGTTGCCCACAGCTCAGTTCTGGACTTGCTTTTATTAAATGATTTTAAAACAATAATTGAAGAGGGGAAAATGCTAGTCAATATAACAAATGCCACAGAATAGATAAATAATTTGTGATTCAAACCATGGTCGTGAAACTGTACCTGCCGTATCAAATGCTGAATAGAAGCCAGCTTTAAATCTTCTTTTAAGGAATTGGATTTGAATAAACAGTGAGGGAGGCAGTAGAAAATGATTTGTTCCTATGTACAGCTGAGTAAAATTATCTATACGGTACTGATGACCACCCGTGGCTTCAGGATCTGTGGTCTTATGGCCCCCAAAAGCTTCAGGTCTCTCCTGCAGTCCAAACCAAACTGGGCCAATATGTCAGACATCTGGAGTGACCAACAGGAGCTGGGCAAATCACAGCCTCTGTCTGAGTTCTTAACTGCACCATTGATGAAGCATACCAGATTGTATAAAGACTGTCAGAAGAAGGGGAACAATGATATCTTAAAACTGGAACAGTTAAAGACAGCTTTAAATTGTCTCAGATTCCTAAGTCCATATCATGAAGATCTGCATAGCTCATGCCATTGTAGGGGTGTGTGACAATGATCCCACTAAGGGACTTTCAGATTGGCTCCTATTTGGATTCAGTTTGCTTGGGAGGAATCTGTTTAATTCAGAATCTCCCATAATTGCAAATATCAGCTGAGTTTGATTCACCTGAATTCAAAGCACAACTCTATTTATGAGCAATGCTGTTTGTCTGAATTTTAAGGGTGAATCACTTTCAGGACAATCAGTGTGGAAATATAATCAACCAAGATATCATTTTTAAGTAGTAAAAGATCTGAAACTCCACTATCATGGTGGAGTTCTCTTTAAAGAGGAGCACAAAGGGTTCTAGCAGGGATCCACTAGAGAAATCACATCTGATTTTAGTACTTTAAGTCTTTAAAGACTTGACATTTATGGATGTCATTCTGAATGTCACATGTGTGTGGTTTACCTCACAGTCATTGTGTCTCTTTGTGGTCAGCCCATCATTTCTTTTTTTTACAAAATGAAGCACAACTAATTTAATAATTAGACTAAACAATGCCCGCTTGGCATAGTTTTTCCTCATGTAGATTTTGATATTCATGTGGTTATTTCTTTGAGCATTTCCTACTTTAATTTTTTGGGGGGTGGGCAAGGGTGAGTCTTTTAACTGCTTACTAAAGCATATCCAAGAAGGACATCATTCCTTTCTCCATATGATTGCATTTTACTTTTTCCTGACGTTCTCTTTACAGTAATTTCAAATAATTGTAACAACATTGCATTTGCTTTCCCTTTAGGACATTTTTCTCCCTAATCTTGGCATTCATTCTAGGAGAAACTTTCCCCCCATTCCTTTTTTAGAGCATCTAAAAATTAATGCAAAAAATCTGTTAGCTCATGTTTTGCATTACAATTATTTTCAGCCAGTGAGTTTAGGAAGCAATCAGATTCCACAGGGAATTGTAAAATGTTGGGATTCAAGTCCATGAAATATCTCAGTTATCACTTTGGGTTATCATACAGCATTAATGCTTGTCCTTTAGCCTTTTCTGTTCCATGGTTGGGAGCTCTAATATGAATTGCACCTGAAAATGCTGGTGGCAGCCTCTAAAATTATGGCATAGCAATCAACTCTCTAAACCTCTTTCTAGTAGAGCTGCTGGATCCCTATAGCCTGAAAGATTCCCAACTGCAGCTGGCATGAGATTTTAGAGATCTTTAAATTAGAGATCTCTAAATTAAAGATCTCTAAATCTCTAAAATCTTAGAGATTTTATAAATTAAAGAGAAATGAAAAAGAAACAATGTCACTACCACTATTTGTAGAAGCAGAAGAAGAACAGAGAAGGTGGGTAAGATCAGAGGGAAAAGGCTCCAGGGTGGGAGAATTGGGGTGAAACTTCAGAAGTTGCCCCAAAGGCATTTAGGCAGGTCCCACTTAACCCTGGCATGCCTGCTGCTTTGATATGTATCCTGAAGCAGCTCAATGATTTAAGTATTCCCTGCATGTCATACTATCATTTTTCAAGGTCTATAATAACTTCTACCATTTGGACAACTTACAGCATTGTTTGTTGTGAGTCATTTCCCAGAAACATGAGAGACTGTCTTTGCACAATTGAATCATTAGACAATTCATCAGAATCAGAGGAAGTCTTTGCTTTCCATGGCTTGGCCAGCTAGCAAGCAAGTGTTCTTCTGAACTAATTCCAGTTATACAACTACCCAGGTTTCCAGAATTGTGGCGACACAATTCAAAAAAGCAAATTATATTATGTGAAGCAACCTTGTTAGGTGATCAGAATGACATGTTCACATGCTTCATTTCCTCCTCTAATCTCCCACTGCCTTTAATGATGCAAAGATCTCTCAGAGTTGTTGTTTGATTTGGTGCTTCCTTTCTGAATTGCATCCCTCTAGTTTGGTTCAAAGTTCACATGGTCTCAATTATCTGGTCAAGAAATGAATCAAGTTTTGTTTACAGCAAACAGCCTAGTCTTACCATAAACCTTGCTTCTCTATGTGCTAGCAGACATCTGGCAGTTGATAGGTCTGAGTAGCTTGCAAAAGAACATCTGCCTGGAAGAGGAGCAGGACACTTTCAGAGTCCCTTCAGTGATTTGCTTTCCTTAGGCCATTCTTGTATGGAATTAATAGAATTGTAGAATATCATATTAACAAGAGCCAAGTGGACTTTGAAGCAGCCACTTGACATGTGCTTGTGCATATACATTCTTGGGCTCACTATTTGCACTATTAATTGCTGGATTTTTATTGAAATATGTCAAGTGGATTAATAATCCAAAAAAGAAGAATAGTTTATATATATCCCAAGGTGGTTTACAATTTTGGAGTTCTCCAAGACTCAGCCACTCCTGCTTGAGGAGCAGCTAGCAGCTATGATTAGGAATACTTTTCTACAGTTACAATTTATAAACCAGGTCATCTGCTATATGGATTGTGGGGAGCACCAAGGACCTCACAGTTCAACCCTGAACTACAGATATTCTCTTCTGTTGCCACTGTATGAAGCTTGAAGACTACCTAGAGGCAACCGCTGGTGCAGAATATGGTGGGCCAACCAGTGCTATGTGCATTTCAATACATTTAGGTAACCCTACTGCTTTGACAGATGCATTAACTATTAGATAACTTCCTGGGGATTGAAAACCCTGCTTATCATTTTAAGACCCTTATATAGCTTTGTTCCACATTATCTGAGGATCCATCATCTCTTGTACTCATCCGCATCTCCAACTAGATTAAATAGGATCAAGTGCCTCCAGATCAGTGGTGAAATCCAGCAGGTTCTGACAGGTTCTGGAGAATCCGGTAGCTGAAATTTTGAGTAGTTCAGAGAACCGGCAAATACCACCTCTGGCTGGCCCCAGAGTGGGGTGGGAATGGAGATTTTGCAGTATCCTTCCCCTGCCACACCCACCAAGCCACCCCCACAGAACTGGTAGGGAAAAATTTTGAATTTCACCCCTGATATTATAACTCTATTGATACTGTTTTCTATTTTCAAAAGCATGTTAGAGTTTACCCTTTGATTTGCAGGTTTGCAGAAGTGAGTTGCAAAAGCTATTCTCCAATCCCATTACATTTTTTGGTTGTAAAATCTTTGAAATGTCCCGAAATTCTAAGTGGGGATAGATCCTTCAAATTGGGAGAAGAAGAGGATTGATAAAGCCAAGCAGCAGATGGAGAAGAAGGGATTTACTGATTATTTTCTGTTGCTCTTTGAGAGTATGCCATTTCTTAGGCCATTATAGATTTAGAACAGTGTGATTTTGCAGTATCCCTCCCCTGCCACACCCACCAAGCCATGCCCACCAAGCCACACCATGCCCACCAAGCCACGCCCACAGAACCAGTAGTAAAAAAAAAATGGATTTCACCACTGCTCCAGAACTCATCTTTATAGCTCTGTCACTAATGTGGGTTATTCAGCAGTTATTCTCAATCTTTGGAATGCCAACTCTGAGAATTTGATCACCCTCATCCCTCCTTCAGGAAAGCCTTGAAGATTTATTTGTCCTGCAGAGGAGGAAAGAGTTTATACTGTAGATATGGAGTTTCTTGAAATATTTCTTGTGTTTATATTCTTGGTTGCCCAGAGCCTGCAGAAATGGGGGCATACAAAAACACAAATAAAGAAAATATGAAACCCTTTGTTTCTACCACACAAGAATGTTATTACTATAATCAACAAACTCAGTTTATATCTATGAACAATATTTGAATCTTTAACAATATGAACTAATTATCTGAATTGAAGGTACTAAAATATATATTTTAAATTTGTTATGTCTACCCTTTATCTTGTTTTTGTGTACACACACACACACTTATGTTGTTGTTTCATTATTGTCATTAAACAGTTGGCTGTCCACTATTAGGGTTGATGAGCCAAATATTTGGGCTTTGATAAAATAAAATTGGCGTTTTTCATATTCTAGTATAGATCATGTAATACTTTGTCTCTGCAAATGATCCTCACAGGTTCAAATTCAATAAAGAATATATGTAGATTCTAGAGGCCTAAGGCAATTCAGGGATAAGAAAAACTAACTTTTCATAACATGTTGAAATTGGAGAGGTGAAAAAAATCTAGGATTTTATACAGGAAAAAGTGTGATGTTATTGGAGCCTGCTGGTCAAGTATTTTCCTGACTCGGCAAGTCTCTCTCCTGCTTCCAAGCAACCAGATACAGCTTCTGGTTGCTTGGAATCATCCTGGTTTGCTTTCTTGGCTAGTTTTTATAGGAGAAATAGGGGACAGAGGAAGTCATGCTTGTCCTATGGGGATCAATACACAACATCAGCAGTCCATCTAACTGCTAATGCATTCAAATCTATTGATTGAGCTTAAGAGGAACAGAATAACAGAATTGGAAGGAACCTTGAACCTCTTGTTCAAGCAAAGATCGTATACCATTTCAGACATGTGGCTGTCCATTCTCTTCTTTAAAACCTCCAGTGATGGAGCAGCCACAACTTCTGAAAGCCGTTCCACCAGTTAATTGTCCTCACTGTCAGTAAATTTCTCCTAATTTCTAGGTTGCTTCTCTCTTTGATTAGTTTCCATCCATTGCTTCTTTCCTGCCTTCTGGTATTTTGGAAAATAGGTTGATCCCCTCTTCTTTGTGGCAGCCCCTCAAATATTGGAACACGGCTATCATGTCACCCCTAGCCCTCCTTATCACTAGAGTAGACCAAATTCCTGCAACCATTCTTCATATATTTTAGCCTCCAGTCCCCTAATCATTGTTGCTCTTCTCTGCACTCTTCAGAATTTCAACATCTTTTTTATACTGGATGCAGTATTCCAAGTGTGATCTTACCAAGGCATTATAAAGCAGTACTAACATTTCACATGATCCTGATTCTATCCCTCTGTAGCCTAAAACTGCATTGGCTATTTTGGCAGCTGGAGCACACTAATAACATGTTGAAATTTACCGTAAGTGGTTCTTTACTAGGACTCCTTGATTCCTCTTGCAGTTCTTGCTGTTGAGCCAGATTTCACCTATTCTCTACCTGTACATTTGGTTTTTCTTGCCTAAATGCTGAAATGGTAACTTATGGTATATTTGACTTGTTTTTTGAAGATGCAAATTCTTGATGGTTGTATTTAAAAAAATTTTATTAAAGGAAATTGATATGGTGGACAGATGTTAGATGTAAGTCTATAAAGATGTTCCTATGAAGGTATCATAGCCTTAGTTTAAACATTGCTAAATATGCTGGAAGAAATAAACACCAACATGTGATTGGCTGGTCTATTTATTTATGTTTAGGTTGAAACGAAGGGTGTGTGCACATGTGTGTTTTCTAAGGGAGAGAGAATGAACATGCTTTCTAGAGAACAAAATGCACTGAAAAAGATCTTAAGAACATTCAGGTCTCTGTTCTTCTAAATTGGCTCCCAAAGGATCTGACCAGTTCCTAAATCTTGCAGGAATGTTTTCAGTCTTAATTATGGTAGAAAGTTGATGAAACTGAGACTGCTTGACATAGCCAAACATCTGTACTATCTTGAGTTGCCTTCGGGTTTGGAAAATTCAGCTGTCCTCCACTGCAAATGGCTAGCCAGGAGTTACTCAACTGTGCTGGGTTTTTAGTGCCTGCCTTCTTGCAAAAAGGCAGCAAGAAGGAAAGTATCATCTGGTACGAGACTGAAGTCTTCATCCCCAATCCCCATTCCATTCATTTTCCGAAGGGACGTCTTCTTCTATGAACACAGAAACTTAGGTTTCAGACTGTCAGCACATTTTATGATCCTGGGATCCTGTGATGAAAGAACAGCTTATAAATCTTTCAGACAAATAAGTGTATTCTCTTCCTTTTGTCATTCAGGAAAAAAAACAACAACACTTTTCCAGATTTTTATCAGGATCTGGCATAGAAAGAGTTAAGTTCATAATGTTCAGAGTCTGTACTTTTGTTCACTTCTCAAGACAACTTTAGATTTTATTTATGGCACTTTGGAAATAATGCTATACTATTGGGTCACCTGTGTTAACATCTGCTTTCATTTGGGCCCTTTTTTTGTTTCTCGCATCAAAGGAAAGAGTTAATAATTTATCTGCCTGTGTTTGACATAAGTCAGAAAACATTCACATGACATTCTGCTGGAAGGTCTATGGTAAAAAGTAGATTAAAAGTGAATAAATAACGTATCAACCATGTGGTTGGGTTTTTTAAAACTATCTTGCCAAAATCTCCAGAAGTTCAAGGCAAACTTGGCTATTGTATAATCATTAGTGTCTTAGCTTTTCAGTTTATTTGGACACACTAAAAATTGCAAGCAACACTTTAAAAATGTACCTCCCCTTTTAGGGAGAAATAATTATTTGTTTTGGTATATTATATGATTCAAAGAACCAGCTTATTACTTTGTTAGGCTGAGTAATTTTTTTAAAAAACACATACCATCCTTTTGCCTACAAATGTATAAAAAAATACTCTTAAAGGATTTTTGCTAGGTTTTTTTTTTTTTTTTTTTTTTTACTATTGCTCTATTATCCTAAAAGGCAACTGGACTTTCTTATTGTTGTTTTTCTTCTTGGATGAAAAGCAAAATATTTTCAAAGAAAAAAACCCAAGAAAGTCTAGTTGTATTTTGAAAAAGCACCTTTGGAAGAAAAATGACCTGGATGATTGAGAATCTCCATGAAACATATTGCTCTATTAATTTACAAGTGGATTTTCAAATCACCCAAAGTGTTCTGATCTGTACCCAGCAAAATTCAAATGGCCTTGTCTAAAATTAGCTTGCAAGTGTTATCATAACATTCTATGTTTTCTTCTATGTTTTCTCCCAAGAGTCTGGGTCTCAGAATAGCTGTGAACAGAACAGAGATGAGAACAAACAATTTGGATCTTACTCTATTCTTATTCTCCCTCATGTTTTTTTAATGATGAAGCTTTGAGACTAAGTTCAATTCTAGTCCAGTATCCAACATATAATCTTTCTTACCAAAATTATTACTGAAAGCACTGTGAACATCTCCAGATCCTGCACTGGTATTTTAAGATCTGAAGATGCTCCCTTTAGTCCTGAGATGGCAAACATACTGTCCTTCAGATAATGACTAACGGTTGCCACCAATATTGTGTTTCACTGCCCCTTCTGGGATTGCTAGATAATTGTGGTTCAGATCTATCTGCAAACCAACATGTTCTCCAATCCTAATTTAATCTATCAAGTGTCTTCAGTTTTGTTGTCTTCCTTGAGAGCAGAGGTGAAATCCAGCAGGTTCTGACAGGTTCTGGAGAACCGGTAGCGGAAATTTTGAACAGTTTGGAGAACCAGTAGCGGAAATTTTGAGTAGTTCGGAGAACTGGCAAATACCTCCTCTGGCTGGCCCCAGAGTGGGGTGGGAATGGAGATTTTGCAGTATCCTTCCCCTGCCATGCCCACCAAGCAACACCACACCCACCAAGCCACGCCCACAGAACCAGTAGTAAAAGAATTTGGGTTTAACCACTGCTTGAGAGAATTCAGTGATAAAATAGGTAGTTCTTATGACCCACAGAAATAGTTGAGCAAACTACTTCTGGAGGAGGAGGAGGAGGAGGAGGAGGAGGAGGAGGAGGAGGAGGAATTATCCTGACTGGACTAAATTCATTAGAGCATATTGTCAGTCTGAATGATGGGTGAGGAAACTCCCCACAGAAACATTTCTCATGGATTGAAACAAGGCAGCAGGTTAACCCCTCATTGAAGGATTAAGTGTGCATGCATTATGTGCTGACATTTTTTAAAGAACTGTCACCCTGACTGTGGATGATTTGCTTTAATTTCTATCTCCTCTTCCTGCCAAAAAAGTTGCAGTTCTGGAACTGTTAAATTTCCTTTCTGGTTCTTGCAAAGCACCTTTGACAAGACCAATGGGTTAAACAGAGTTTAACCAAGGAACCTGGGAATTTTCCATTTTATTGTATTATAAGCAAGAATTTTGAGTTACAGTATCTAGCAGAAAATCCTTTTTTTGCTTACTGACTTGAAATTTCTTCAGGATTCAGTCACTGTGGACAGAATTCAGTAGAAGAAGTCAGCATGTACATACAGTATGTTATTCTACTATATAATTTCTACTGATGTGTTAAATAAAAGTATTTATATGAAAGGCATCCATGATAATTCATTTTGTATCTTCTACAAGACCAGCTTTTGTCCCAAGAAGATGTATCCAATATCCACATTTAATGGGATAAAATAATTTGTAGTAACTAAACCCCAGGAAAGTTAATGTGGACATCAATATTTCAACTTGTTATTTCTGCAAATGAATTTTCCCAATCCATGTACTGATGGAAAAGTTTTCCTGTACATAAGTCATAATGAGCTGCCGTAACATTTAAATTTGATTGAGATGAGGCATCAATTGTTTATTTTGAACTTAATGCCCTCTCTGAGCTCAAAATATTGTAATGATCTCAACTGTGCTATTTAAAACACAATGACATTGAGAGGCTTCTCCTCCCCAACTTTATTTTGATTGCATCCTGTGCCAGTATAATTTTTCTCAAAGTTGCTCGTCTGTCTCCTGTGTTGGACATCAGAGGAAGAATCTACTGCAGAACAAGTAGTGCATGAAGCAGCGTCTTATGTGAGGGCTTTCCAAACTTTTTCAAGCTCTGGAATGTGTTGGCTTTTTAAAATAAAATCCTGGAACCCCTGCTCTAGTGATAACAAATTGGTTGCAGTCAAGTGAATTTCCCCCCCCTCTCCGTCTCTCATGGAACCCCATTGCGTTCTTGTAGGACAACCAATTTGAAAAGCCTGTGCTATTGTCTGGGATTTTTCAAGCTTCTGGAATCAGAAGAAGTGGATAGGATACCTTGTGTTTGAACTGCCACACATGGGCTAGTTCCATGCCCCCACCTGATTTGTTTCTATCCCATCTAAAATGGACACCCAACATCAAAAAACCACAACAAAGAATGTTCTTTCTGCACCAACTCAGAAAGCTAAAACTGCCCAAAGAGCTGCTGATCCAGTTCTACAGAGGAATTATTGAGTCTGTCATCTGCACCTCTATAACTGTCTGGTTTGGTTCTGCAACCCAACAAGACAGATACAGACTTCAGAGGATAATTAGAACTGCAGAAAAAATAGTTACTACCAACCTGCCTTCCATTGAGGACCTATATACTACATGAGTCAAAAAGAGAGCTATAAAAATATTTACAAACCCCTCACATCCTGGACATAAACTGTTTCAACTCCTACCCTCAAAACAACGCTATAGAGCACTGCACACCAAAACAATTAGACACAAGAACAGTTTTTTCCCAACACCATCACTCTGCTAAACAAATAATTCCCTCAACACTGTCAAACTATTTACTAAGTCTGCACCACTATTAATCTTCTCATCGTTCCCATCAGCCATCTCCTCCCACTTATGACTGTATGACTGTAACCTTGTTGCTGGTATCCTTATGATTTATATTGATATTGTTTCCTGATTGCTTATTTGTAACCTATGACTATCATTAAGTGTTGTACCTTATGATTCTTGATGAACGTATCTTTTATTTTATGTACACTGAGAGCATATGCACCAAGACAAATTCCTTGTGTGTCTAATCATACTTGGTATGATAGTACTTGATAGCTGTCCATTTTAGATCTTGCAATATGGTAGAACCTAGAAATTTGAAGGTCTCTACTGTTGATACTATGTTGTCTAGTACTGTGAGAGGTGGAAGTATGGAAGGGTTTCTCCTCAATTCTACCACCATTTCTACGGTTTTGAGTGTGTTCAGTTCCAGATTGTTCCGGTCACACCACGAGACTAGTTGTTCAACCTCCCATCTGTATGTGGATTCATCATTGTCTCGAATGAGACCGATCACTGTTGTGTCATCTGCGAACTTCAGTAGTTTAACAGATGGATCGTTAGAGATGCAGTCATTGGTATACAGAGAGAAGTGGGGAAAACACACAGCCTTTCCTTTACCTGTGTGGATTACTCTTTAAGCAAGAAGAATCTTTTGGCTGGAGTTGAGCATAGGGTCTTATTTCATCCAACTTGGCATAGAAGTCAAGAATATGGAATGTGAGAGTGAGAGGAATAGTTGAAGGAATGTATTTTCTTGACTTAGCATCAATCTGAATGTATATTGTGATGCTATCTGGGTTACCTGTTTCAAAACATGCTGATCCTCCAGAGAAACTTTTTTTTTTTAATTTGATTTATATGCCACCCTTCTCCAGAGACTCAGGGCGGCTTACAATGCGTTAAGCAATAACCTTCATACTTTTGTATATTTATACAAAGTCAGCTTAATCATTTTCTCACAGTTCATATGTTAGAACATTTGTATTAGGATGACGACAACTTCTGGATAATATTAGGTGGTTTACAGTTTATATATGCCCAAAGGCAGTGCCATATAGCATATATAATAGCATTTCTTGGTTTCAGTAGGTTCACTAACCTATCAAATGGCTGCTTTTAAATGACATATATTTGTTGACTTTAAACATTGTGTTTTTAATGCATATACAGCAGTATAAACAGTAGAGTGTGACTTTGCTTGAATTTTACTTCATTTTGCAGAATAAGGATAAATTTATTCACTCCAAATTCAAAGTAGATTGAAAAAACTGACCACAATCTATTCTGAGTATGTAGAAAGAAGCCAAGAATGTCAGGCAAGCTGCAACACATTTGCCATGAAAGGAATGTGGATAGAAGCTAGTTTCAGACATACTAGGTTGAACTAGTATAGGGGAGATATATAGCAATAACAATAGCACTTAGATTTATATACTGCTTCATAGTTCTTTACACCCTCTCTAAGCAGCTTACAGAGTCAGCATATTGCCCCCAACATTATGGGTCCTCATTTTATCAATTTTGGAACAATGGAAGGCTGAGTCAACCTTGAGATGGTCAGGATCAAACTCTTGGCAATGGGCAGAGTTAGCCTGCAATCTAAGCATGGCACCTCCATGGCTCTAATATCTATCCTGTTGTGATGACCCGGGGCATGGCACAGAGGCAACCCAGTCAGTTGACAGTTCAAACCACCCCTTTGTTGCTCCAAATTTCTCTAAACACTCCCACGTTTCTGGCAAGTCCCAGAGCAAAGTGTTCACACCTCCATCAGCCTCTTGCTGCAAGTAGTCCAGCACAATGCTGTGAGCACAATGGCTACAAAGCAAGAAATCCAGCAGGGCAAGTCAATGAGTCCAGGAAGCAAAGGGACAAGGCAATTACTCCAGGAAGCCAAAAAGAAAGCAAGAAATCCAGGAAACTTCAAATGTCGCAATGGCACTGACCACTCCATGAATTCAGCATTTGTTCCCGACAAATGCCCCTCCCCACAGCATCTCCTTAAGTCTCAGTCCCCAGGTGTGCTTTGTGAAGAGGGACAGGGTGTTCTCCTCCCGAGTCGTTAGGTCAGTCTGCACTGTTCTCGCCTTCTCTCCACTCTCCATGCTCGAGGATCAGGAGGGGGTGGTCCTTGCTCATCGCCTGAGCTCTGTCTCTCGTGTTCACTGCTTAGCCTCTCTTGGTCATCCTGTCCCCTTTCCTCCCTGCCTACAAGCCGATCCAATCCTGAAACGCCCTGGCCTGACTCGGCATGTTCCTCCCCACATTCCTCCAAAGCCAACGAAGCCACCCCCTCAATCTCCATCGGCTCCAGTTCCAGCTCATCTTCCTCTGCCAATTCAGGCCCCATGACACCTATATTGTGACTTGTATGTTATAGATGTGTTGGAGATAGGCAATATTATGTGGCATGGAGGTGTCACTGTGTCATCACTCTGAACTAAGATTACTAAATTTATTCTTTCTTTAAAAGATCTAGAGCTGCCTAACATGTTCCAGAAATTCTACCTCATTCATTTTCTTTTGGAATATCAGTTTAACTAACTTTCTGGCCCATCTTCTCTTCTGGAAATACAATATTGGTACTGTCTTCTTCTCACTTTTTGTCTTAAATTTCAGCTTATTCTTAAATTTTGTTTTGACTTGCCTAAATCTTCAGGTTTTATATCATACTGATTTAGCTGACCAATTTCTTTTGCAACATGTTACATTCTTTAACAATAAATCCATAGGGTATTGTTTTTAACCTGAGATGGGCAGTTCTCAAATTTGCAGGTTGCAAAGAGAACCTTGAGCTGCTTTTAAGCACTTTTGTCATCACTGATCAGACATTTATGCAACAGTAAAACCAATGGGGTAGCTTGCCCACAGGATGCTATAGTCCAGTGTTTCTCAACCTTGGCCGCTGGACGCTGGCAGATTCCCCAGCAAGCTGGGGAATTCTGGGAGTTGAAGTCCACACATCGTCCAGTGGCCAAGGTTGAGAAACACTGCCATAGTCTGAACAACAATAACATTAAGCCAGCCAGAGTCCATAGGAGTAGGTGGCTATAATAATTTTTTTAAAAAAATAGAGAAATAATTTGCTAAGGCAATAATAATGATATTACCGCTCCTCTTCTACCATGTGTCAATTCTTTCTTCAAAATACAAAAGTGGAGAAAGAAGCCTCATTGTCTGTTGTGGGCAGGTTAGAAAGTTGGCATGTCTGCATTGCACCATTAGCTGCTCCTATCTTTTGATCACACCAAATTCTCTAAGCTAATTTAAGATACTTGTGTCTAGACCAAGATTACTGCCAGGCTGCAAATAATTCAGCCTCTCTCTTTTTCTGTCCCAGAAAAGCATGTGCCAATATTTTTTTTCTTATTGTAAGTGGGTCTTATTGGATACAGATAATGCTCGATTTACAGCCATTCAAAGTGAGCATTCAAAGTTACTGAGGGAAGGTGACTTATGAGCATTTTTCAGCATCCCCACAATTTATATAATCAAAATTTGACCGCTTGGCAACTGGCTTGTATTTATGATGGTTGCAATGTCCTGGGGTCATGTGATCACCTTTTGTGACCTTCTGAAAAGCAAAGTGTCAGCTTTGGAAGCCATATTAGGCCAGAAGCTCCAATGCTGCCACCTTCTTGTGTATGGGGAAGTAGGAGGGGGGATTAAGGAGAGGGGTTGTTAGTAGACATAATAGCATTCTTCCTGTCAGTCAAGGTCAGGGCGATCCAGCATCTGGAAAAGGAGTGGTCAGAGGGCTGGATCGAGATGGAGCGGACATTGATTGGAGCATATGACCGACTGGGGGGAAAAGGGGATGGTTTTGGGAGTTTTGACTTACTGAAGGAAAACCCGGGCTTTTCAGATTCAGATTTTCCCAGATGTGCCAGTTTGCCTATTCTAGTAAAGAGAACTTTGGAAAATGTTTGCTTCCGCGTCTTTTCTTGGAGTTGGAGTTTTTCTGGAACGCTGACATAAAGTCAATGAGGAAGCCAGATTCACTTAACAATTGTGTTACTAACTTAACAACTGCAGTGATTCACTTAACAACTGAGACAAGAAAGGTTGTAAAATGGAGCAAGGCTCGCTTAACAACAATTTTGCTTCTAATCAGCTGTTCACTGCAATCATTTCAAAAACAATGTTTATGACATTGAAAATTTCTTCTATTTAAAAAAAGCATGTGAAGCTACTTACGTAGTTAATGTTTTAATAAAAAAGGTACAATCATTTTTTTTATAAAACCCATGAAAATTATTAAAAGTCTATATACATTCTCTACAACAGGTTCAGTGTGTTCTCACTAAAAACAGTTGCACTGAAAACATTTGGCTTGTTTGTAGAAAAAACACTTAACTCATTTTTTGACATCTGGCCATCCGTACATCCAAATAGACCATGCTTTCTGAGAAAATATTTTTTAAAAAATATATAAATAAGAGTGGTTTCATTCTGCCTCTAGAAATCCTGCTTCAGTGCAAGTGCCCAGGAGCTTCCAAAATGACTTTTGGGGTGGAAGGCAGAGTGCCCATGCCAGATGATTTCCCTCCATGCCAATATTTAGTTTGCAATGTTCAGTCACCACAGGAGCAATGACCAAGAATGGCACTTTCAAAAAATTAGGAATATATAGCAATCCCACAGGTATTTTCTATGATCTACCATGAGTGCCGTTCACAGACAAAAGGTAAATCAAATGCTGATATAAACCTGAATTTTTGAAGCCCCAATGCCTGGCCTCAGATGGGCCCAACCATTTGAAGGCATGCTATTCTTTCCACACATAAATTCCCCCCTTTTGCTTACTCTAGGACTCATACTGCTAAGTGGCTTAAAGAATAGCATTAGCAATAGCACTAAGATGTATATATTGCTTCACAGTGCTTTACGGCCCTCTCTAAGCAGTTTACAGAGTCAGCATATTGCTCTCAACAATCTGGGTCCCCATTTTACCAACCTTGGAAGGTTGAGTCAACCTTCAGCTGGTGAGAATTGAACTGCTGGCAGTCAGCAGAATTAGCCTGCAGTACTGCATTCTAACCACTGCGCCACTAGGGCTCACCTGTATAGAATGAGGGAGCTAATGCAGATGACTAGCACTTCGGTAATGTGACATAAATTGAAATTCTGATTATTGTTTCTTTGGATCAGGTTGAATGCCTGTGGAGATTCTCAGTCCTCCAGGTCATAGTTGTCTCAAAGGTGCTTTTTTCTTGAAAAAGGCAAGTGGACTGGTTTTTTTCCTTGAGGAGAAAACATTTCACTTCTCATCCAAAAAGCTTCATCAGTTCTGTTGGCAGGGGGATGGAAATATAGGTTCTGATAGGATGGTGGTGGTGGGATTACTTCCTTTCTTCGCTTACAATCCTTCCATCCCACTCCCCCACCATCTTATCAGAACCTATCCTTCCATCCTCCTGCCATCAGAACTGATGAAGTGTCTTGGATGAGAAATGAAATGTTTTCTTCTTCTTCCTCAAGGATAAAATAGTCTAGGTGCATTTTGAGGGAGGGGGAAAAGCACCTTTGAAATGACCAGGTTTTCATCTTCTTCTAAACCACATAAATTTGTACTTGGCTTCTGTTTCTGCATTTACCTGAATCCTTCCAAGAGACCTCTATGCAGAATTTTATTTTTAATAACTGAATCAGAAGGGCATTTGTTTGTTTGTTTAATCTGTCTTTTGTTTTTATTCAGTCCACAGACAGAGGAGGCCACTGGAGTGTGTGTGTGTGTGTGTGTGTGTGTGTGTGTCTGTCTGTGTGTCTGTCTGTCTGTCTGTCTGTCTGTCTGTCTGTCTGTGTTTATATAGGAGTAAATCTGATGGAATATGTACTGTATAAATATTGCAATATAATATAAACATTGCAAAAGAGCCTTGGTGGCGCAGCAGACTAAAGTGCTGTTAAGTAGCACTTAGCTGCCTGCAATTACTGCAAATTCAAATCTCACCAGGCTCAAGGTTGACTTAGCCTTCCATCCTTTCGAGGTAGGTAAAATGAGGACCTGGATTGTGGGGGCAATAAACTGAGTTTGTATAAAAAGAACTCCGTTTGGGGGGGCCAAAAGCCCTACTAAACAGGTATATACAAAAGTATGAAGGCTATTGCTTAATGCACTGTAAGCCGCCCTGAGTCTCCGGAGAAGGGCGGCATATAAATCGAACCAATAAATAAGGCTGCAATACAATGGAAAATTACTTTAGAATATTTCCAACTGAATTCAGTGGAACTTGTTTTTCCTCATACTTAGTACTTAGAAAATATAGGCAGGATCATGCTGTAAAGGAAAAACACAGCAACCAAAACCGTAGATTTGAGACCAGACTTTGAATCTTAAAGAAGCATCAATACCCTTGAGTCATATTGAAAATAAAGCCATTTACTAGAGCTTTCCTCAAAAGTATTAACAATGCTGTCCAAATTCATCTCAAATTTGTTTTCAGCCAAAACATCACTATTTCTTCTGCAAGGTGTTTTGTTCATCTTATTAACACTTCCCTAGGATTTATTGACCCCTTATTTAATTTCTTTTTTCACCTCCTTAGGTGAATTATTTCTTTCTCTCAGCATTGTGTGCCTTTCAATTAAGTGATGAAACAGTTGCAGCTAAATATATAAAACTGCAGATGCAAGTATGAAAATGGATTGAGATCAGGATAATCAGACCATGGAAATCAACAGGTTCAAATCTAGGGGCTCTCTATGGCATCTGGCTACAATTAATTACCATTGCTGTTTTTTTGTTGTTGTTTTTTTTTAAATTTGATTTATATGCCGCCCTTCTCCGGAGACTCAGGACAGCTTACAATGCGTTAAGCAATAGCCTTCATACTTTTGTATATTTTATACAAAGTCAGTTTATTGCCCCCACAAACTGGGTCCTCATTTCACCTACCTTAGAAAGGATGGAAGGCTGAGTCAACCTTGAGTCTTGGAGAGATTCGAACCAGCAGAAATTGCAGGCAGCTGTGTTAATAACAGGGTGCGTAGACCACCGTACTATCAAGGCTCTGTTGACTTACTATATCATCTAAAGTGGTATATGTTACTTGGATATAGTATTTGTTTCAGTGGTGGGTTTCTACCTGCTCCCCCCTGGTTCGGGCGAACCAGTAGTGCAGGGGTGGGTTCTACTTACCTTTACTACCAGTTCGCAATGGGGCCGCACGCCTGCGCGCAGTCTTCTGATGATGTCGGGGTTGGTCGCCGCCGGTTTTACTACCGGTTCTATAGAACCGGTGCGAACTGGGGGCAACCCACCACTGCGATAGTGGCAGCGGGAGGCTCCGGCCACCCGCCTGGATGTCATCATGGACTCTCTGCGCACGTGCGCGCTCACAGTTCCGAACTGGTAGCGAAGATAAGTGGAACCCACTACTGATTTGTTTGGTCCAGGCTGATCCTTGGTTAGTTTCATATTTTGGTTGTTGTGTCTTTGAATTATCTTCCCTTTTATTTTTAAACAGCTTTTTGAGAATCTCACTTTGCACTGATATTTCTAGGATAGCATATTATCTTGCACACACACACACACACACGGGCATACGCAAGATCTCTGACCTCCAAGTTTTCCACTGTGCTCTTAAGACCCTGCTCTTCTGACAGGCAGGGTCTTATTTGAGTCATAATTGAATTTTAAATTCGGAATTCTTAAATTTTTGGGTTTTTTAGCTAATTGGCCTTGAATGTAATACTTTTAATAATTTTTAAATTTAAATTGTGATATTTGTATTGTGTTTTTACCTGGCTGTACACCGCCCTGAGTCCTTCGGGAGAGGGGCGGTATAGAAATAAAATTATCCTTATCCTTATCCTTATCTATATTGCTACAGATACTTATAATATATGAAATATCTGCTCTTATATGCTAGTTTCCATGCTTGCCTGCAACCTATGTGAAGAATTAAGAAAATGCAAAGCAGACCACAGGTAAGTTGTAAAAGATATCAGAAAGAAAAAAAAAATAGGAACTCAAATATCATATAACTACCACTTAATTATCATAACTTCTAGTTCCAGAGTTAGAATTCTAAATCAGAACAGAGCTTGAAGGAACCGTGGAGGTCTTCTCATTCAACCCTCTGCTCAAACAAGGGACCCTATACCATTTCAGACAGGTAGCTGTCCAGTCTTTTCTTAAAAACCTCCCGTGATAAAACCCACAACTTCTGAAGGCAAGCTGTTCCACTGATTAATTGTCCTCATTGTTAGGAAGTTTCTCCTTAATTACAGGTTGCTTCTCTCCTTGAGTAGCTTCCATCCATTGTTTCTTGTCTTGACTTCTGGTGCTTTGGAAAATAAATTGACCCCTCTTCTTTGTGGCAGCCCCTCAAATACTGGAATACTGTCATTGGATTGGATTTTTTAAAGTTACATTTACCTGATGTATACCACCGCATGCCAGGAGGGACCACTTCTTACAGACTATGACTCAACATGAACAAATACATCAAAGAGATTATGCCATTACTGAAGTATTTCCTGCATTTCTCCATATTTTAAAGATTTCGCTGCAAAACTCTCAGTGGTGTGCCATTATAAATTTTCCCCACTTAAGCAGTTTCATATTAAAAGCCGTTATAACTGCACACATATGAAGATATTAGAACAGTTTCAGTCAAGGAAATACTCTTTTCTTTTGATCATCCTGATTTATTGGAGGCCATAAAATTATTAGAAATGACATTATTGCTTGACAAAACACCATGAATCTATTGTTTCCTAACAACTTCAAGTGTTTACTATCTCCTGGTATTGCCACATCAATTATCCACACTTTCTTCTTTTCAACCATAGTTGAACTTGGTGTGTTATGAGTTGAGTATTCAGAAATCCCACAATATTTTAATCTATTAATTTTTAACTACTTTTTCAACACTATAGTCCCAACAATTCACTACTGTCACATGATAATTTTTATCGATGTTCCAGTGAAATATTTTGGTGAGTATTATGTCATTATTTATAATTGGTTTGTGCAATCTTCTTACCAGAACTGAGTGTATGACCTACTGTTTGTTCTGCTTTTTTTGCAAATTTGACAGTATTTCAATTCTTGCCTTAGTTGCATTAATTTGAATAGCTTGTTCTTGTGCAGCTAAAATCAAGCCTTCAGTTTATTTTATTAATATTCCAGTTGTAAGCCATTGCCAGATTTTGTCTCTATCCACTTTGTAGAAATCGACTATGTAATGCTTTTTCTTGCCAGTATTGTTATTTTATATTTCAGTATTTTATTATTTCAATATTTATATTTTGTGTTCTGCACATTCAGTAAATTCCTATTTTTAACTTGGGTTAATGCTTGTTCTTGATTGACTTTTACATAATCAGCCAATGAATACTTTTCTTCAACAGTTTGACCCAAAGTAAACATATTCCTTTATTATTATTATTATTATTATTATTATTATTATTATTATTATTATTATTATTATTATTATTATTTAATCTTTAGTGAGATTCACAGGCTTTGGGGCTGGTTAATAGCTCAGCAGCTCGAGTCCTAACCAAGGACCTAGGAACTGTTAAGGTATCGTCGGAGGATGTAAGCTGTTCCGAGTAAGGTGGTTTTTTGTAGAGTCAAAATGTTCAAGTCCGGCAAATTTAGAATTTCTAAATAGCGGGGTAGCCCTTTGGGTATTGCTCCAAGGGCTCCAATTACAATCGGGACATGATAAAACAATTATTATTATTATTATTATTCACACATTCAGCCAGATGTTCAAACTGGTTTGGCATTTTTGTGTATCTATCGAATCCTTACCATGGACCTGGGATAGGCAGATCTGGATGTTTGATGATGTTACAAATATCGTCGCAGGATGGAAGCTGTTCCGAGTAAAGCCACTTTTGCAATTGACTGATGGCAAATTTGTCAAAGCCAATGGTGTTCAAGTGGTGCTCCAGTTGTTTTGGGATTGCACCCAAGGTGGCTGCTGCTGTTATCCTATCCACTGTGTATATGAAAAAAAAAATGAGAACCCTTGTATATGCTAGTTTCTTGTTGCAGATGCTTCCAGATGTTTCAATAAATAAAAAATATTTGATATTTGAAGTAAAAGTCCTTTTGTGTTTTATAGTGGATGGATGGGTGAAAGAAGATCATAGGATAGGATAGGATAGGATAGGATAGGATAGGATAGGATAGGATAGGATAGGATAGGAAGGATAGGATAGGATAGAGATAGAGATAGATAGATAGATAGATAGATAGATAGATAGATAGATAGATAGATCAATCCTCTAATGAATTCACATCTGGGAAAGATTTAGTAAACTAAATTATCTTATTACTTTTCAGTTGTTAGGGCCAGCCTTTCCATGAAAAGAGCCATTATTAACTTGCCTCAAGGAACAGCTTCCAAAAGATTCCTTTTTTAATTTTCCATGTGTACTGCTGAAATATTAGTTCAAGTGTCTACTGAAATTCAAACTATGCCAAGAACTGAATGGTTCAGCTGTATCTGGCAGCCCTTTTCAATACCCTTGACCAGAAGTCAGCAATATGACTTTTGTGATTGCTAGAGCTGCATAACATTTGCAACCCTCCTAAAATCTGGTTGCCACCACTATCATCATTATCATCATCTGGGTGATGCTAATGGCAATTCTTGAAAAGATTGTTCATTTCCTTAGTATCTTCCTGGCTAACTAGCTTCAATTGCCCTGTTAAGTGTTTTTAGATAGGCGAGTCCCACAGTAATAAATTTATCTGTTGCCCAGAATGTGCATTTCCATAAAGATTACTGGAACTAATCAGGATGTGACTGCACTCTAATGCTGCCTGTAGGTTTTCCAAAGGCATCTGATTGGCTGCTGTAGAAGCAGAATGTCGGTCAAGTTAGGCCATTGGTTTGAGTTGGTACTGTAGTGCTTTTCTGATGTCATTTATGATCTTGGCATTATTGCTTGGGTAACCTCCTTCCAGTATAAATACTTGGGATTATTTGCTTAGCCCAAGCATCAGCCAATGTTAAACATGTTTAAAGCAAGAAGTATATTGAACCAAACTGACAGCAACAGCCTCTGTCTCCTAAAAAGAAATTAGGTTTCAGAAAGAATGTAAGTTACCTTAAATACTTGCTCATTATTAAAACAGGCTGGTGTGCTCCTTTAGGTCTGTTCCTTTTTCTTGTTTATTTAAAATTATCGAGGTTTTGACAATTAAAAAGTGATTGCTTTTTAAAAGGACTTGAAGGAGTGAAGCATAGAGAAGTCCCTGAAAACAGGAGATAAAATAATGATATTAAGCTACAGAAAAGCAGATTATGATCATATATTAGGGGAAAAAAAATCTTGCAACAGTTTGACAGTGAGACCATCTACCCAAAGAGATGATGGGATCAATTTCACTGGATGCGTTCAGAGAATGACCAGCAATCTCTCAGGATGCTAATTTGGTCTAATGGGTCCCTTGCAAAATTCCAAAGTTTTGAGCTGTGTTGAATTGCATAGTATCTTGGTGATTTAAATCTGTTTTCTGTAGCCCAATTCAGGGGTGAAATCCAGCAGGTTCTGACAGGTTCCGGAGAACCGGTAGCAGAAATTTTGAGTAGTTCAGAGAACTGGCAAATACCACTTCTAGCTGACCCCAGAGTGGGGTGGGAATGGAGATTTTGCAATATCCTTCCCCCAGAAGTGGGGTGGGAATGGAGATTTTGCAGTATCCTTCCACTGCCACACCCACCAAATGGCACCACGCCCACAAAGCCACACCCACAGGACCGGTAGTAGAAAAATTTGGATTTCACCACTGGCCCAATTCCCCATCCATCTGCGTAATATTATCAATTTCTCTGGAATGCTGAGTGTGAACTACAGTAAAGAAATATATCTGCCCCCCTCCAAGTTTATATAACAAGAGAAAATACAAAACAACAAAAATCCAGTTTCAGTCATTTAATGTTGCATGGAAGTTACGGAGCACAGCACAAGAATGAAACCTAGACTGAAGATGCTTTGTTGAAAGAGTCTGATGATTTCTGGAGAGTCCAACCCAGAATAGGGATTTGAGCTGGGTGAGGATGGTTTTCTCTGGAAAATCCCAAAAGGGTATATCCATCCTATCACCTTTAAAATCATATCTATGACCCCATCCCAGACTAGACCTCAGTGAGAAGAATTAATGAGAGTAAGTAGAAGGTAAATGCCAGCTTTTTGCCATTATTGAGCCTACTTAATTAATGAGATATAGGGACACGGTGGCTCAGTGGCTAAAATGCTGAGCTTGTCGATCAAAAGGTTGGCAGTTCAGTGATTCAAATCCCTAGTGCCGCATAACGGGGTGAGCTCCCGTTACTTGTCCCAGCTTCTGCCAACCTAGCAGTTCGAAAGCACATAAAAAATGCAAGTAGAAAAATAGGGATCACCTTTGGTGGGAAGGTAACAGTATTCCGTGTGCCTTTGGCGTTTAGTCATCCCGGCCACAAGACCACGGAGACGTCTTCGGACAGCACTAGTTCTTCGGCTTTGAAATGGAGATGAGCACCAACCCCTAGAGTTGGTAACGACTAGTACATATGTGCGAGGGGAACCTTTACCTTTACCTTAATTAATGAGATCCTTCAGATTTCCTTTTATTGAGTTACATACAAAAGACTTGCTGGCATTCAATTATCACAAACATCTGTAGAAGAAGAGTATCTTCTATTAGCTTTATGTCGACAATTAATTGGTCATTAACACAGTGAAGTGGCCTGTTAATGAAAGGAGAGCAACTTGTTTTGCTATATTTATAGTCTCAGGAACAAGAGGAAACACTCGTGAGATTTTCTACTGCTGGTGTCAAAAGAATCCAACTTTATCTGAGAGGCAAGGGTGATAATTTCTGATCAACTCTAAGCAGCCATATTTCTTAAATTACTCCCAGTGAAGAGGAATGCTACATGGAAAGTCAATTATGTCTCTTCCCTGAGTCTAACCATGCTGAAAAGGAGGAAATCACACAATTTAGCCGGCCCACATACAAAGATCATTTGAAGCAATAGGGGACCTACAAATGGCTTTTTCTTTTTTACATCTTGACTAAATAGAAACAAGAATCTGAGGTTTGGCCATGATGAAAAATGAACGCCTACATGTAATCCAGAGTTCACATACCAACAGTGGGAATGAGCGAGGGATTTTACTTGACACTGTTAGATCTTTGTCTTCGTAAACAGACGGAGCATTGAACGACAATGCAATACTTGAGGGACAATAGTTTATGTCATGAACTAACTCTTACCTTTTCTAGAGGGGTGGAGCTGTTCCCAACTCTATGCCCAAAGCTCCCACAGCAAAGTAATTGCAAAGTAAATATTTTTTTAAGACAATGCATATTAAGTGGTTTCATGTGGAAAATGTCAAATGGCACAGAATTTATGAAAAGAAATTAGGAATTCCATTGTCTTCTTTCTCTTTTGTCTTTTCTCCTTGGTCCCTGAACTCATTTCGTCATACAGATCCATCATTTAGTGTGAAATCTCTTACAATTTGAGCGTTGGCCCCTTAGCAGCAATTCCTCTTAAAATGAATGGTCATTGTTATATGGTTATGTTTAAATATTATTTATAGAGAAGGTAAAGGTCAATGCTTTAACCTAGGAGTGATTGATTTTCTCTTGAGAGCATGCTTAAATATTTAAACTTAAGCAAATAAGTGAGAGGAACTTGATCATTTTGTGAAGCAGGCCATATCTGACCTTGGAATCACATTCCTGGGACCATAATGCAATATAATTTCAGTAGGCAAAACAAAGAAGTGGGTTAGAAGCAAAAGTAAAACTAAACTCAATTGAATAATTTAAATGCAAATTAATAAAAGCATTTCCCATATATTTCATAATGTTCCATTAGGTTAAAAATAACAAAATTTGAAGAACTTCATGGCCAAAGCTTAGGGATGGGAAAGTTATGAAACTTAAGAGTCTGGACCAGTGGTGAAATCCAATTTTTTTTACCACCAGTTCTGTGGACGTGGCTTGGTGGATGTGGTGTGGCTTAGTGGGCGTGGCTTGGTGGGCATGGCAGGGGAAGGATACTGCAAAATCTCCATTCTCACCCCACTCCAGGGGAAGGATATTGCAAAATCTCCATTCCAACCCCACTCTGGGGCCAGCCAGAGGTAGTATTTGCCGGTTCTCCAAACTACTCAAAATTTCCGTTATCTGTTCTCCAGAACCTGCTGGATTTCACTCCTGGTCTGGACTCTTGAAATAAAGCAAACAGCACTACTTAGTGCATCATTTGCATAAAGCATACTATTTACAGGACTTGTTGAATGAATCCAGTAGACAAATAGCTGATACTGCAATACAGATAATCCTCAACTAACAACCACAATTGAGCTTGGAATTATACAGGGGTGAAATGCTCCTGGTTCAGACCGGATCGCCCGATCCGGTAGCGATGGAGGCGGGTGGTTCGAAGAACCAGTAGCAAAGATCCCACCCCCCATGCCCAGCTGAGCCGCACAATCATCAGAGGCTTTTTTTTTTTTTACTTTTAAAAGCATTTTTTCTACAATCTCTTCGGCCAAAAAATGCTTTTAAAAGTTAAAAAAAAAAAAGCCTCTGATGATCGCGTGGCTCAGCTGGGATCGTCAGAGGGATTTAAAAGAAAAAAAACCCCTTTTTTTCTTTTAAATGCCTCTGACGATCCAAGCTGAGTTTTTAAAAAAGCCTCTGCCGATCAGGCAACTCAGCTGGGATCATCAGAGCCTTTTGAAAGCATTTTTTTACAACCTCTTCACCGAAGAGGTTGTAGAAAAAATGGTTTTAAAAGTAAAAAGAAAAAACATGGCCACGCCCACCCAGTCACATCCCCCCACCAAGCCATGCCCACAGAACCGGTAGTAACAAACTTTAGATTTCACCCCTGGAATTACAGTCATAGGTAATGACAGTCAACAAGAGGATCGCCATGTGACTGCACCCAATTTTATAACCTTTTTTGTAACAATTATTAAGCAAAGGCTGTGGTGACAAAACAAACGTGGCAGTTGTAAAGCAAACATGGTGATTGTTAAGTGAGTTCATTATCCTCTGTGTATCAACTTTGAACCAAACCTGGCCGCAGCCTTCTTTCTGTTCTTCAGTTGCCACACAGAGGAGGAAGGGGGGGAGGGGGGAAGGAGGTTGGAATGCATTACTAGACACAATAAAGTCAAAGAGCTTTTTTTCATCTCTACTGGTAACAGATAAGGTTGGGGAAGGAGCGCCTGAAGAGCCCGCCAATTAACCCAATTGGCCAACGTGACCTGTGACACTTGGGGATGGGGTTATTTCCTAGTTTAATTACACCGAAACCATGGGAAAGATTTAGAATTGGTGTTCATTGAAGCTGTGCCAATATGATGTACTCAATAAAGAAGACCTTTGAGAAGGAGCCAAGTCTCAGACTTCTGATTTGCTTGGGTTCATTAGTCAGAGCCTTGACACTATGGGCTGTTTTTTTGTTTTTTGTTTTGCTGGAAACCAGAAGAAATGCTGGTTTCTGGCAAAAAAACCCATCATAAATCACAGTTACATGATTGGGAGGCTGCAAACAGCCATAAATAAGTATCAGTCACTGAGCATTCAAAATGCAATTGTGGGGCTGCAAAGGACAAGGGGGTAACTATCATAATTTCAAATCTGGGTCATAAGTAGTCATGGAGAGATCCATTGTAAGTTAGATCGCTAAGCAGCCAGTCGTAAGTTGGGAAGTACCGTAGAGAACAGCCTGTCTCTGTAGTCATCTAACACCCGTTGATTTCCATTCTAAAATCCTATAGTGAATTCATTCCATTGGTTTGAGCAATGTTTCTTTCCCTAATCTAATTTTGTTACTTACAGGTTAGTAAGAGCTTTTTTAAAAAAATCCTATTCAGGTTTTTTGTCCTTGAATCATATTAATTGTTTCTTAAGCAGTTTATTCTGGTGGGCAGAGGAATAAGACAAAGCATTATTGTTCTAGATTAAAGGGGTGGTGCTGAACTAGGGAGGATCACCCAGATCTATGCAATATTCACTTGCACCAGCTTTGACACAAACCCTGCAGTGAAGTGTCTATCATGAGCCATGATTGTCAGTTATCAGCTGTACAGCTGCCCCCAGCAGACCAAGTTCCTATGCTTCTGCCATTTAAGTGTGAAAAGCACTTCAAGGGACCCATAAGTCGTGGCCTAGTCAGCCTCACCATGGCTGGGGGGGGGGGCTCCAGAGGCTTTCCTCGAACCTCCAGGAGGGTGAAAACGGCCTCCCCAGTCCTTTTCTGGCCTTCTTGAACTTCCGGTAGGCCTGTTTTTCGCCCTCCCCAAGCCTCCGCTTGTGCTCTGCACTTACCTGCATTCAAAACAGGCCATGTGGGGACTCCTTTGAGGGGCGGGGCAGGGTGGGAGGGGCCAGCAAGGAGTGGGATTTGGGGGTTCTCCGAACTGTACAGAATCTTAGCTAGAGGTTCTCCCAAGCAGCCGACCCCTGCCTCTAACTCTGTAGCTATCTGGTAAAGTCCCAGAGTACTATGCCATTTGACTGCTTCCCATTGATACTTGGGAAGGTCACAAAGAATAGAGACCATTTACTGTACAATGAAAAGAATAGGCCCTGTGTATTGTACAATAAGTAAATGTGTTTATATTTAAGATAGTTATATAGCCACCCATTCAGCACACAGCTCAGGGCAATGATGTCGGGACAAACACTTTAGAATATTCATACTAGGCTGACTGCTACTGGAGCAGATTACACAAAGGAGACTCTATTCAGCAATTTGGAAGAAGCATGTAGGAAGGCACCATAGGCATTGCTCTGAGAGGTAGTTTATGTAAATGTAATAGCACCTGGGAGGTCCAGGTTTTTTCTTTTTTAAAAAGAAATCTAATATTTCTCAATAAACTCTTCAGTTTAAAAACAATTTCTGTCAATGCTTAGCATTGCAGCAAGACATTCATGTGACTGTTGGGATAATTATTTATTTGCCTTGCAAAAGATCCCTGGGTAAAGATTATACATCATTGAATGACTTCATGACCACAGCACCATATGTCAATTTTCGTTTTTTATATATCATTTTAATTGAAAGATTTAACAACAATAATAGGGACTATTACAGTACTAGTTAAAAGAAAATGTACAAGAAGAAGGAAAATGAGACAGAAAAAAGAAACAGCTAAGAGTGCAGAAAGGCAAAAGTAGAAGAAAAATAGAAAAAAGATATAAAGAAGTGGTTATGATCTGATTCACAGAAGTTATAAGTACAATTGTATTTTAATCTCTCACTAAGGTAATACCATCACTCTATAAAATCTATCCTTTCTAATCATGAGAATCATAAATCACGTTCTTTTTTATGCAAAGAATTGTAAGTGGTTTCTAACACCAATAAATGGAAGTATTACCATTCCTCTAATCAAACAACTCATTTTAGCCTTTAATATGTTGATTTTCACAGGAGCAATCACACATCAAACAAGTCATCAGTCACATGACCACCTGGCCACGCCCACCCAGCTGGTACATCCCCCCCCAACAATCTGAGGGACTGTGAATTGGCCCCCTGTTTAAAAAGTTTGAGGACCCCTGTACTAGAGCAACAGAATAAATCCAATTCCTAAAAGCAAAGCAAAGTAAAGTGTGTTATACGGGTTGAAATAATATTGCTCAGCTGCCTTCTAATTTGAATAGAATTAAACCAATGCTATTTGTCAAAGAGTGACTGAATTGCTGGTGGTATCCCCTAGCACACCGCAAACATTTGAAACAATTGATTTTTATTTTTATTTAAGCCTGGTAAATATTGGACTGTTTTACAATACATGCAAGATGAAGTTCAGTTGATGAACCCAAGGACATATAATGTAAGTGAGACGAATAAACGGATGACACAGTTCAAAGGAAGAATGGCTATTTGACAGAGCAGCAACATCTGTACTTACTCAAGTAAGGATTTGAAAAATCCATATTGGTTATTAAGGTTCATGAGTCAAGACACATTGAGCAAGAGCTGGAGTCAGGAAGCTTCCCCCTTTTCCCCACATGGCAGCATGTGGAATGACAAAGTTTTGCACAGAGGATGTCCTGTCTTTGTTTCTTGTCTCGGTATTGGCTACTATCCTAAAAGAACGCCAGACGAGAAGATTCATTGTCTCTTTCTTGGTGTGGCGGTTCTTACAGAAGGATGCCCGCAGTAACATTCCCAAGCTGGTCAGGCGTCATAAGGGTGCTAATGGCTGCTTCTTTGCTTTGTATTTTCCATCTGTATTGGATAGCCTAGAAATTAGTACCAGCTGAGCCTGTGGTTGTCTCCAGTCTGACAGCTGACTAGCCAAAAGGGATATGGAAACACATCAGAGAGTATAATGAATAAGCATGTATCCCAATCACATTACCTTTGTCCGAGCTTAACATTCCAGGTTGCAGAACACAAATGTCAGAGGGACAGCCTTCTCTCAGAATGTTATTTCATTCATTTAGGAACATCCGTCTTTACATGCTTTGGATTTGGCAGTCAGGAAAAATCATTGCACATACCGTTCAAGTCAGTTGTGTTTAACTCTCATTCAGATACAGACTTTTCCGGCTTAAGGGAGTAGGGAGTGAAGTTCAAAGATTGAACTACGGTACATGTTATACTAAGACACTGATAGTTCTACTAGCTTAAAGGCTGCTGCTGCTTCTTTTTTTACGTATCTGTTTAATTGCTGGAGTAGATTATGCTGAAATCTGAAAGCCATCTGTCCCAAAGGTGCTTTTTCAAGAGGCAACTGGACTTTCTGGTTTTTCTTTGAAGATGTTTTGCTTCTTATCCAAGAAGCTTCTTCAGCTCTCTTGGATAAGAAGCCAGAAGAAGAAAAACCAGAAAGTCCAGTTGCCTCTTAAAAAAATCACCTTTGGGACAACTATGACCTGGATGACTGAGAATCTCATGGACCTCAAAGCCATCTGTAGCATTTCCCTAAAGTGATTTTGTCAATCATCAGGCAAAAGTGACCAATTCAGTGAAAGTTTGGCATCAACAGATGTTTTCTGCACTGCAATATATTTCTTAGTTTGGTTGTTCTTGGAATGGGATTAAATGGCATCTAGGTTTTCCAGCTTTGTATTTTCCTCTAATCTCACAATAGCATTCCAGCCATGTAATAAACACACATACTAAAATATAATTTTGAATGAGAACTCCAGCTCCGGCATGATCATCGACTTTTATGAAATGAAACAAATAAGAATAGAATATACTCTGTATAAAAAATGAAGACTAATGTTACAGAAGTAAAACCCTGCAGTAATGAATGGAATGGGGGCTGAAGTAATGCATTGTTGGGCTCCTTTTCCCATAAGAAGAAAACCTATTTTAAGTGGCCACTTTTGTAGGAAGGCATCTTACAAAATACCTGTATATAGCAAAAATCCACTCTAGCATGCTTTTTAATTGTAGCTGACCTATGTATAGATCGGATCAAACACCTTCTATGCATATTGGGCATTATATGGTATATGTCATCTCCATGATTATTGTTGTATTACTTTCATAACATGAAAACCTAAGAGATTTTTTTTGCCAAAAATGTAATCGCTCATTGATATCAGTCAGGTTTGCCATATTTCGTCAGTTTAAACTCCTTTGACCTAATCAACCTCATCTGAAAAGTAAAGTACAGTGATACATGCAGCGCATAACACTTCACATACCAAATAACTGATCACTGATGGTTCTTTTATTCCCCTATATGCATGTTGCCATTAATCTCTTGTTTATTTATTTTTATTTTATTTATTTTATTTTATTTATTGAATTTATATACCGCCCTGCTCACCGAAGGACTCAGGGCGGTGAACAGCCGAAAGATAAAATATATATAATACAAATGTTAAAAAATCATTAAAATACAATTAAATAATTTGGCCCAGAAAAATTTTTTAAAAACCCCAATTATAAGACAGATTTAAAATTTAAAAAATTTAAAAACAATTTTAAAAAGAGGTTAGGCCAGGCCAGCCTGCTGGAATAGGAATGTTTTAAGGGCACAGCGGAAAGCATGCAGATCAGTGATCCTCCGTATCTTCGGGGGGAGCTCGTTCCAGATGGCAGGTGCTCCCACAGAGAAGGCTCTCCCCCTGGGGGCCGCCAGTCGACACTGTTTGACCAACGGCACCCTAAGAAGCCCCTCTCTATGGGAGCGTACTGGTCGGTGAGAGGCTACTGGTGGCAGAAGGCGGTCTCGTAAGAACCCCAGTCCTAGACCATTATTTATTGAAAAATATGGTCTATAATTCAACTACACTCTAGTCCAGGGGTGTCAAACTCTATTTCATTGAGGGCTGCATCAGAGTTGTGTTTGACCACAGGGGGCTGGGTGGGTATGGCTGGGGTGGGCATGGCCAGATTGACATCACTTGTGTCAGGGACACCTGTGGTTGTCTGGACAGGGCTGGGAGGATCATCCTGTAGCCCTCTGCCAGTGAAAACAGAGTTTTGTTTTCACTGGCAGAGGGTGTGGCTCTCCTGAACTCCATTTTCGCTGGCAGAGGCATCGCGGGCCGATCCTCTGTTATTTCTAGGGCAGCTCTCTGACATGGACATATGAAAAGGAGAAACTTACACAAGCTATATTCTACACATTGACTCCCAAATTACTTTCTCCTGTTTCTACTTTCTTCATTCACTTTCTTCATGCCCACTTTCTCCAATTCTATTAGAACCAGGGTAGATGTTACTGTAGTCAATTTTGCTCATACAAATAAGCTAGTTGGATAAAGGCTGTAATGTGTGAGGAATAATCTTTGGAAACCTCACCTCCCTCTGTTCAAGTAGAATAAATCTCTCTCTCTCTCTCTCTCTCTCTCTCTCTCTCTCTCTCTCTCTCTCTCTCTCTCCCTCCCTCCCTCCCTCCCTCCCTTTGTCCCTGTCTCTGTCTCCCTCCCTCTGTCTCCCTCCCCCTCCCTCTCCCTCCCCTCCCCCTCCCTCTACTTCTGTCCCTCTCTGACTCTGTCTCTGTCTCTGTCTCTCTGTCTCTTTTGCTCTCTCTCTCTCTCTCTCTCTCACACACACACACACACACACACACACACACACACACAAACAGATGTAAAGATGACACTGCATACCATTTCTGAAAAAGTAGAGCACAGAACCAAGCATTAAAAATTAACTATCAGTACCTAATGGGACATCAGAAACCAAACGTTACTAATGGAACATTATCTACTTAGTATTTTTAGGGTTTGATCTGCATTGTTTTATTATGGCTAGAACAATAAAGTAGGCAACTGTTAACATCCCTAAATTGCATATATTTCCCAAAATGGGAAAGATATATGTGTATAGTTTCAAGTGAAATTTCCCGTTCTTAGATCTAAATTAAGTGTTAGATAGTTAGCCCTGCACCCCATACATTATATAAAAAAGTAATCAATATGGCTGAGAGATATAGTTGCGATGTACAACACATGACATTCTTGAGGTCTTGGAACCTGCAGACAGGGTTGGAAAATAGCTTTGCGCAAACTGTAGAGAGCCACTATTAATTATAGCCATCTGTATTGCGTTCAAGGGACCAACTATCTGACTTAGATCTAGTCTGAGACATTTAATTGCCAGAGGCAAAGAAGATCATGCCATGCTCCACAGCCAGCTGGTCTAGCTTTTGAATGTTTCTTCAACATGGATATTGAGATGACATCCTTTGTTGCACCTGATGGGAATAAACTAGTTTAGGAGACTCAAACTGTAGTTCTTTTCCCAAAATCTCATTGATACCCCCCAAGCATCAAGAGCTTGAAGCAAGAACCCCAAGAAGTCTTCAATACAACTGGTCCTTAAATTAGTATATTTATAATATTACTCAGTAGGTTTTGCTCCTCAGTGTGCATCTACTCTCTAATGATATAAAGATGAATGAAGAAACTGACATTGATAGACTTGAGCATTGGGCATGTTCTCCAAAGCACCTGAGGACAAGAAGGACAAGAAGCAATGGGGTGGAAGTTCATTAAAGAGATATCCAACCTAGACCTAAGGAAGAATTCCCTGATTAATTAACCAAAGGAATAGCTTACCTCCTGGAGTTGTAGTTGTTCCATCCCTTGAGGGTTTCAAAAAGAGATTGGACAACGATTTGTCCAGGATTATATATATCCTACCTTGGCAGGGGATTGGACTAGAAGACCTCCAAGGTCCCTTTTAACCCTATGATTCTATTTTTCTTTTTTAGAAGACTACATCAGTAATTATGCTGTATCTGGCCATCCTAGATCAATCCTGGGCTCCAAATTACATCCATATAGCAATAGCAATAGACTTATATATTGCTTTACAGTGCTTTACAAACCCCTCTAAGCAGTTTACAGAATCAGCATATAACTGCCAACAATTTGGGTCCCCATTTTACTCACTTTGGAAGAATGGAAGGCTGAGTCAACCTTGAGCCTGGTGAGATTTGAACTGCCAAATTGCAGGCAGCCGGCAGTCAGCAGAAGTAGCCTGCAGTACTGCATTCCAACCACTGCGCCACCACGACTCATATATGAAATAATGAAAGAGAGGTCCACTAATACAAGGAATTAGATTTGAATGGGGAAGAGGATAGTATCTCCTCTTCTAGAACCACATACATAAAATACACTTTTTCCCATAGTAGCCACCATGCGGTTGGCAGGAATTAAGAGAGGAAAACTCTTTTAAACTGGAATGAAACTATGAAGTTCAGAGTTTCCCTTATTGACTCTCCAACTGTCACAGCCTATTTCTTCCTCACTTTTCCTGAGCTTATGGAAGTAGCAAAAAAGAGCCTTGGTAGTACAGTGGTCTAAGGCACCCTGTTATTAAGCTGGTTATTAAGACCAGCTGCCTGCAATTACTGCAGGTTCGAATCTCGCCAAGGCTCAAGGTTGACTCAGCCTTCCATCCTTTCTAAGGTAGGTAAATTGAGGACCCAGTTGTGGGGGCAATAAACTGACTTTGTATAAATATACAAAAGGATGAAGGCTATTTCTGAGCACATTGTAAGCTGCCCTGAGTCTCCGGAGAAGGGTGGCATATAAATCAAATTAAAAAAAAAAAAAAGAAGACAGGAATGCTTCTGTAGGAGGAAGCACTCCTGGTTAGAACCTTCCTGTTATCCACCACTGGTGGAAGGTCTGCCAATAGACTAGACCCATGACGGTGAACCTATAGCACATGTGCCACAGGTGGCATACAGAGCGCTCTCTGAAGGCACACCAGCCGTCGCCCAAGCCCAACTCCACCACACATATGCACGTGCCTCCCTCTGGCCAGCTGGTCTTCAGGTCTCTGCCACGCATGCATGGAAGCGGGGCACATGCAGGGGACCCATGCGCACATGCATGGGTGTCGGAGTGCATGTGGGGGGGGTGCAGGTTGGTGCAGGAGGTTTTCCAGGCCCAAAATGGAGTGCAGGGGGCCACGTGAGGCCCCCTATGCCCCATTTGGGCCTGGAAAGCCTCCTGCACCAATCTGGAAGCCAAAATGGGGTGTAGGGGGGCCGCATGCACAGGGGGGGCGGGGCACATGCGTTGGGGCCTGAGGCGCACATGCGGGGGATGTGCATGTATGCACAGGGGGACATGTGTGTGTGGGGTTGCTCACATTGCATTTGGGGGGGTTCTTGCATGTTTGCGTGCATTTGCACGCACATGCACTTTGGGCATTCAGCACCAAATAGGTTAACCATCACTGGACTAGACCTACCTCAGTTCCTTGCAGCCATCCTTTCCACTCTTTAGATAGACATGACACTAAGCTTTGGAGACTGAATCTATCTCTGTGATTCCTTCTCCTATTTCATCATGTCAGAATCTTGAAATTTTGAAAGATTTCAGAACCAAAGCCAGAGACTTAAGGAGCAAAAAGGCTTGGAGAGAAATGAAATAGATGGGAATCCTGTCCTATTACCTGTGGAGCTCTGTATCTGTGTATGTGTGTGTGTGTGTATAGGAGGAAGATAATTTGGATCATCACTTCACACTGCCATATTCCCAATCCTAACATGCTAAAACTAAATAAGTATATGACAATCTTTATATCTAATTTGGCCTACAGTAGCTACTAAATCCATTTCTAAAAGCGCTGGAAGCCATCTACATTGATAAATATGTATTACAAATTGGCAGATTTACCTTCTTCCCCATTAAACGAAAATTCCCTGTGCTTTATGGATGTTATTTTTAATTTTGCCTGCCTCAGATCTGACAATGATATGATAAAACTAGCCAGGAAGCACATGATATTCACTTTGTTATGGCAAGCAGGATTATGCTTGACTCCTTTAATAAAGAAAAAAAAAAAGAACAATGGGAGGTGTTCTCCATGTATTTGTCTTGTACTCTCACAATATAATTATAATATTGTGGTTGGGAGCAGGCCACGCTGATGGCTAAGTAACATATGGCAATGACTACAAGGTGGTCTTAAAGACTTCATGACTCATTCAACATTTCAATGAAGTTCAAATGCAGTGTCTCAAAAGCATTACTGCATATAGTGCAATGAAACAGGGCCAGATCTTATCCTGCAGATCATTGATGTTAATTACTCCTAATGTTTATTTATTTATTTATTTATTAATATCAGATGTATTTGCTATTCATCTCCAGTTGAAGGCAACTGAAGCTGCTTCAGTTGAGCAGCTTCAGCTCTCTCTCTCTCCCTCTCCCTTTCTTTTGCTCCCTCCCTCTCTCCCTCCCTCCCTCCCTCCCTCCCTCCCTCCCTCTCTCCCTCCCTCCCTCCCTCCCTCCCTCTCTCCCTCCCTCCCTCCCTCCCTCCCTCTCTCCCTCTCTCCCTCCCACCCAGGGATGGGTTCTACTTACCTTTACTACCGGTTCGCATGCGCAGAAGCGTTTTGATGACATTGGGGTCGGTGGGCGGAGCCTCCTGCTGGTTCTATAGAACTGGTGCGAACCGGGGGCAGCCCACCACTGCTCCCGCCCTCTTTCCTCCCTCTCCCCCCTCTCTCTTTCTCCCTCCTGTTACAAGTAAAGAAACAGGACCAGTGGTGGATTGCTCCCAGTTCGGTCCGGTTCTTACGAACCGGTAGTAATGGTGGCGGGAGGCTCCACCCACCCACCCCGATGTGATCACTGAAGATCTGCACATGCACACGCACTCCCATTGCAAATCGGTAGTAAAGATAAGTGGAACCCACCCCTGAACAGGACCAATGGCATGTAGCCTCTCTCTCTTGCCTCATTAATTTCACAGCAAAGAAAAAAGAAAAACAAAAGAACTCCAAACTGCTTTAGCGGTTCCATGAAAAAGAGGGGAGGGCAGCAAGGCACAATTACTTTTATTCTCCTGGCAGGAAGGGGAAAAATATCAAGTGGCAAGAGGAAATGGAGATTCCTGCCAACAGGCGACATTTGCCTCTTAATTAAAACTCTGAAAAAGTATCTTTTCAATATTTTCTTTGAAGCAGGAGCTTAGCTGATAGTTACTTGTCTCAGCTTTTGATGCCCTGGAAACCCATGGGGTTGTGAGGATACAAGACAGTCCTCACCTAGGAAAGGGCCCATATCCTCTTATACATGATTAACCAATGAAAAGTTATAATAACTCTCTTATTGAGGATGCTCACTTCCTATAATTAGTTTCGCAGAGTCACAACAACTTAGGAGTTGGAAATCACCACTAAAACTAAGTGTACTCTCTGGATCAGGGGTGAAATCCAGCAGGTTCTGACAGGTTCTGGAGAACCGGTAGTGGAAATTTTGAGCAGTTCAGAGAACCGGTAGCAGAAATTTTGAGTAGTTCAGAGAACCAGCAAATAACACCTCTGGCCCCAGAGTGGGGAGGGAATGGAGATTTTACAGTATCCTTCCCCTGCCATGCCCACCAAGCCACGCCCACCAAGCCATGACCACCAAGCCACAACACACCCACCAAGCCACAGCCACAGAACCAGTAGTAAAAATAGCAGTGGATTTCACCACTGCTCTGGATCAGGACAGACATCTAAATTAAAATGGGATGGTAATTTCTTATTCTTCTTTCTTATTCTAGAATAGAATTCCTAACAGCTAGAGGGCCAAATATTGTCTTTAGTTAAAGATGTGTTGAGTTAATATTGAATAAAGTAAAATTGCTCCACCATACTGGTAGAGATGATGGAGACAGTGAACTTAGGAAGAACTTGAAGTACTCTGGATGAAGAGGACTGCTTCCTTCTATCTCACTGATTTAGTTACAATTGGGCCTGAAAATTGGATTTATTTGTGGATAAATAAAAATCATAGAAAAACAACAAGAATATTTTAAAGGAATTTTGGCCCTGGATGTAGATATACTTCAACTCTGGCAGCACTGTAGGTTTTTGGTTACAGAAAATTAATATTCATGATTGCAGATGTTTATAATTACATTCAAAACATAACTTTTTTCAGTTTGCCATATTCATACATATTTCAGATTTAGAATTACTGCCTGTAATTCTAGGACTTTTGCTATCCCTGGAAATATTATATATGGTACATTTAGTTTATGGGTGCATGGGGAGAGCTGTAGTGGCACAATAGTTAGAATGCAGTATTGCAGGCTAATTCTGCTGACTGCCATTAGTTTGATCCTGACCGGCTAAAGGTTGACTCAGCCTTCCATCCTTCCGAAGTTGGTAAAATGAGGACCCAGATTGTTTGGGTCAATATGCTGATTCTGTAAATTGTTTAGAGATGGCTATGAAGTGGTATATAAGTCTAAGTGCTATTACTGTTGCTGTTGCATGGACTCCACTCCAATTTGAAAGTAGGTCCATACCTCCATTTTCCATTGCAATATAAATGCTGGAGAAAAAGATGGAGCTTTCCTCAGCTGAATCATAAGACGACTCACAGATCTCCAGTTTAGAGGCATCAGACACTGGAGCCCAAAAGGACTTGAAGAAGGGCTTCTAATGTCCCACTTGCTGAAGCTTTTGCCTCACTCATCTCCCAAACCCTGAACTCAGACCATATGACTGGAATGATTCAATACAGAGTGTTTACTTGGATTTACAAAGGCCTTTTTATAAAGTCTTTACTAAAGACACCTGAGCAAATGTAGGAATCATGGGCTAAAAATCAAAACAAAACCAAAAATAATGGATCAGTAACTTTATTTCAGGAACTGGACTTAGAGAGTGGAAATAAATAGACACTTCTCACAGTGTAGGGATGTAACAGTGAGATAACTGATGGATTTGGATCTGTATTGTTATTATTTATTATTTTAATGTTTTTATATTTTAATGTTTTATTCTGTATCAAAGTCGACTCAGTCTTCCACCCTTCCGAAGTGGGTAAAATGAGGACCCAAATTGTTGGGAGCAATATGCTGACTCTGTAATCCACTTAGAGAGGGCTCTAAAGCACTGTAAAGCGGTGTATAAGTGCTATTGCTATTTTAACATTTTATTCTGTATTTTATTCAACACCTGTAAGCCATTCACAATTGTCTTTAGCAAGATGGGCAGCGTACAAGTTTCATACATACATACATATATAAATTTATACAAGGATTATTATTTTTACGTTTGTTCATCAATCACCTAAAATTAAAGGTCTGTGAATTAAATTTGATAACAACATCAAACCGTTTAGAATAAATGAAATTATGAGAAGAGAGCAAAGGGCTTCATCCTTTGAAATGGTTGGTAAAGTGGCAAACCAAATTCTATAGGGAGACATGTTGTATGATGTTCATTGGAGCCAAAAATCCTAACTTCACATGCAGATAAGTGTGTACAAATCTGAACTGCCAAGAAATGGGCAGGAACTGATCCTAGAGTTTTGGTCAAGAGTTTGATGAAACCCTTGACTTACAGCAGTATTTCTTACTTTTTTCCCTCCTGCCAGAACCATTTCCATATTATTTTAAAAATATGAAGCCCCCCAATCAATCAATAATTTCAAAGCGAAATGGAAAGAAGTTTGATATTTGCACAATACTTCAACGAAATTAACTAAAAATCATAGGTACGGTTCTAATTGCAGCCCCTTGGAAAATAAGACATGAAAAACTGCAGAAAATAATAACCAAACCAGCAAAAAGTTGGAGCAGCTCCATTAAGAGAAAAGATCTTTTCAAAAAGTCTGGATAATCATAACTAACTAAGGTAAATAAATTAATGTCTGTGTTTCTCAAACTTGATCTTCATAGGGATTTAGGGCAGACAAAAGGATAACATTCTTCACATAACATTCATTTAAACTATGCAGAATTGATTTGATCCCATGCAATGATGGACATCAGTTTGAAGAAATTTAAAAAGTGATTAGCTACTAGTTATGAGAAAGATATATATATTATCAAGCAATTGATTTAAGAGATACTAAAAGCCTCTAATACTGATTAATTTCTTCTTCACATACCAATTGTAGTCTTCATATAAATATGTGGTTGTGCATTAAGAACTGAATGTTATTTTCTACTCAACATTATTAGAACTAAAAAAGTATTGGGTAAATATTATTTGACTTAATTTTTCCTTTACTTAGATTAATGCATGAATATGTATGTACGTACATACGTACGTACGTACGTACGTATGTATGTAAAGGTAAATGTTCCCCTCGCACATATGCTAGTGGTTCCCGACTCTAGGGGGCAGTGCTCATCTCCGTTTCAAATCCGAAGAGCCAGCGCTGTCTGAAGATGTCTCCGTGGTCATGTGGTCAGCATGACTAAATGCCAAAGGTGCACCGAACACTGTTACCTTCCCACCAAAGGTGATCCCTATTTTTCTACTTGCATTTTTTTGCTTTCGAACTGCTAGGTTGGCAGAAGCTGGGACAAGTAACGGGAGCTCACCCCATTATGTGGCACTAGGGATTTGAACCGCTGAACTGCCAACCTTTCGATCGACAAGCTCAGCATCTTAGCCACTGAGCCACCGTGTCCCCTGGATGGATGGATGGATGGATGGATGGATGGATGGATGGATATATATATAGGTGAGCCATACATTTAATAATAAAATATATACTTAAAATCTCCCCTCTTCCCAAGAAAAATAATTAATGTTATTGTTCTTTCAAGTACTGAGGCAGTACTACTGGATTCATTCATAAAGCAAATCTAATATTGTCACAGTGAAACTAATCTACTTCTGAGAATCATGAAAAAGGTTTTAGATTTATTTTCAAAGGACAACTGCAAAACAGATAAAAGGACAACACAAAATCAAGATGAGTGACAAAGTGGTAGCATTTCCTATAGTATTTGAATAAGGTCTTAGATACTGTGATGCTAATCTTAGAGGTGCCAGTGATATTATGTTGTCAGAAGAGATGATAGGTGAATATCAAATATATCAGATGAACTGCCTGTGCTATTGTTGCTATCAGCATGCATGGCCCTAATCAAGGAGAATAAAACTTATTACTATGTGCAGAGCTTTGCCTATGTACACAACTATACAAGTATATGTCCTAAATGTTGTGATACTAGTCCACCTCAATTCTTCCAAATATTTGGAGAACTAGACAAATATCAAAATTCTAAATCAGCTAGTCATGGTATCTTAGAAATCTAAAAACTGTTTTTCTAACATATTTTAGTGGCACCAGATCTATTTGAATAATGTTTCCCTAGATAGATAGATAGATAGATAGATAGATAGATAGATAGATAGATAGATAGATAGATAGATAGATGGATGGATGGATGGATGGATGGATGGATGGATGGATGGAGGGAGGGAGGGAGGGAGAGAGAGAGAGAGAGAGAGAGAGAGAGAGAGAGAGAGAGAGAGAGAGAGAGAGAGAGAGAGATAGATGATGGTAGCTATCCAGGAAATTGGAGATGGAACTAGAGATCTTAAATATTCAAAACAAAAACTTCAACTACCATTAAGCCATGTATTCTTACTCTCTTTGTACTTTTCTGGACCTTTTAATCATGTATTTGGCTTATTTGACTTTTCATTCTTCTCCTTGTTTTTTCTGTCTTTCAATTCGCTGCTTTCTCTTTATCCCAAAATACCTCCTGTCTTTTTTGTATCATAGCTTTATCTCCAAATTTTTATACATGATCAGTTAATACTTTTTTAAAAAAATCATCTTGTCTTTTTTTTTTTTTGCAGCAAACAATGGAGAATTTGAGCCATTGCATAATTGCATAAACCATAATAATTAGTACATAATCAATTTTTCAATGTTAAAAGGAATGAAAATTCAAAATCAAGAATATAAATTGCAAGCATTTGCGGATGACCTGGTGTTTATTCTGGAAGATCCACTTGAATCAATAAATAAACTAATCGATAAAATAGGAGAATTTGGTAAGGTGGCAGGCCTGAAAATAAATAAAGATAAAACAAAGATTTTGACAAAAAATATGTTAAAAAAACAAAAAGAAGAGCTGGCGGAAGTATCAAGGATGCAGGTCACGAACAAGGTTAAGTACTTGGGGATACATTTGACAGCAAGATGTAGTACACTTAAGGAGAATAATTATAATAAGGTTAAACAACAGATAGCGACAGATTTGGCTAAATGGGAGAACTTGCAATTATCATTGATAGGGAGGATATCAACTATTAAAATGGATATATCGCCTAGAATTTTATATTTATTCCAGACAATCCCAATTAAGTTGGGAAAAGAATATTTTGAAGATTTAAATAAAATTGTGTTAAAATATATTTGGCAGGGTAAAAAGGCAAGGATAAAATTAAAATTGTTGCAAGATGTCAGAACAAGAGGAGGCTTTGGTTTGCCGGATTGGGAATTATACTATCAAGCTAGTAATTTGATGTGGATTAAAGAATGGATAATGTTAAGAAATATTAGATTGTTGACTTTAGAAGGACATGACTTGCTGTTGGGCTGGCATGCTTTCTTATGGTATAAGAGTACAAAAACACAGGGTTATTTTAGAAGACATATTATACGAGAGTCTTTGTTATCAAATTGGGAGAAGATCAAAAAATATCATTATTTAAAAATTCTAGTCTGGTTATCTTCTATTGAAGCATTCTCATACTCATACAATAACATTTAGAAAGGAACAAATGTTAGATATTGTGAATTATTGAATGAAAAGGGTGAACTTAAATCGAAGCAAGAATTAGAAGAACAAGAGATAGAAATGGATTGGTTTTCATATATGCAAATACAATCTAGATATGATGAAGATTTTAAGACAGAGGGTTTTTACAGTAATTTGACGAATTTAGATAAAATTTTAACAGATTCTGATGATTATGTAATTAAAAAATTGTATGGTTATTTATTAGAAGTGAAACTAGAAGAAGAACAAGTTAAAGAAACAATGGTTGCATGGGGGGAAATTTTGGTCATGGGATAGAGAAATGGCAAAAACTGTGGTTGCAGAACTATAAAATGACAATGTCAACAGCATATAAGGAGAATTTGTATAAGATGTTTTACAGGTGGCATTTACCCCTGGCGAGAATAGCCAGAATGTTCAAGAATAAATCGGAGAAGTGTTGGAAGTGTCATCAGACTCCAAGTTCATATTACCATATGTGATGGACATGTGCAGAAGCTAAAATATATTGGACTAAAATCCACACATGGTTGGAAAAAATGACAAAGAAACACATTGATTTTAAACCAGAGATATTTTTATTAGGGATTTTACCAGAAACATATAATAAAGAACTGAGATACTTAATTGTGAATGTTTTAACAGCGGCTAGAATTATATTTGCTAAAAATTGGAAAGGAGAGAAGATACCCACTGATGATGAAGTTCTTAAGAAAATTTTGGAATGTGCTGAAATGAGTAAATTGACATTTGAAATTAGAGAACAGGAAGACAAACAATATTACTTGATATGGGATTTATTTTATCAATGGCTAGATAATAAAGCATGGAAATGAAATATGAAACATGAAATGAATGTAATAATAAAATATATGAAACGGTTTTTTACGGGAGATAAGCCACTGTTAAATAATTGATAAATGAGAATAATAATACAAAGAGATATTATAATTGTCAAATAAGAGAATTTTGGATATGGGATTAAGCACAAAAGATTTGTAACCGATCGACATACTTTCTGTAATTGTAATGGATGATGGTTGTTTTATGTTTTGTTTAAAAATAAAAAAAAAATAAAAAAAATAAATAAATTTTTCAATGTGTACCAACATAATTTTTGTTGCCATGTTCAGTTTTACACCAAAGTTTCTGATTTGCTTCTGGTGGTTTTATTTGGCCAAAACTGGCTCTGTTTAGCTGTACTACATTACTGATTTTTGCTCCATATTTTTAAAAAGAGAAGCTTGTTGTTTGTCTGTTTGTTTGTTTGCCCACTTTAAAGATCATCCTATATCAAATCTACACTTCTCATGGCAAGTAGTTGCTGTAATGATCCCTCAAAGGTGTTCTCCTATATTAATATGCTGTCTCACAAATGACTCAGTCAGCATGAGGGAAGTTTAGTTGAAAAATACATGAGAATTCATAACTGGGAGCCATATTGGTTCTTCCTAAAATGAACTGAAATAAAATTTAAGAGGAGATGCAAATGTTGTTGAAAGTTTATGTTTCCATCTGGAATGTGCCAGTATTTCAACAGATATATACACTTAACACTCTTAAGCATATGCATGTACTCAATCCCAGTTGAAAATTAAGTAGGGAGAAAAAGAAGAAAGAAAAAAAGAAGGAAAGAAATAAAGGAAGGAAGGAAGGAAGGAAGGAAGGAAGGAAGGAAGGAAGGAAGAAGCAAGCATTCCTGGGACAGGAAGCAAATTAAAACAGATTCATGTGTTTTCAAACAATCATGGCAAGAACAATTATGTCAAAGCAATTTGGTACAAAAAGGGAAAACTGAAAAAGTGCTGAAACTATCAGTTTCTATATCACATGAATCATGGATCACATGATTCCATTCCCCACCATCTAGTCAGAGCTGAAGGAGTTCCTTGGATGAGAAGCGAAACGTCTTCAAAGAAAAACAAGAAAGTCTCTTGAAAAAGCACCTTTGGGACAACCATGACCTGGATGACTGAGAATCTCCATAGATATCAGTTTTTATAGTCTTTCCAAACCTGTCAGTAAGCATGTATATTAATCAGAGACCATGTAGAAATGGCTAAAAAGAAAATGTCCTCCTTACATTTCTGACTGATTACAGCTGTCTAAGTAATAATATGCCAGAGGTTTTTTTAAAAAAATTTGAATACGTAACATTTTGGCTGGGAGCTGCTACCCGAGTACCACTACATGCTTCAAGGCACTTATTTCCCTCCCACCTCCCAGCAACACTTTAAAGCAGGGGTGTCAAACTCATGGCCCATGGACCGGATGCGTCATGTGTTGGCCACACCCAGCCCCAGTTTAGCGAAGGGGGGAAAGTTTGCGGTACGTCATGTCATCGTGAGTTTGACACTGTTGCTTTAAAGTCATTTTCATTTCCTGGGATCACATGATTGCTCTCCACAGCTGCATTTTGGGGGAAAACTCATTAAGGATAATACAGGGATGGGCAACTATGGTCCCTTTATGACATGTGACCCTCAACTCCCAGTATTCCTGAGTCATCATGGCCAGCATGGAGCATGAAGTCCACAGGTCTTAAAGGGACCATAGTTGTCCACCTTTGAGTTAATAAGTGCTACATGTGAATCCAGAGAATTTATGAAGCACCCTTTTCTCTTCTAAATGGAGTATTTACATAATAATTAAAACAGTTTCGTATACCTTTGATTGTTTCTTATATTGTTTACCAATTGCTGTAAATACATTTCTCTCATTTATAAATATTTTTCATAATAATTTTGGACACCATTTTTTTTGTAATCTGGTTGGTTGGATCCAATTGTCATATTTAGAACAAAACCACTGAAATTGCTAATGAGTTAACAATTTTTAACCAATTGAAGTACCATTTTTTTAAAAAAAGAGCCTTGATAGTACAGTGGTATGCGCACCCTGTTATTAACACAGCTGCCTGCAATTTCTGCTGGTTCAAATCTCTCCAAGGCTCAAGGTTGACTCAGCCTTCCATCCTTTCTAAGGTAGGTGAAATGAGGACCCAGTTTGTGGGGGCAATAAGCTGACTTTGTATAAAAAATATACAAAAGTATGAAGGCTATTGCTTAACGCATTGTAAGCCGCCCTGAGTCTCCGGAGAAGGGCGGCATATAAATCAAATTTTAAAAAAAATAGTTGTTCTTTTGATTTTAGTGGCCCTGTTAAAGATATGACTACATCTGGATCCAACTTAAAATCATTTCATATCTTGGATTATTCCCCAAAATGAATTTCCATGTTCCAAAGTTAGATTGTTTTTTTACACCCAGCTTTTATTCACAGCAGGATCATGCAATATTTTTTAGCTGGGAACTGCATTTGGCCTTTAAGTATTTAGTAGTAGGGGTTACATCCAACCATGAATGAGGCCAAGAAAAATAAGTGAGAAAAGCCAGGACAAAAACAAAGTTTTGTTTAATTTAATGTTAAATTAATTAAATACAGCTCCTTTTATTTACCAGTTTAATTACCTACAGTTCTATGTTTCGGTACATTCTCCTATCTTTTACATTAAATCCAATATCTAAAGATCTTTTGCAAATGGGTTTGGAGAGTAAGTAATATGGTATTGTTTAACTGCATGTTATAGATGTGAAAAAAAACGACAACCCACAGTTGGCAAAGGGTTATGACAAATGAAAGAATAATCTGCTTTATTTGCTCTAGAAATTGTGTGGTTTGATGAAATGAAGCAGATTCCTTGGAACCTACTAGAATCTTCTAAGTCTGTAATGGCATTAGCACATTCCATAGGGAGGAATGATAGATGTCCATAAATGATTCGTTTAACTACTTCCTGGCAGATGTTAAATGCATCTCTCCTAGTTTTTGCACATATTCCAAAAGAGTTTTGTAAATTTGGACAATCAACAGTATTTGTACAGTTATTCTTTGTCAAGTTTACACCTTGCCCTTCTTTCGGGAAGGCACTGCATCTAGCAGTTTGATCCCTGACCAGCTCAAGGTTGACTCAGCCTTCCATCCTTTTGAAGTCGGTAAAATGAAGAGCCAGATTGTTGGGAGCAAGATGCTGAGAGGGTTGTAAAGCACTGAGAAGTGATATATACGTCTAAGTGCTCTTGCTATTCCCTCCTTCTGTTGTTCCCCACAACAGCAACCCTATGTAGTCAATGCAGATGAGACAAAACACCTGGTCCAAAGCACTTAGTTAGCTCAGCCTGACTTCACCTTGCATCTTCACAGCCCTGATTCTTCCTTGTTAACATTGCCCCAGTTGGTCCAGAACGCAGCCACGCGAGCTGTAGTGGGTTCACCTAGGTACACCCACATTACACCAATTCTCCACAAGCTGCACTGGCTCCCTATTGGTCTCCGGTCACAATTCAAGGTGTTGGTTATTACCTTTAAAGCCCTACATGGATAACCTACAGGTTATCTTCGAGACCGCCTTCTGCTGCATAGTTCCCAGTAAGATCCCACAGAGTTGGTCTTCTCTGGGTCCTGTCAGCTAAATAATGTCGGCTGGCGGGCCCGCGGGGGAGGGCCTTCTCTGTGGCTGCCCCAGCTCTCTGGAACCAGTTACCTCCTGAGATCTGGACCATCCCCACCCTATTGGCCTTCTGAAAAGCGGTGAAGACCTGGCTTTTCCGGCAGGCCTGGGGCCGTTGATCTTGCTCTTGTGATCTGGCGAGATCCGGCCATGAATGGTGTGAATGAGTTTTTAATGTTTTTTAATTTTTCAATGTCTTTTTATAATGATTTTTTAAATGTATTGTGAGCCGCCCTGAGTCTTTGGAGAGGGGTGGCAATTAAATTAAATTAAATTAAATTAAATTAAATTAAATTAAATTAAATTAAATTAAATTATTAAATTAAATTAAATTAAATTAAATTAAATTAAATTAAATTAAATTAAATTAAATTAAATTAAATTAAATTAAATTAAATTAAATTAAATTAAATTAAATTAAATTAAATTAAATTAAATTAAATTGCCAAATCTAGAGACACCCCGCCCCCCCCAGATATATTTTCATTGACAGGAGTGCCTATTTTAGATCCATTTTTTATGTATACTGCGGTGCAATCCTATAGAAACTTAATTGGAAAGAAATCGTATTTAGAATGTATGTTCATGGATTAAGGTGATTAAATCACTTTTGGGAGGGACTGTCAGAAGCAAACTTGCAGCAAATTGTTTAGACTAATATGTGCTTTATAGGTAGTCCTCGACATTTGACCACAATTGAGCCCAACCTTTCTGTCGTTAAGTGAAACATGTGTTACATGGGTTTTGCCCCATTTTACAGCCTTTGGTGCCACAATTGTTAAGTGAATCACTGAAGTGGATCAGTTAGTAACATGGTTTGTTAAGTGAATCCGGCTTCCCCATTGACTTTGCTTATAAGAAGGTCCCAAAAGATGATCACATGACCCCAGGACACTAGCAACCGTAATAAATATGATTCAGTTGCCAAGCAGCCGAATTTTGATCACATGACTATGAGGATACTGCAACGGTCATAAAACGTGAAAAACAGTCACTTTATTTCAGTGCTGTTATAACTTTGAACTGTCACTAAATGAACTGTTGTAACTCAAGGACTACCTGCACATACTGTAGTTCAAATAAACAATTAGATTCAAGAGTCAAAGCGTTCTGCATCTGCAGAGATATTTGGAGAGTCTTCACTTTGAATTCACCTCAGAATGCAAGGATAAATGTACAATTCCCAAGGCTACATTAAATTTGCAAACGTATTGTAGCTCTTTTATTTCCCCAAGTTACTTTTTTTTGTCACTGTTTGGTAGTGCTTCTTTTTCTACCTTAAACAACTCTCTGTAGAAAGACTGGTAGCGTCCTTCACAGTATGAAATGTGCTAGAAGAACAGTTGCTTTTATCCACCTGTCAGTCTCTTTATTATTTCAAAGTTGATTGGGTTTTTTTTAAAATCAGAGTCAGCAATGAATAGACTTTAGTTTTCTTTTTCTTTTTTCATTAGGACTCATCGCACCTGCCAAGAGGGCCAGATGGCCATAACAAATTTGTCAGCAGAATATCTTAAAATACATTCCAAGAGGCCAGCTACCTCCTAATCCACTGTTTGTATAGATGTTTAGTACAAGGCTGGTGGGAAAATGGATAGAAACGCTTTAAATGTGTTCTTTTCCTGAATGACAACCTGTTAAAATAGTCTAAATTGCTAAATCCAGATGGTTTCCCATCCTTCTGATTAAATTTGGTATACAAGTATGATCAAGTTGCTCATTTGTTTGTTATTAGAACATGCCTAGCTGTTTTCAGAGTTGCATTCCTCAGAGGTGGCAATCTCTCCCTCTCCCTCTCCCTCTCCCTCTCCCTCTCCCTCTCCCTCTCCCTCTCCCTCCCTCCCTCTCTCTCTCTCTCTCTCTCCATCCCTCATTCCCTCCCCCTCCCTCCCCCCACCCCTCTCCCTCTGATGTTTCCAATATTTTATCACACATAGGCTTGGCCAAGTCACTATTAGATGTATTATCTGCACTGATTTCGGTCTATCAGTGTTATCACTCTTGCAAAAAACAAATTGGATTTACAGAAATATATTTAAAAGTCTTAAGGTTTTGAACCCAACTATAATTTCTTTCAACTCAACTTGAGAAAATTTTACATTTGTTTTAAATACTAGCTTGCTTAAATGTTAGTTTTGAAGCCGTTTTTTAATATACCGTAAACAATACTGGTTGAAAACACAGGAATCTGCCTCTTTATGCAGATTATGTCAAAATTTTAACATTTTTTTTTATTGTCCTTGCATCCTGACATCTACTGCAAATATCTCCAGTTTTTTGCCCTATTGAAAAGGATAATTCATTTCTTGTTCCCCCAGCAGACACCTATGGTTGCATATTTTTCATTTGTAAGATACATTAGGAAAAACTTTTCTTTTTCTGAAAGGCAACATAAAACTTTCTAGCCTAAATAAGTAAAAACAGTTCCTTAACAAACAAACAAACAAACCTTGTCTTAATATAGCATGCTTGACAGGCAAATTCAATCTTATCTCCTACAGTATCTCTATTTTAAAATGTCACGGACACGAGAGTCAGACTGAAGAAAACATTTAATGTTGGTTTTCTTACTTCAGAGTTCTAGGAACTGGAATCCCAATATATATTTGGAAGGGTCCAATGTGGGAAAGACTGAGATAGTGGAAATAACCAAAGCACTGGAATAATTCAGAACACCCCCAATCCTCCAAAGAGCTGGAGACAAAGTCTTAGGAGGTTTTTTTTTTCCCCTCTAAGTTTGTTTCTTACAAATTCTTGGAATATAAAATATTATAAGAGCTGTATGTAGGAAATACAGGAAAGTAAGATTTGCCTGCCTGGGAAAAGTATTAGGCACAATTCTTGTGTATCTGAGCATGTTGTAGGGCAATCATTGCTAATCATAGATTAGCAATGCTCATTATTCTTCTGTCTTTTAAACTGTTACCATCATCACAAAAGCAAATCTCTCCCATTGGCTAACTAGGAAAAAAATCATTTTGATGAGCCCATGTGGGTTTAATAGGAGGCTGGAAGGACTTCAGATGTGAAATATTTGTTTTTTCAATTTCTCCTATATCGTCCTGATCTCAGAAAGCGTCAAAGAAAAAGACACATTGGAAAAGAAGAAAATTTGAGTACTTCTCTTAAAGCTTAAAGCCCAGGCAGAGAATAAAATTGAACCAGGGTTATGATCCATTTATTTATTTATTTACATTGCTTATGTACCATTTATTTATTTATTTATTGGTTCGATTTATATGCCACCCTTCTCCGGAGACTCAGGGCGGCTAACAATGAGTTAAGCAATAGCCCTCATACTTTTGTATATACCTGCTTAGTAGGGCTTTCGGCCCCCCCAAGTGGTGTTCTTTTTTATACAAAATCAGCTTATTGCCCCCACAATCCGGGTCCTCATTTTACCTACCTCAAAAGGATGGAAGGCTGAGTCAACCTTGAGCCTGGTGAGATTTGAACTTGCAGTAATTGTAGGCAGCTGATGCTATTTAACAGCACTTTAGTCTGCTGTGCCACCAAGGCTCTTGGTCCCAATCCACCAAGTGCAATTTGATAGAGTTTAAAATCTAAAAACTCATATATGTTCTTATCTGCACGTGGCTGCTGCATAGTGAGTTTTTTTCCCCCCTTTGGTGTCATTTTAAGATTAATAGCATGTTTAATAGAAATCTGATTTGGGCCCCAAATAAAAGCAGTTGTTTTTGTTTCAGCAACTTGGATTCATATATTTAACCTTAGTTCTGTTCTCAGACAAATGCTACTCCTGTTACTGAATAATCCTGAGAATTAAAGAAAACTTTAATGAGGGAGCTCAACCAATCTCATTGTACATATGTTGTGCACTGACAATAAAGATTTGAATCTAACTGTAAGAAATAAATTTCCAGAAAACATAAATATGAAATGTGTGATCATTGTATCAAGAGGTCTAACAGATTGTATTATGAAGGAATGTATTGCAAATTAAAATTCCATTGTGCTTTTTCATTCAAATTATTATGAAAGATGTCCATGAAAGTTTCATAGGATGCAGTCTTTGTTGAGTTAATAAATGTTGTGCCAAATTTTCTTGACATCTGTAGTAAAGAAAAGCTAACAAAAGAATGCAGCCCCATTAAAACAAAAAGAATAAAACCACATATTTCACATTTTTCCTATGATAATTTGCAGCTCTGATAAGATGCTTAATTCAAAGTTTCTCTTCATTGCATTTAACCCTGTCTTCCAATTGCTTGCTCTTCTCCTGTACTATCAAGTTTTTAATCTCTGTCATCTATACTGTTAAAAGAAACAGTTTTATGAACTATTTATATCAATTATTCCAGTTTTCTGAAATGTATGTTGAATTATTCTAAATCAGTACAGTTCTTTTACAGAAAACTAAATAGTGTTGTTAAAGAAGTATGAGTTATTTGCAGGAATTTTAGAACAAAGAATTGAACTAATTCATATTAACAAATCAATGATTAGGGGCCTTAAAGGATATTTCTTAAGATCTTGGAATGATTAATTCTACATATTTCATGCTTATGTACCTCCTCAGAGAATCTTTAAAAACTGTTATCATAATGAAAGTAAATGTAAAACAAAAGAGAGCAACCTTATGTAAACCATACAGGATTATCCCATCCTTGTTTTGTCATTTATAAATCTGGTAATATAATTTGGGGAGTGGCAATGTGATTAAATAGGTAAGCATAGATTTAAATAAATTTTCAGACAAATGTGGGTTGTATCATTAAGTTAAAAATAATAGGGAAAGGAAGGAAGGAAGGAAGGAAGGAAGGAAGGAAGGAAGGAAGGAAGGAAGGAGCAGGGGGACGTATCATTTGAAATTTGGAGTCTAAGAGCATAGGTACAGTATGCGTTCATTGCCTATTTACAAATTAGCTCTATGTCAACGTAATGGGACAACCAACCAATGTTATTCTGTACACTCAGATTTAAATCAGTGATTACAAACTGATTCGATTTTTGTTATATGTATCACAATGAGTGCTGTTTATTTTTTATTAAAATTATATGCCACCCTTCTTGCAGCCAGGCACCTCTATGTGGCTTACAATTAGATGAAAATGTTAAAAAGGTCAAAACAGTAAATATAACATTAGCAGAGAAATAGCTAAGATGGAGGATATACAATAAAGTGGAGGTGGGCACTTGTATTTATTTATTTATTTATTTATTTTGTCAAGCATGTATTTTATGACAGATACAAGTGTAAACATAATTATAAATACATGAAAAGGATACGAATAAAAGAAAATGTTAGGACAGGGTGCGCTTATGCATGCATAAGCGCTGATGCGCTTGTCCCTTACAGACCTCTTAGGAATGGTGTGAGGTCTACAGTTGAAGAAGATGAAATCAAGGCAGTTGTTGAGTCTGGTGTTATTAGTTACTAGTTGATCTAGTCCCAGATTAGTTACAGCATTGTACAGGGTTGCATGTATGGGTTCAGTTCAGGGATGGGTTCTACTTACCTTTACTACCGGTTCGCAAAGGGGTAGTATCTATCTATCTATCTATCTATCTATCTATCTATCTATCTATCTATCTATCTATCTATCTATCTATCATCTATCTATCTATCTATCTATCTATCTATCTATCTATCTATCTATCATCTATCTAATCCATTAGAAATAAAGGATGTTCTTTCTCTGAATTTTCCTTCAGGGGTCTCTCTCTCCTTTATTCTTCTGCTCTACATGTCTGTTCATATTTGTTTCCATTCAACACACTAGTTGAGATTTTTTAATCACTCTAACTGTCTAAGAAAACTGAGACCCCTGAAAGTCCCACCTCTGCTTTGCCATCACTAGTCACATCTGTGAAGGGAGTGTTCCACACTTTGCACCTGTGATTGTGGAACTTGGAAAATAACTTTAAAGAAACAATATAAAGGAACATTTTGCTTTGACATTCATTTTGGAAGTGAAACTTGGGGCAACACATTCAATATTGCTGTTTAATAGATTGAAGCCAGGTGCAGGACAGTTAAATTGGTTCAAACAGAACAAGAACCAACCTGCACAGAGCTCAAATATCAACTTGTCCTAATTAGGTTTTAAATTCTAAAATCTATGGATAAAAGGAATAGGAAGTCTAAGCAATTTAAAAATTACATTGAAGCATTTCATGTTGAATACAAACAGTCTTCTGCCTGTTTTAGTCTTGGTACATGGTAAATGTTTTATTTGGATATTTTGCAGGGCATTTTCAAACCTGTGCTCTGTGGCTAGTAGTCAGTTCTCCCTTTTCACCAGTTTCCACTTTCCACCCCACCAGTATCAGGATGGCCAGCACCTTCTGGGAATTTCAGCCGGTGCTGATGGTGACTCAACCTCTCCTGGAGTCATTACCACATTAGGAACTTCAGTACATCTGCCACCAGGAGAAGGAGCAGTGGGAGTTGTGGGAGATGACAGTGAGTGTCCTTTGAAGAGGGGAGGGAATATAAAGTCCTGATATTTATGTGAATTGCAGATGCAATTCCGGCATTAAAATATCCATTGGACTATTGTTCTTCAAACAGGATGTGAGGTTAAAACTTTTTCAGGACTAACTGGAGACATCAGGGATTGACTTTAGGACTTCTTTCCTACAAAGTATGTACTGTATCACTGAGCTACAGTACATTTCTCTTAAAGTATCTACTCCAGGAGTAAATTAATCCAGTGGACAATAAGCAGCCATATCCATTTACCTTTTGCTTATTTTCCCCCCTCATTTTTCATAATTCTTATTCAGCTTAAAATGTGTTGTGACCAGAACCCACTGTGCCTGCTTACATTCCTTTGATAATCCATTCCTTCTTACAACTGTTTTATAAAATGAGCAATTTATTAAGCCATAGCTGTGGTCAGAGCTGTTTCCCAAAGGTTCTGTTCCTATGGGCCTTTGAAGGCTTTGCGGGAGGGGAGAATGTTTGGTCAAAGCTTTCACTGTATATGTTAAGGCTGAAGTTATGCTCCTTGAGAATTTCCTCATCATCTGCGCAGTAATTAGGAAATCTTTAGTGATAAGCACAGCATGTTCTCTTTGCATTAATAAGTCCATTTGGTCTAATAGATGTAATGGGAAGAGCGCTGCCAATGCCTTTGCTTGCTATGGCTGCAAGATAGTTTGCAATTTGTATTCTGTCTCTCCAGCTGATGCTGGTGTTAATTCCTAATGCAATTGCTTACTGAGTTGTAAAATGTTTTGTTGTTGTTTTTCAATTGCCAAATCATACCCAACTCTCTGTGACCCCTTGGTCTACAGCAGGGGTGGGTTCTACTTACCTTTACTACCGGTTCACATCGTGCCCACACGGGCAGATTACTTCTGATGACATCCGGGTCAGTGGGTGGAGCCTCCCACTGGTTTTACTACCGGTTCTATAGAACCGGTCCAAACCAGGGGAACCCACTACTGGTCCACAGCACATCAGACACCCACCCCCCATCCTCCACTGTCTCCTGGAGTTTGCCCAAATAGTGGGACACTATCTAACCATCTCATCCTCTGTCGTCCCCTTCTCCTTTTGCCTTCAATCTTTCCCAACATCAGGGTCTTTTCCAATGTGCCAAAGTATTTGAAATTCAGCTTTAGCATCTGTCCCTCCAAAGAACAGTCAGGATTGATTTTCTGTAGGCTGATTGATATGATCTCCTTGGAGTCCAAGGCACTTTCAAGAGTCTTCTCCAACACCACAATTTGAAAACACCAGTTCTTCAGTGCTCAGCCTTCCTTATGCGCAACTCTCACAACCATACTGTCAACTTGAAACCACACCTGGCAGAAGCCATTTTGTTGGTTCTCAGTTGCCACACAGTATGGGAGGGAGGAAGGAGGCTGGAATGCATTGCCAGACATAACACCATTGTCAACCCTGCAGTTGGCCGAATTGTGGCCGTTTTCTTTTGATAGTTTTCTCTAGGGAGGTTTTTCTTCTCACGGCTTCAGGGCTGACACAGCCTGGAGCAAAGGGGCCAGGGAGGGAGGTGTAGAGATAGCTGGGGTATGGTAGCCTAAATAAAATTCTTTCCCCTGGGAATCAAGGATGTTGATGCAGTTGTTTGAAAGGTGGAGCCTGAGGTCACCTAGCAATTGGACTGTATGCTGATTGGACCATGTGACTGGAGACTCTGGGGAGAAGTGGCAAAGCTTTACTTTTAATTGGAGGGAACTTAGAGCCATTTTTCCACCAGGAACATGCCAATTTGATAAGTCCCAATAAAATGTTCTTTGAGGAATTTGCCTGCCTCGGAATTCTTATTGAATGGGATGTATTACTTGGAACCACTCTATCTCATGGGAACCAAGGTCATATCCATAGATGTCAGATGAGAATGGAGAGGAGTGCTTAGGGAGCCTGCCAATTGGACAATGTGACCTGTGACACTGAGGAGGGGATCATTTACTATTTTAACTATACTGAAACCGCAGGAAATACTTAGAGTTGGTTTTACATTCACATTTAATCGTACCAATATGATGTGCCCAATAATGAAGTTCTTTGAGAGAGATCTGAGTCTGATTTGCTTGGGCTTGTTAGCTGGAACCTTAACACATACATTACTACTGGGAAAACCATGGCTTTGACTATATGAACCTCTGCCAGCAAGGTGATGTTTCTGCTTTTTAAAATGCTGTCTAGGTTTGCCATAGCTTTCCTCCCAAGGAGCAAGCTTCTTTTAATTTCATTGCTGCACCCACTGTCTGCAGTTTTGCTTTTGGCATGCAGTACAAATTCAAATGTTTTGTTTATGGCCAAAATTGAAAACTGAATTTAAAAAATTTAGAAAGATTTGCCTTCGTACCCATGAACATTAAACCAAAGTTAGGATAGGAATTAAAAGCTCTCAAATAGTCCAGAATCTAGTTTTTCTAGCCTGTCTTTGAATTCAAGATCCTTCCACTTCTTGAATACCCTGAATAGCTGGAACATAAAACAGGTTTCAAATTTGTCTGCATAATGTATTAGTATATACTTTGAAAAATGGGGTAGAAATCTATTTGATATTTCTTTAATATTCCACTGCTCTTCAGTCCCTTTTCAAATTGGTAATATTTGTATTATGGTGACTGTGTTTATTAGCCTTTTTTCACCACATTATTCCATTTCCTCACCCTCCAACCCTTTCGGAATGGTTGTGTATAAGAAGAAAAAAAACCCTATAAGAGCCTTTTCTCTGAACAATTCCATGTTACCAGCAGATGGTTCTCATTTGGCAAGGCTGAGATGGAGCAGTGTTCTCATAATCATTCCAAATAAAAAACATCTCCCTACAAATCAAGGAGTCCAGTGAGAGGTGATGTCCTCAGTATGTCTTTCAGCCAACGCTGGTACAAAAAGATGCATTCATCAGGAGGCCTTCTTGCATACACTGGCTGGAGCAGAAGACCTGTTCCATCTGATTTCTAAAATTCCACTTAAGATTCTGGGTATGAGAGTGTTTAGGTCAGGGATTGCTGGGGTCACCTTTAATCAGAAATAAAAGGACAAACAACATGCATTCAGAGCTTGGGTCATTTTAAAGTCTAATTAAGTGTAATATTTCCCCAGATGTGCCCTCATGAATAGGAATACTAAGATCTAGCCCTGTTAATAATGATCTAAAGCCAGCAGACAAGTTATAACCATTTCTAGGTTAAGGGTGAGGCTATGAAATTTTAATTTATGTTGTCATCCCTGAATAAGAGAGTGTTATTCTCATTCTTGGCTTAGGTTGGGAAATATTGAAAACAGTCATAATCCTGAACTCTAGCCAATAGTTACCTAGTTCAGTAGGATAGTTGTTCTGGAGGGATTAACCATGAATTTCACGCTTTTGGTAGGGTATAGAATTCTTTTCCAGTGTATGTCCTTTGAAGTTAAGCCAATTAATTTGTCAAAAGATGTGCTACCTTGATATTTGATGCCAATTCTTCAATTCTCAAACCCAGTGTGGGGGTTTTTTTCAGTGGAAACAATCCTAACATTGTTAAGGTGAGCTTCAATTTGTTCTGATACATAGTTTTTCTATATTCCCTCTTTTAACTTTTTATCTCACCACAAAATACACAGAAAATTCAAAGCGTCTATCTCTTTTCTTTAGTTCCTGGATACCTGTCCAAACAGGTTCATGTGTATGTACCTCTATTTAGACTACTGTCATATCCTGAGAGCAAAATTATATATTCCCTTTGACAGTCTGTCCTTGTGAGATCCTGTGCTAAAAACCGACAAATGTCTTACTTAGTGGTGACATGGTTGCAGCTCTAGGACATGAAGTCATTAATAAATTGCTCAGCAGTAACAGGCCTTTGAACCTAGAAGAAGTATGGCTTTACTAATTTTGCCATTAGAGAGGATGCATTTTTAGGGATGAGCAACAGATGTTATATTAAGTCTGATGACCCTGCCATAACTCTTTAAATAAGTACATGACTAAGCCTAACTTAACTGTTTTGAAAGACATCTAACAATACCACATTCATATAAATGAATGTGGCATATAAATCTGACAAACAAACAAACAAACAAACAAACAAACAAATAAATAAATAAATAAATAAATAAATAAATAAATAAATAAATAAATACCAGAAAACAAAACCCTGTCTTTATTTTTCCCTGCTCATTATAATGGAAAAAGAAAGAAATATTTATATCATTTCTGTACTTTATGACACTAAGGTATGAAACTTGGAAGTGTACTTCTTTTAAGTGAATACAGTTGGCCAAATTTCAGGCAAATTATGAACAAGGAAAATTGTGCCAGGAACCTTTACATTTTAATTCTAAAACTTTTATGAATGGTTTTCAGCCAGGATTATTTATTTATTTATTTATTTATTTATTTATTTATTTATTTTTCATATTTGTATACCGCCCTACTCCCAAAGGACTCAGGGCGGTGAACAGCCATAATAAATACAAATACATATAGAAATTAAAAACTATTAAGAAACAGATTAAGTAATTTAGGCTCAAAGATTAAAAACATCCAAATTTATCTAAAGAGGTTTAAAACCCAATTTAAAAGCCAGTTTAAAAGCCAATTAAAAAGGGAGAGTTAGGCCAGACCAGCTTGTTGGAATAGAAATGTTTTCAGGGCACGGCGGAATATGCGTAAATCTTGGATGTTTCGTAACTCCGGGGGATTAGATGACATTTTTAGGTCTAATTGACTTTTCAATTAAATAACTTAATTATATTGTCTTCATGGCATCCACAGCTGAGGCAATAGCTGAAGCAACTTAAAGTAGATTTAAAATGGTGTTTTCCCTCTTCTCCTAATAATGGTTTTAGGAGGACTTCAATCTAGAATGTTTTATAATGATGTGGTTGCTAAAGCAGGCAGGAATGGCATCAGCTCAACTTCTGTTGGTCATTTAGATTAGATTAACAGAGTTGGAAGGGACCTTGTAGGTCATCTACTCCAACCCACCCACCCACCCCTGCCCAAGCAGGAGACCCTACACCATTTCTGCAAATGTCAGTCCAATCTCTTCTTGAAAGCCTCCAGTGATGAAGCCTCCACAACTTCCGAAGGCAACCTGTTCCATTGGTTGATTGTTCTCACTGTCAGAAAATTTCTCCTTATTTCTAGGTTGAATCTCTCCTTGATCAGTTTTCATTCATTATTCCTTGTCTGGCCTTCAGGTACCTTGAAAAATAGTTTGACCCCTTCCTCGTGCTTACTCAAATATGCCTCTAGTCTCTGATCACTGGGAACTCTTGGGTTGTTTATCTGTTTTCTAAAATACAATTAGTTGGATCAAAATAGTGTTTCTATTTGAGATATAGCAGGGTTGAGATATTCTTGTTTTATTTCATTTTCCTCCTTTTAACCCATTACATATATCTGGAGGACCTTTGAATCACACACACAAAGAAATCAGCAAAATATAAACTTCTCTTTCTCTAATGGAAAAGTCCCATGAACAGCACTCTGGACTTACTCAGTATTAAGTGTGTTGCAGATCATTTCCTTTCAGACTTAGAATAAAACAAAACAAAACAAAAGATGTTTCTTGCTTTCATTTATTTTAATATATGTGTTCAGTCTGCCAGCAGACAGTACTCATCCAATGGAAGAAGGCTGGCTACAGTTAGACCCCTGCAATTTTCATTATCTTTCAAAAAAGTCCAATTCCTTCATTTAAGAGATTACATTTTACATTCTTGAACACTGAAACACAAAAGTTATATGCAACTTCCTCTAATTATCCTTAGATCAAAAATTTCCCCAATGTATTTCAAATTATTTTTTAATCTTTCTAAGAAGGAATGCAAAAGTAAGCCACAAAAAAGGCAGTAACCCCCTTCCCCCATTATTTGTAACATTTTGTCATTAATGTGTTGATTAAAGCAAATATTATAACCGCAGGGTAACAGCCAAGTCTAATGTGGATCTATCGATTCAATTTTTAAAAATCTAATTACATTTTGCTCGCATCATAAGAAATACAAAGGAAATTCCTCTTTGTTGTGGTTTGGATTTCCACATCTTGTGTAAATCTGCTCCCAATTTAGAATTGCACATTAGGTTCTGCTCTCAAATTTTCATTACATCTTGTTTTCTTCTTTGGATTTAGAAAACATTTTTGAATTGACCATGAGGCAAAATGACTGTAGAAACGCAGTCGGTTGGATTATGCTGGATAAAATCAGTGCTTTCTGTAGAAACATTTTGTTGCAATATTTTCAGGATCAGACTCAATAATAATAATAAGAGTTAGAGGTTTAAATATATTTCTCTTTAATTATAATAGGCATTCTATATTCACTGAATATTCACAGATAGAAGCGAAGAAAATGGTGAAGGTGGCTCCTTATATATACAAAGGGTGGAGCCAAGAGTGGGAGTGGTGAATTATGAATACATTAAGAATCAAAGAATAAGTTAACCCCTGATATCCCATATATACATTATTTACACATTAGGGAATAAGGCATTTACATCTGACAAATCCCCCTCTAAATGCCGGTTCGCTATACAACACCAATTACATTCAGATTCAGGACAATATAAGACATACAATTTGGAAGTTAAGTATTTGTGCTGTTTAGAAGGTAAAGGCTTCGTCAATATGTCAGCTAATTGTTCAGAGGTATCACAATGCACTGCTTTGATAAATCCATCTTGAGACAATTGTCTCACATGCTTAAATTTTATATCTATATGCCTGGATCTTTGTCCAATGGCATCGGATCTAGATATTTCAATGGCTGCTTTATTGTCTTCATGCATAACAAAAGGCAAAGCAGGTTTTTTCCAAACATCTGAAATTAAATCATTAAACCATACAAGGTTATTTGCAGCTTTGGATAAACAAACATATTCCGCTTCTGTGGTTGAAGTGGCTACCAGTTCTTGTTTACCAGTGTACCAGTAAACTGGACAGTCATTTAACAGAAAAATATAACCAGAAGTACTTTTTCTGCATGATATATCTCCAGCCCAATCCGCATCTGCGTAACATGTAAGTTTTGGTTCTTTATTATCACTAGGTTCTAATACTAGGCAAAAGTCTAATGTACTTTTCAGATATCTTAAAATTCTTTTGACAGCTTCCCAGTGATACACTGTTGGTTTGCTAACGTGCCTTGATAATAAATTGAGTGGTAATGCAATATCTGGCCTAGTCCAATTAGATATATAAAGAAGTGAACCTATGACTGATCTATAAAATGTATTATCCTTGAATTCAGGGGAAGATTCATCAGTATTTCTAAGGAAATCAGTTTGCATAGGAGTGTCACAGGGTTTGGCATTGTTTAAATTGCATTTGTTTAGAAGTTCAATAATCTTATCTTTCTGAGTAAGTTTGAATCCCCTTTTAGTTTTGTTAATTTGTACACCAAGGTATTTGTTTACTTTACCTAGAGATTTCAACGAGAAATGTTCATTTAGCTTGTTTACAAAGATTTCTCTTCTCTCTTTGTGTTTTCCTATATATAAAATATCATCTACATAAATCAATACAAATTCAATGTAATCATCACTCTTTTTGACAAAGAAACAGTTATCAGCAGTGGTAGCGTTGAAATCCATGGTCTTAAGTACTTTTACCAAGCAATCGTACCATCTTTTGCCAGATTGCTTTAATCCGTATAAACTCTTGTTCAATAGCCAAATTTCATTTTTATTAGTGTACTGACTGTGAGGTGCTCTTACATATATTTCCTTATCTAGTTTTGCGTGTAGATACGCAGTCTGTATGTCATATTGAAATACATCAAGATTGAGTGCGGATGCTACTACTAGAGCTGTTTTAACACTCTCTGTTCTTACTGTGGGGGAGTACGTGTCAGTATAGTCCTCCGGATATTTTTGTGCATAACCTTGTGCAACCAATCTAGCTTTGTATAGGGTATTGCCTCCTTCTAGGTTCTTAATCTTATAAATCCACCTGGTACCAATAATTGTTTTATCTTTAGGTGCAATCGCAGGTGTGAATACATTTAATCCTTGCAAACTTTCCATCTCTTTTTTCATAGCTAGTTCCCATTTTTCCTTTTCTTCACGAGAGAGTTTTAATACTTCCTCATATGTATTAGGTGTTATTTGTTCACCATCCATATGCATTATGTAATCTCTGTATTTATTTGGTATTTGATTTCTGTTGTTCCTAATAGCTCTTTCAGGTTTGCTATGGTAGTCATGCAAATATCTTGCTTCCTTTTTTGTTAATGTGTCTGTCTTTATTTTGTGTTGACTATTTGTCCATGTTTTGGTTTTGTTTTTATTTTTGTTGATATTTTGATTTTCTATTGTCCCTTCCTCACGAGATTTTGTATCTTTGCATTTATTTGGAAATATTTCATTAAGATGTAATTTAGACCAGTTGGCCTGTTCATGGAACACAGCTGTTCTGGAAACTATAAATTTGTTATTATTATCAATGAATCTGTACCCTTTGGTGCCAGTTTCATATCCCATAAATCTTAGTCTTCTGGATACGTTTTCTCCCTTTCTTCTCAACTGTTTAGGTATGTGTACGTCTGCAGTGACCCCAAATATGTGCATGTGTGCTAATTTTGGTTTCCTATTATACATCACCTCATATGGTGTCTTATTCACAATACTGGACCAGGTTCTATTTTGAGTGTAATTTGAATAATGTAAGGCTTCTGACCAAAATTGTTTGCCTAAACCAGCATCCTCTAATGTGCACCTAATCATGGTTTGTAATGTGGAATTCTTTCTCTCTACAATCCCGTTCTGGAACGCAGAAAATGGACTAGACGTGTAATGTAGCATTCCTCTATCCTTTAACCATTGGGAGAATTCTTTAGACATGAATTCACATCCCCTATCTGTCATAATTTGTTTTATTCTGATATTATGTTGTGTTTCTATGCGTTTGTAAAATTCCTTAAATTTTTGAAAGGTTTCATCCTTGTGTTTTAATGTGTAAACAAAACCATAGCGACTGTAATCGTCTACTATTGTTAGGAAGTAACGTTTTCTATAAGTGATTGATGGAGTTAATGGGCCAACTAAGTCCATGTGTACTAAGTCAAAAATTTTGTTAGTTGATCTGGTGGATTTTTTTGGCCTGGGACTAGTTTTTAGTTTAGTAGATTTACATACTGAGCATTCCAAATAATTTTCACAATTTTTTATTTTGACACCTTCTGCGTGTTCAGTCATTTTTTGTACTACAGGAAAACTTGCATGTCCTAACTTCCTATGTAAGATATGAGCACACTCGTCATGAATTGGTTTACCTATTTTTGGTTTCTTCTCATTGTGTGTATCTGTGTGATCATGAGATATTTTACATTCATCATTGTCACTGTTACTAATATTTTCATCATCTGCCTCAATACAATCTTCCATATTTGAATCAATGTTATGTAACCATCTTTCTTTTGTTATCAGATAGGGTAGGCCTCCTTTAATCATCACAGTGCCTACATTTGTCTTATTCTTCTCTAAAGTTGCTTTTCCCTTTGAGAAAACTATATTGATGTCAGAATCTCTGCTTAGTTTTATGGCACTTAGTATGTTATGAGGTATTTCTGGTATTAACAATACCCCCTCTATTTTTCCTAGACCAGGCAAGGTCACATTCCCTCTGCCTAATACTTGAACTTTTTCTTGATTAGCTACCTTTATTACAAACTTATCTTCTGTAAATGAAGACAATATATTTTTGTTATTAGTGGTGTGATTAGTTGCCCCAGAATCAATAAGCCAATTATTGTTCTCATTTTGTTGCGTTTTAGTGCTGTCTTGTTTATTTAGTCCATTCAGTGAACCAGATTTTCTCTCTTTTGAATTTTCTCTGCCCCCTCTACTTTCTCTGTAATTTGGTGGGCTTCTATATTTATGTCTATCTGTGGAAGACTGTCTATAATTGTATTCATTCCTATATTCTGATCTATGTCTTTCCTTTGAAATTTTGGGACAATCTCTTCTATTGTGTTCCCTGGACCCACAATTGTGGCATTTAAAAGTTTCATTATATTTTTCTTGGAAAGCTACCTTCCTAAAAGATTTGTGTTCTGTGTGATTGCTATAACGATTTTTTCTTGAATTGTCTTCTGCTATCAATTTGTTAGACAGACTTTCTATTGATAAATATCCTAGATTGATGGTGTCTAAGTGTGACATAAAACTATCCCATGATGAATCAAGTGAGTTGATAATAACACTTTTCATTGTTTGATCTGAAATCACTTCCCCCCTCAAATGCAGCTCAGCTCTTATTTTGTTTAAAGATATTAAATGCTCACTTATGGAAACCCCTGGTTTTACTCTGGAAGAAAAGAAGTCCTTAGACATTCTTGTGGTGGTAGCTACACTATCGCTGTGAAACAAATTAAACATGCATTGAATTATTTCTGAGACAGTTAGATTTGGTTTGATGCTATGATACATTGCAGGAGACACGCTAGATATTATTAAGAAAAATGCCTTATGGTGTAAACAATCTATTTTTAAAGTCCAAGGTCTTCTTGGGGGACTAGTGATAAAAAATAGTAAATTTTCTTTCATAAAGACAACCTGGAGCTGTTGATACCATTCTTGCAAATTAATGCCATCAACCCTAAGTTTTGGGAAGTCACTGGGTAAGTTACCCACATTATTTTGTCCATTACTTACAACCTGAGGTAGTCCGTGGTCTCGCAAGTGTAGGAAATTGCAAAACGGCATGGGGATGCTCGCAACGAGTCTGCGCGGTTCTCTGGCCAGTTCAAGTCTTTCCGGACCGTCTACGTAGTTTCGCACATGCGCGTTGTTCATTTCTTCTTTGGCGTCGTCGTGGAAGGTTCTCTCCATTGTAGCTCACTCGCTCCGCTCCTCTTCAGACGAGTCGGTCTCTGGCTCGGTCTTAGGAGTTCTGATGGCGGCGACTGTTCTTCTCTTTCTTTTGGGTGCGTTGGCACTTGCTTCGGTCTGCGGTGTAGGGCGGAATCGACATGGCTCTCTGGGCTCGGGCGTCGTCGCTCTCGAAGTCAGGATGGGAGCGTGCAGGTCTTGAAGTATCGGCTTGTTCGCTTGCTTCTTCGTTGGCGCTTTGGAAATTTTTAATTTTGGCCCAAATGCAGCAAAAAGCGTCTTCATTGCTGACTTTACTTGGGATTTCGTTAAGTCGTCTTCATTTTCTGATTCTGGCTCTTCCGAAGAGTTTGAATCCTCCTTTTCACTTTCGTTGTCTGATAACGTTTTTCGCGCCAGAAATTTTGAACTGAGCATTTTGATTGGCTCTGCTTCGCTCACTTTGGAGGTTTGTTGAAACCAAGATGGCTGCCATTCAAAATTTCGCGCGGGATCACATTTTTTCTTTTTCATAACGACTTTCTCTGTAGTCATATCACTCACAGTTTTTTGGTCTTTGGGTTTCTCTTTAGCGATGTTTTTCTCTCTCGCTGCTCCGCTGTTCTTCAGCATTTCTTGGAGGTTCGCGATGAGGCTTTCATCATTCTTCTGGCTTTTTAATAACTTCAATATCTCTGACCTGAGTTCGTTATTTTCTATTTCGATTTCCTCCTGGCCATCATTTTCATTTATTAATTCTTCTTCTTCAGTGGTGTATTCTCCGGATTCTCTCGAAATCGCGTTTGTGGATTCGTTGATTATTTCTTGTTCAGTTTCTATTTCTTTGCTGTAGGCCCTGGTGTTGGGCCTATCTTTCTTAGACATTTTTAGGTATTTATTGAGTCAATTAACCATCCTCTGCTACCAGTTTGTTGCAATATTTTCAGGATCAGACTCAATAATAATAATAAGAGTTAGAGGTTTAAATATATTTCTCTTTAATTATAATAGGCATTCTATATTCACTGAATATTCACAGATAGAAGCGAAGAAAATGGTGAAGGTGGCTCCTTATATATACAAAGGGTGGAGCCAAGAGTGGGAGTGGTGAATTATGAATACATTAAGAATCAAAGAATAAGTTAACCCCTGATATCCCATATATACATTATTTACACATTAGGGAATAAGGCATTTACATCTGACACATTTATTTGATTTATAATTTGCAATGAATAATTTAAGAAAAGGATTGTGCTTAGCTTCTGTAAAAAAAAAAAAGGGTGTGTGTGTGAATATAAATAAAATTTCCAGTTATCTTATGTCTTTTAATGATGCAATGATCCACTGGTGTTTTTTTTCTGTGTATCCGACCACAAGTTGGGAACTGGAAGCAAGAAAATATGCTTAAAGTGGAAAAAAAATATGAATAAAATTATGCACAGTGAGAGGAGAATTGCTTTCTTTCAAAGCACCTAGTCATCTAATGAAGCTGAGTAAGGAAAATTCAAAAGAGGCAAAAGGGATATTTTTCACAGAAAAAATATGTTATCTGATCTGTTGATGAACAATATGATAATAGCCAATAGCTCTAATGTGAGATTAAATATGTGTGGCAAATAAGGCACTACAATTTAATTACGGTAGCTAACAATTTTCCTTGGTACCCCTTCCTATGGTATCTGTGCAAAAGAGGCAAAGGATGTCAGATTGACAGAAGCAATATTGTGACATTGTGATGCAAGTTCTGTCCGTTTTATACACGTCGCAACAGATCTTCTCCCAACCCCTTCAGGGTTGAACAAAAGAGAAACCAGAAGTTTGAATTATATCAGGAATGGAACAGGTTTTTGGTCATGGAAAGAAACAGGAGATGTTAATATTGAGCTTTGTACTGGAAAATGCTGGCATCATCAGAATAACCGATACATTTTGTGTAACAGAAACCTTGGGCTGGCACAGTAACATGGTTGACCTCTTAAACTTTCAGATTTTGCCAGGGAACAATGTCATTGCAAATAAATAAAATCTTATCAGCAGTCCTATTTTTAATCTGAATGATACAATCACTTTGCCCTCCTTGAATGGCTATGTGATGTCCTCATTGTTTTTACGGACACCTTTTTTTTTTTTAAAGTGCCACACCCACAACCAACTGGGATTTTGAAGACCAGTGATGTAGCGTACATGTAAAAGATAGGAAAGTTGATTTTATGAGTGTCATCGTTTAAATCATTTTTTTAAAGAAGGAACAGGTAAAAAAGAAACTGAGAAAGTATTTATGATTCTGTACAAATGATTTGCAATGGCAGTTTATTCATGACGGTGCTTTACGAAAAGTGTGGTATCTCAAAAGATCAAGATGATTGTGTTCTCTTCTCTCCCAAGTGTGACCATCTCAAGGGATTCCCCAGGCCATCTGCACACACACACACACACACACACACACACACACACACACACACACACAATGAATTGACATTAAGGCAAAGCAGCAATTATTTTGTTTCATCACAAAGGAAACAAAGGAAAGGTGAACCAAAAGGAAGGAATATAGATGTATTTATTAAATTCTACCATACCAAAGTTTATCAGTGGTTTACAGTACATTATTAAACCAATGTTAAAATCAGTATAATCAGCAATGAAAGACCTGTTCAAAACAAAATAATGAGTGAGTGAGTGAGCATCCTCTGATTAACAGAAAGTTCATCCCAAAGGCTGTAAGGAAAGGATCACTCCTAAATGGTTATGAAATTTATTTGCAGGAACAAGACATTAATATCCTCAGAAGGTCACAAGTGGAAGAAGGAGGGTTACATAGAACACATTACTTGGGCAAATTGGGATAACCCATAGTAACCTTTAAAGGTAAGAAGCAACATTTCATATCTGAAAACAAAGCGGCAACTAACATAGGACTCCTGGCATGGATGGAGTGAAGTCACTTGAGTTTGTCCAAACAGCAACTGCCGGTAGCTTTGCTTGAGTCCTACTAGCTTCTTTACTTCTTATCTATCTACGTAGCTTGCAGGTTTAGTAAAAATGTCTGCTGCACAAATAGCTTAGTAGTCAGAGGTGTTATTCAGCCAGTTTGGACCAGTTTGCCCGAACTGGTCGCAGAAATCGCGGGTGGGCCTGCCTACCCGCCCCAGCTCCATGCCATCCTATTTAGGCAGGTTTTTGAGGCCAGGAGCATGCACGGAAGGCCGGGCGCATGCGTGGACGTGACACGCACACACTCACAATTGCAAACCGGTAGGGAAAGTAAGTGAATACCACCCCTGGTATTCACTGGTACATGGGCTGACTAAAATGAGTAATGAAACAATAATAAGAAAATAAACATGTGTCTTCTCTTGGTTGTTTAATAAGGCTTCTCCTAGGTTGCTTACAAATTATGAAATATAGAGAATATTTTATTTGTAGAAGGGAGAAGTCCAGGGAACAAGTGGGACAACAATACCACTTAGTATTGGCTGGCACTGGTTCTCCAAGCATTTCCTGGCATTTATTTAGGGAGGCCAGCATCACACAGATCAACAACCCAGGAGGACTTTTGACAGAGAAAGAAAACTAAGTTGTTCTGTTTGTTGAATGCCTTTCACATATGCTTTTGGTTAAGAAAAATACAATAAGATATTGGGACAGTGAGCAGAGTTTACATCAGTCATTTACTGTAATCAGTCTAATGTTTCAGGCATCAGTGAAGTTAACTTGTTTGCATTTAATGTTGAAGTAATTACTCCCTAATTACCTCAATTTGTTTTCTTAAAAAAAAATAAATAAGCCAATGCAATAAACCTTTCACTCTCTACATTGAAGGAATTTTTTTTGACACCAGTTTTAGTATAAGTTGCTCTAACAGCATAATTCCCAAATGTAAATATATCAGGTGTATTTCTAAATTGCCTTTGTCAAGGAGTAACCAGCACTAATCTGTCCTTCCTGGGAGACTCTAAAGAGGCAAACATCTTTGGGAAATGCCAAGTTGAGTCATCTTGCCAGATTTAGATATCTTTAATTTGTTTCTTCTTAGCACAAGAAATCTGTCAGCAGTCTTCTTATATTTTCTTCCTCCTGTTTGTTCATGTATTTTAAAACTCATTTAACCTCATTCTGCCCTAGTGATATTTTAATTCCAGTTCAGCTCAAGCTGACAATCATGATAAGGCTAGAAAAATGTTTACAATTGATTGAAATTTCATTCCTGATAAGCTCTGATCACCCAGAACTGCATAGCCAAAACTTTTTTTGTACCCTTCAGGGCCTGGAAATTGAATACTGATGTCTCTTTCTTCCCCTGACTCTAATCACAAAACTGCTCTGCTTTTGTTCTTATTTCCATTTGTATACTGTATTTTAAGTACACAGCTATATACAACTATAGGTACATTATTTTAAAATGTTGAAATTAATAATTCCTAAAGCAATTTGTGACAGAATAGAATTATATCTCTGTTTATTCTGTGTTAATCTGAACATCTCACATTAATCTAGATGCCACAATTCACAATTCACACAACGATCTGCTACTAGTGTTACTAAGAACTTGTGTGGTGTGAAATTATTACTATTTTTTTCAGTTAATGGTAATCCAGTATTTGTCCATGTCTAATACATATTAAAATTGGTTACTTAGGTGATTGTATCAAGTATTTGACTATTCCATAAATTAGGTCTTCAATCTTTGTTGTTTGTTTAAAACAACAGGTATAATATTATGTGGAAACAGAATATGTATCTACTGATCTGTTAAGAATCAAGTAAATATATAAAGTTATATATGAGCCACAGACAACAAAAACACTTTTTGGAGCACACTATATTTTTAATCTAAACAGTTTAAATTCAAAGTTTAGTATTATAAAAAAGTATCAAATTCTAAGTGACATTTTTTTTAAAGACATAAAAATTCCTATGCATTATGGTTATCTTCTCCTTATGCCCAAATGTCTGGATAAAAACCTATTTTATATTGCTCAAATTGAATTTGAATAAAGTCATCTAATCACACATTCTTAGGCAATTATAAATGCAGATATAAATACAATATAGAGACCAAATCAGAACACAATCACCAAAAGCTATTCTACATATTATTGAGCAAAACTTCTGTTAATGAATTGAAAAGAATATTGATCATTGTTAACTATCACAGCTATCCTCTTTACTTTTTTTTAATATATACACTCAGTTACTTTATCCATTTGGTCTCTTTGGCTAAAATCTGTCCAAAATGTTAAGGTTTTCAAAACGATTCTTTCTTCTTTAAAAGCTTTTGGTATGAAGGACACATCTACAAATTCTTGTTCCTTTAAGGCATTATAGAAATTAACTGAAAATTCCTACCTCCATCAGATCGGAAGGAAAGGTATGAAAATTTGTAAGATCATCTCCCAGATGGCAAGAAAGATGCTCCAAGGGAGGGCTTGGCCTAATTTCATCTCCTTACCATAACTGTATATAATTTGTCCAATTTCTAGGTTTAACTTCAGAAGACCTGAGGCTCCTAAGGCTCCTAAATCTTAGCCTATCCATGTGTAAGAAGCAGCAAAGACGGACAAACCTGTTTTAGTTTCTTTGTCTCCTTATATATTATTATTATTATACCGACAATGCTGAACAAAATGTGTCCTTTTACTGCTATTTTGCGGCTTAACAGAATCAGCTCTGAGTGACAGAATGAACTTTCTTTCCCTTTACTGGCTGATTAAACCATCCCAAAACAAAATGATAGAAACTAAAATAAACATACTCCTGCCCTCCAGAAATTATAGGAAATTCAAGAAGACAAAATGTGTGTGTGTGTTTTTTTCCTCAAACTAGTGTGGTTGCAGTCTAGCTGTACAGCTGTATTTTTGAGAAAAGGTATCCATCTTTTCAACAAAGGCACCCTAAACTCTTTCTAAAATCTCTGTTCTTATATAAGGTGCATAAATCACCAACACTTTTTAATCTTTGATGTGGCTTTAAGAACATGCAACCTCAAACATAGAATATGTAACTTTGTGAGCTCAGTAGACTTCAGATCAAGCTGGTTCAATAATATTAACGGTTACATAAAAATAAGCAATTCTACTGAAAATGTGTGTGTGTGTATGTATGTGTATATATGTATGCACATACAAACACACACACACAAATATACATACTAGAAAACTAGCTTCTACAAGACAGAACATTATTCTTTTTAGAACAGATTAAATGCAAACTTTTACAACTCCAAGACATAGATTTCAGACAACAACAAAAAGGCACATACATTGTATGTGGTAATTGTTTAAAATAAGCTGTTACTACATTTTCACAGATTTTTTTTAAAAAAATGTCTGTTTAAATATCTCATTTCTACAAAGTGAATTTACATTTAAAGTACAAAGTGCAAATACTATGGTTGCTCTTTATTGACCTTTGGTGAGGGAATCTCCCACATGTCTGAGAGATCTGCCTTGGATATGAAGTGTTCAGCCTTGCTTCTTTGAGGATTGCTGCCAATAAAAATTTGAAAAATAGTCTTCAATGTTGTATGCTACAATAGTATACACAATGATATTAAAATAAGGAAGAACAGTTTTTACTAATATTTTGAGATGAATGTATTGTGATTAAAATAGAATATTCCATAGTGCTAAATGTATCACAACAGGATCTTGCAATGATCAGCTATCAATTATCAAAGGTTTGCAGTGCAAACAGTTCTCTCTTTTTATCCTTTGTTTCAACGGTAAGCAATAAAGCTTTTAGGAGAACTGATTTGCCTCTAGCTACTGTCATATTTGATAGAAAGTAAATCTGGTGGGTGTGGAAAAACTATTGCTTTCTTCTGAAGCTCTCAAAATTCTTTCTTTCTTTCTTTCTTTCTTTCTTTCTTTCTTTCTTTCTTTCTTTCTTTCTTTCTCCCTCTCTCTTTCTTTCTTTCTTCCCTCTCTCTCTCTCCCTCCCTTCTTCTCTCCCTCCCTCCCCCACCCTCTCTCTCTGATGTATAGCTGCAACTATACTCTGAGGGATTGACTCACTTTGATTACATCCGCCGAGCCCATCAGGTCTGGCAGAGAAAGTATGCTGTGAGTCCCCAGGGAATTACATTTGGTGGGTTCCAGGAATTGGAATATCATCCTCTCCTGTTTTTATGCTTTTTAATAATTATTTTTCATAGTACCAATATACTTTCTATAAGTTTATATACTTTTTTTTGGAATGTACATATATTTTCATGCATTTATTGTTTTAATTAAATATTGCATACTGCCCAGAATTACTTTCATATGAGCTGAGCAGCTGTACAAGTATGATAAATAAATACTGGAGTAAGATTTGTATTTTAATATAGAAAATTCTTAAAATGAATATAAAAATCAAACCAGAGACTTTTTAAAAAAAGGTTTTATGGACAAGGAACTTGAAAAAAAATCTGCAACTCTCATGTTGTACATATTGACTGCTCTATATGCAAAAATGGAAAGATACATTAATTCCCACAATGGAAGAGTAGATTGCAAAAATGATGGAGCTAGAGAAATGGCCAGATTAACTGCTTTAATCAAAGAAAAGGGTGCATCCAATTTTTGTTTCTGCTTGGAAACTGCTTCTAGATTTTATGCTTGAGACAGAAAAAAAAATGAAACTAAGTTTGGGATTTACTGAGTAGAAAAGTTTGTTGTTACAGAAATAGCTAGTATATAGTAAATAGTTGAGGTTATAATATTATTACCCTTAATCTATTGTGCTAAAAAGAGTTGGAAGCTATGCTTTTTTTTTCTCTTTACCTGACAGTAAAGATTCACAGTCTTTTCCTTCTTCCTCAATTTTCTACTATCTTTATTTTTACTTGTGGTTTATAGTTTGAAATATAGTTTAATTAAGCTTAATTAAAATCATATTTAAAAAACAATTATGATAAATAAATACATAAATAAATTTCAGTCCATAAGAACAAATTCCATCTATAAATGCAATTTTCACCTCGTGCCTGGAGCCAAAAACAGACTACCATATATCATCCAGAAATCTCTATAACCTTTAAATACCTTTATAATTGCAGCTCTATCACTTTCTCAAGATTTAGGCTAGGCCTCTTAAGAAATGGGCAAACCATTTCTTCTTCAGAACTCCTGGAGCCTCTCCTTCATTTTTTTAAAAAAGTGTTGATTACTGCCTTGATTCAACTCTTAATCTTTTTATGGACACTTTAATCAGCTAGGTGAGTGAGACTGCACATGAGCCAAGATCACTTCCCTGAGATTCACAGGTTTACAGAGCTTACAGAAAACATAACAAGACATCACTTCTCCAATCTCAATTGATTCCATCTATTTGGCTTCCAACTGAAAGCAAATGCAAGTGGTAATTTCCATGAAATGTTCAACCAAGTTATTGCAAGTTACATCAATCAGTTATTCTGGCCTATATTTTCCTAAGAGAGGTGAGCCACATTAACAATACAGTTGGCTGACATTCCATAGATGCATAAATAGTGTTGTGATAAGAGTTGTGAAGCTTATAAATCTAATAAATCCCTCCTGATTGCAAGAATAGGCTTGAATCAGAATTGTCCCTATTTTGGCCACCCCATTTTTTTTCACTTTCTGATAGGGTTGCTTCAGGTTTCTCTTCATCTATTTCATTTCCCAAAGTTAAGTGGCCAGGTAAAGACTCTCCATTTAGGAAAAGGTCAGAAAAGTCCTGTGGAGTCCTTTGCACTTTCTGAGCTGGGTTGTTGCTTGCAGACATTTCATTATCTGGCTAGATCATATCATCATTTCTCTTCTATTGGCAGGGCCGGATTTAGATGAAAAGAGGCCCTAGGCTATTCCACTTATAAGGCCCTTTCACCTATAGTGAAAGTGTAATTTTAATTTTGCTAACAATTTGAATGTAGGCCCCTCTTGATTTTGAGGCCCCCTCCTGATCTTGAGGCCCTAGGCTGAAGCCTAGTTAGCCTATAGGAAAATCCGGCTCTGTCTATTGGTATAGAAGAGAAATAAATCATATCATCATTTCTCTTCTATTGGTATATAAAAAAAACCCTGTCCAACAATCTGGCCATATTTGTATTTCAGAACTAACAAGGTGTCCCACAGGATTAGGTTCCAACTTTTGAGAAAACCATGTGTTCTCTGAAATCAGCCCTTTCTCCCGGCACAGACTGTGCCTCTGGTTAATCACAAGAAAGGGATTGTTGGAAACATCCTCTGGAACTAGATCACATAACATACACTTCAAGTTAAAAATGAGATCTAATGTGTGGCCAACTACATGTGTTGTGCAGTTAGATTTTTTGGCACCTAATGTTCAAAAGCAACCTAAATCCAAGGTGTTCAGTAATCTGGATATCTGGTTTATGGCTTGAGAGGAGGCCCTGGATCAGAGAGTGCAGTAATTTTCTCTCTTCCCATGAACCAGTCCATGCCAACATTTCCTGCTATACTTCCTCTGGCTTATCCTTATTCTTATCTTCTCCTCCTTTTCCAATCCACTTAGTAACCTAGCTTCCCACCAATCAACCAAGGGCCAGCTAATAATGCTCTTATTGTTGTCCAACTACAACAGAGCAGAATAACCTCGCCTAACAGCTAATTACTATCATATCATACATGCAAACTTCATTTTCTAATAACAAAAAGTTGGCCCTCTTCAGCCTTCCATCCTGCTAAAATCAGATGCCCTGGTTCCAATTCTGTGGAATCAAAGGAAGCAGGGAGAAACCCATTTTCACTGTTTTCTCGCTCCAGGGCAGCTGCCCTCCTCCTTCAGAGAACAGGTAAATCTATCCTGAAACCTTCAGCATCAGGTACAGCATTTGCCATTCATAGTCCTATATTTGTGTGGATGAGACCTCTCTCAAAAGTCAAACTATAGTGAAAGTAAAGTAGTTCAGATCTCCTTGGTTACATCACTTCACAATAGCAGCGATGGTACCTCAGGCATAAATCCTTTCCCCCATCACCTTATGCAGAAAAGATTTTTTCCCTCCTCTGGTCAATTATATTTTAGCACAGTCCTTTTTCATAAATGCTAGTTTACTGAATGACGGCCATTCAAACCATGACTTCTCACCTGCAGTCTGAAAGTATTTTAGACCACAACTCTATTGCTCCAATTTACCACTTCATAATGTGTGTATTGAGTCTTGGATCATTTGTGGCCCATTCCCTAATGGAAATGGAGCTGATTGTTGTCTTTAAGGTAAGCAGTTCCTTTTTAAATGTTTCTTGTGAAGCAGATTCAATTCCAAAGCCTTCCTTTCAAGCGAGGGCTCTCCTAATGAAAGCCCCCTTTGGCATCTGTGAGGATCCTTTATGGCCTCCCATTGCTGTAGCAGTTAACTGCCAACAGATGGTTTGTACAGCTAGGGCCATTTCAAGGCTATCACTTCACAGGACGAGCTTTTAAAATAATTGCAAATGAGTCAGCAGAAATATTGGATCAAATAATTCTTTAAGAAAAAGAGAGAAAAGATAGCACTATTGCACTATATCCTTTACATGTTATCAGATGACCGGAAAGCTGGAAGAGGCCAGAGGGGAGAAAAATAAAGCCAGTTTTGGATTTGAATGAAGAATAAGTCACATGCTCACAGCCACAACAATTACATAATCAAAATAAATGGCTGGGGCAGTTCCAGGTTCTACCAGAGTTAGGGTTTTCAGGCCACCTTGCTCAAAATGTAAGAAATGTTTAGGGAATTAAATCAATGAGTGGTGTAGAAAGGAGTGCTTTGGATTTCTTCTGGATTCTTCCAAATGTGTGAAAAATCTTTACTAAATTCTCACTGTTTTAGAGAGGATAAATGTCAAGACAGTGGCAGAAAATGAGAAATAATCACATATAACCTGGTAGCTAGTTTCTCTCCTTGCAGAGGTAACTTTGGTAGTTACTTTGTGAATGCTTTCTCACATTACCCAACCAGGCAAATTCCAAATGCTATCAAGAGAATGGAAAAGTTCTCCCCCACCCTTCTTATACATACCTGCCTGTTAGAAGGAGTACTTTCAGCATGTCTTCTGGGAACTGCTGAGGAGAAAAAAGAGACAGGAAGTTATTTGAGAGTAAACGGGATTCTATGTAACAATTTAAACAGACTTTAAACCTTTCAGATATGCATTTAAGTTATCCCTTAGCACTAGAACTAGATGCTCTAAATTTGATGATCTTGCTTGGCTTGTGGGGAAAGTCCTGATCATAGAGCAATTCTTCCACTTAGTGTTGTGGCCCGCCAGCGGCCTGCGCGGATCGTGGCTGATTCTGACGAAGAGGAGGTTGGTGTGGTGTCACGCCAGCAGCCTGCACAGCCAGCACTCGCGTTGGACAGCGAGGAGGCTGAAGACGATGTGGTGCCAGAGGCAGAGACTCAGCCAGGGCCTTCAGAACCTCCAGAGGCTGCTTCAAGTGGAGAGAGCAAAGTTGAGGAGCCCCTCCTCAATGCTCGAGAACGCAGGGCTGCCAAAAGGCAGGAGTGGCTACTCAGGAGGAGGAGGTCTACTCGAGAGTAGGGCTTGAGGATAATTGGCCACTCCCTTAGCCTATTTAAGTCGCACACAGCTAGTGCTTTCTTGCTGGAAACAACTCGTATTTATTATCAGAGTATTTTGGTTTATCATATCTTGTTTTCTGGGCTGGTTGCCAACCTTTGCCGGTCTTGTTTATTCTTGCTACTTAATAAATTTGATAAGGACCATTGGTGTGTGTCAATATCCTTGGAAATCCGGAGCTGGGGCAGAACACTTAGCCACCAAAACCTCAGACTGAAACTAGACTGGAGATTCAGCTGGGCTAAATCGGGAGCTTTGCTAATTTTGTACTTTGTATATTATACTAGTTTTATTTGCTTTATGGAATTCCAAAGGTTTTTATTTCTTTTAACTATCAGTTAAATTTCATGACACACCATAAACTTTTAGTAAGGTGCTTTCTCCAACGCTGAATAGTGCCTGATAGGAACAGCATACTTTTTGTAGATGCTCTTTTTCCGAATGCCAGATGAGATATCTGGCCAAAACATTCTGCCTTTAGACATTTGCTAATTTCCAAAATTTATTTTGCTTTTAATTGTTTTAATGTCTGTCTTTACCATTTCTTCTTCTTCAAATGTTGTGATGATAAATGCCACTTTATATGCAGCTCAAAAAGCACAATTCACACTCAAGAGGAAGATATTAGCTAGGCTGGGGAATATCCTTTTTGCAGAAAAAACAACAATGTTTAACCTTTTTTCAAGTAACTGGAAAGATCCCCAAACAAGTCATTAAGAATTGAGCTGATTACTGAAAGTGGGAATAAAACCTGGAGATGAACCGAGGGTGAAATAGAGGCAGTACCATGAGGTCACGATAAGAAGTCATCCCTCAAAGGAGTGGAATAGTTTTCAGACTTTGCTAACAACCATTCTAAATCTGGATTACAAATAACTCATTAAGAAATAGAAGAAGCAAACTCAATTCCATTGATGTTGGCCAGTCATCTCATTTAATAGCAGCTAAACCAGTATTTTTCAACTCAGAAAAGTATGGGCTTGAACTCCGAGCATGCTGGCTGGGAAATTCTGGGAGCTGACCTCCAAACACCTTAAAGTTGCCATTAAAAAAAACAAAAAAACAAACCTGAGCTATATAGTACAAGAGCTAGTAAGGAATTCCACTTACTATGACGTTTCTTTGTATCTGCTTTATTGTCTTCTTTTGTTACACCTAGGCAACCCATTAGTTCCAGAACGGTCAAAGATTTGTCATTGTTCACATCACAGTATTCCACAAACTTTTTCACACACTTTTTGGGCTTGGATTTTTTCCTCAAGAATTTCTTAAAAGGTTTGATTTCTTTTTTGCCGATGTCACCACTAGCATTTTTATCCAGTTGCTTAAAATACCAATGAACAACTCTTTCCTCCAGGGTATGGTTTGGATCTGGTTCTGAAAGCCTTCAACAAAAGAAAGAGTTCATTAATTGGTTAAATGATGAAAAGGGCAAAGTAACTTTTTGGAAAGAGGAATTTAGGACAAAATTGAATGTAACTTTATATTTGAATTCAGTTCAATTAATATAACTGTGTGTGTGAACATATGAGTGTGCCTTCAGGTCAGGGGTGACTTAGTTCCTATACTTTTCTTGGCACCGTTTTGGGAACGTGGTTTGTCATTTTTTCGGTAAAGTAGACCACAACATACTTCTTGGTAAGCTAGAAAAAGTGGGATATTTGGCATCACCACCTGATGGATTTGTAACCAGCTGCAAACCGTACTTAATGAGTAGACCTTAATGGTGCTGCATCTACATGGAGGGAAGTAAGCAGTGGGATACCACAAGGTTCTGTCTTAGACCCAGTACTCTTCAATATCTTCATAAATAGATGAGGGAATAGCAAGGGAACTTATCAAATTTGCAGATGATACTAAGGTGGCAGGAATAGCCAACACCCCAAATCAGGGGTCTGAAACCTTAAATACTCAAAGAGCCATTTGGACCTGTTTCCCACAGAAAAGAAAACACCAGGAGCCACAAAACCTGGATGGGTATGGTCACTCACTTCCACCAGTAACATGACCCCCTAGCCATGCCTACCCAGCCAGTCATTAGGGCAGAGAACCAGTTGTTAAAAAACACTGGGAACCACAAAATCCTTTTGACATATCTCTCTCTCCCCTCCCTCCCTCTCTCCCCCCTCTCTCCCTCTCTCTCTGAATTTCTCTATGTCTCTCTCTCTCACCCTCTCTCTGTATCTCATTGTCTCTGCCCTGGCCGCTTCTTCATCCCCCGCCATCACCCTTACCTTCTCCGGCCAGGCGAGGAGTGACTGGGAGGGGAGTGCGAGGGGCGGGGCCAGCCAGTGGTGGGCTCACCTGACAGGGAGCCACAGCAGAGGGCCCAAAGAGCCACATGCAGGTCCGGAGCCGCAGGTTGCTGACCCCTGCCCTAAATGATAGGCTCAAGATCCAGATTGATCTTGATAGACTTGAACCCTGGGCCCTATCTAACAAAATGATATTCAGCGTAGAGAAAAATAAAGTCTTACACTTAAGCAAGAAAAACTAAAAGAACACATACAGATTAAGTGAAACCTTGCTTAATAGCAGTAACTATGAGAGGGATCTTGGAATCCTAGTGGACAATCAATTAAATACAAACCAGCAGTATGTGGCAGCAGCCAAAAAAGCCAATGCAATCCTATGTTGCATTAACAGAGGGATTGAATCAAGATCACGTGAGGTATTAGTAATGCTCTATAAAGCCTTAGAATATACCTAGAAACCTAGAAAACACCTAGAATACTATATCCAGTTTTGGTCACCACACTATAAAAAAAGATGTTGAAAGAGTACTGAGTACTCAGAGTACAGAGAACAAAGACGATTAGGAGCCTGGAGGCTAAAACATATGAAGGATGGTTGCAAGAACTGAGCATGGCTAGTCTAGTGGCTAGTCTAATGAAGCGAAGGACCAGGGGTGACATGATAGCAGTGTTCCAATATTTGAGGGGCTGTCACAGAGAGGAGGGGGACAATCTTTTTTCCAAAGTACCCAAAGGCCAGACAAGGAACAATGGATGGAAACTGATCAAGGGAGAGATTCAATCTAGAAATAAGAAGAAAGTTTCTGACAGAACAATCAAATAATGGAATGGCTTGCCTTCAGAAGATGTGGGAGCTTCATCACTGGAGGCTTTCAAGAAGAGACTGGACAGCCACTTTTCAGAAATGGTATAGGGTCTCCTGCTTGAGCATGGGGTTGGACTAAATGATCTACAAGAAGATCCCTTCCAATTCTGTTATTCTGTCATTGTCTCCTTACTAGGGCTGAGAAAGAGGGACTAGCTCAAGGTCACCCAGATGGCTCCATGCCTAAAATGGGATTGGTATTCCTGGTTTCCTGGTTTTTAGCATGGTGCCTAAACTTCTATCCTAAACTAGCTCTCTAATTAAACATGACTGCTCATATTTTAAACATTTTTTCTTTTGGTCAATTCAAAACAATACTTTTACAGTAGCTTCTGAAGGTCTCTGGATCTCACCCAAAGCTTTGGGGAGGATGACCTGGAGCCTCAACTTCTATGGAACTAGTTTAAGTATTTAAGAACTACGCTACATTCCTCTTCATTACTATCTCATGCCAAGAGATAATAATACACAATAGAATATGTACAAAAATCGCATGGGAAAATCAATAAACTGTAGAAAAACATCTTTGCAGATGAGGTTGTCCATCATTTGTCTTCTCTCCCATAAACTCTTGAATGACTGGCGTGGGAAAAAGATTGGAAATCTCAAGTTAATTTCTCTTCAAAATATTTTAAAAGGTTGTATTGTTTGCTTTTATGCCTACACTTCCTTCAGTTCTATATAGTTTTATTATTACACTCAGTAGGACTAATTCTAGAATACATGTGTAGGATTAAACATTTAATGTTATTAAAGCAAACAAGTTATCATATGCATCAGTACATCTAATTTCCATATTATAGGCATGTTCTGAATAAAAAATATGTTCATTGTCTCTGTTTTTTTAGATCACATTTGCCAGTTACAGTGACCTATGTCTCAATTCTGTTTTTTTAAGTCCAAAACACAAATGAATTGCATTGTAAATAACTAGATAAATTATGGATTTTAAATTCATTTGGTTTCAAGACATTTTCATTGGGAAATAAGAGTTTGAATTCAACTTAAATAAGCCGGTTTTGTAGGACCTTTACTGCTAAAATATTTCTTCCTCTCTTCCTCCTTAAATCAAATTTAGTTTTTTTTAAACAGTGAAAGATAAACTATATTAACAGAAAAACATACAGTACAGTAGTGGTGATACAATGAAAAAAGAACTTGCATATATTACAGTGATTAAAATAAATTAATAAAAAATATTAAGAACCTAATAATAAAAAACAAAAAAGATCCACATAATATCAATTTAGTATCAGTATGGAAATAATTGTCTTTAGGTTTCCTATTGAATCAAGATGAAATAAAAACAGATTGTTCCATCTCCCATCCATTTTTGAATATAAAGACTTTTCAAAAACATCTAACTCATACGGTATCTTGAATCTTTTCCTTAATATCAGGGGGCTGTTTCTTTCTAATTGCTGAAGAATATCATAAAGCTTTTCATAAAATGGCAATATCCATAGTAAAGTTTAACATTGCATTTACATCTTTAATTGTTATAGCTTTTTGACAATAATATTTTAATATATGTTATGATTTGAGACCAAAACAAAGCTATGGCTGGACAAAACCAATTCATATTCAGTGCTAGAAATTTTAGTAAAATTTCTAACAATACCATCACAAAAAATATGATTTGCAACTTTTTAAAAATGTCTTTGAAGAAAATAATATTTTTGGTCAATTGACTTCTTTTTTAAATTATAAGGCACATGTTTTACGTTTCTTAAAATCTGGACCCACAAGTCTGAATACTTCCTTTCTTCATTCTACAATTTATACATATAAACAATACTAACCTTTATTCTATTTTTCATTCCAAATGAAATTGAATTGTTCATTTCACTTTGTCCATTGCAATTCTTAAGGTTCTTAAGTTTTCAGGTATTAATGGGGCTGCTAAAACATCTGGAATGTACTGTTTTGTCAATCTCCCTCCCTCTCTCCCTCCCTCCCATAGCCTACTAGGATTCCCAATGGTTTACAATAACAACAAAAATTCTAAAAACACAATTAAAACTGAAATAATACCACAAATCCAAATCTATAATACAAACAACAGATGGCATCTCCCTACCCCTCCCTAAACTCAATTTTACCAATCTCCAAAAAGCCTTCAGGATGGGCACTAACTTAGCCTTAAGAAGGTGGCTTTCAAAATACAGGGCTGCAGCAGAAATGCATATACCTTCATGTAAAAATATTTGAGTTTGGTTTTTCTCTAGCCACTCTTTTTTCAGCAACTTAATTTGTAAAAGTGTTTTGTTATTTGACAGTTGGCAGGCAGCAAGTTAAATGTAGATTTAATCTTATTTAAGACTTAAACTCATAATTAATTATGTCAGTGAGTTTGTTTTAAACTGATGAATTCTGGATCTTACATAGAAATCCTGGCCAACCTTCGACAAAACACACAGAGATGTACTAGTAGACCCAAATTTGTCTTCTTACCCACCACTCTTCCAGAGTAGAGTCTGGGATCTTTAATTTCCATAGTCCTATGGCCCAAACCCAGCTAAGAGTACTTCCCATTCAATCTGGTCAAAATTGAGTTAGTCATGAGCAGATTAAGTTGCTTTGCTTTCAAAGCATTTTACTTATAAGTAATTTTAATTGGGACTATGCTCTGCTAAATTTTATTTTTACTGCTGACATTTCTGTACCATTCTATTCCAAACAGTCTTGAACAGTATACAACAACAGAATAAAAACAGCAGGAAAAAAAATAATAACATAAACCATACAAGAGCAGATACTTTATATTCAAGTTTGCTGCATTAAAAAAAAATCCAATAACGATTACTTTGTGTTTATATGGAACAAATTCATACTATTATTTTATCTAGGATAGATGAAATGTAGACACTAAAAACAACAAAAGCATGAGATGTTATTGTGTAAAATACAGTTCTTATTTTAGATGAATTATATAGTTCTTTAATTTCTGTTATTGCACCAATATTTTTCAGCCATTTCAAATGGATTATCAGTGGATGTTGTGGCCTATAATTAGCAAGGGAATGCTGATAAACACCACAGAACCAGTGAGAGAAGTGAAAATAGTTTGTCCGACAGCAAAATCCTGCACAGGTTTTGCAAAAAGGAGGAGATGTCCACTCCTTTTGGGAAAGAAGAACCCACCTGCTGGAAGACACTGCAGGATCAGAAACAGCATGCACCATATCTGTGGAAAGTGCATCTAGAACACTGGTCAGAAATTCATTCTTTTTGGCACCTGGACAACCTAAAATGAAAAAAAAACCTATCCTTTATTATTTGCATTAGTTCAGTTTGCTTTATTGGAGAGCTGCAATTGAGCTGGAAAAGGAATATCATGGTGTTGTATTTTAGGATTGCTCTGAAAATGACCCTGGGTGAATCATCTAAGGTTCAGAGAACTTCCATAGAACAGAGAAGAAGTTCATATTTTTATAAAATGAAGCTGCTCAAGTTATTGAAGTTATAATGTTGCCAAAGATAATTTTTACTGAGTGTAATAGAAATGTTTTATAATTTCTTACATCGGTATGGTTTTGATGACACCACAAAGACATATTTTGTGTAATCTCAACCCAATTTCCATCAAGAGGAATCTTCATATTCTGTTTGCTCAAGAACTCCATCTGTCCCTTTTTAATCCTAGAGAAGTTTGTCCTTCAAATGGTTCAATAACATTTGGAGTTTCTCCCACATTTTTATTTGGTGCTGATTGTTCAGTTAACTCTTCTCTTGTCATCGCCATCCAGCTCAGGTTCCACCACTACCACCATCCCTTTTCTTTTTACCTTACCCCCATCTCCATCCTTTTATTTTCTTCCCTCTGAGTTTTTCTGCTAAAAAGACAAAGTATCTTTACATGAGGGACTTGTGTGTGTCTCTGTGTGACAGGGATTTGTGAGAGTATGTGGTTGGAATATGCATATGCATATTCCATATACATATCTAAATCTCAACCAACAAATTCTCTGTCTTACACATTGGCAAAAAAATAAATAAATCAGAACACAAAATATAAGCTGGGTGGATATGACCTCGTAGATGACCCTCACTCTGTCAAGGACCTTGGAGTACTCATCTCTAATGATCTAAGTGCCAGAGTTCACTGTAACAACATTGCCAAAAAGGCATTCAGAGTTGTTAACCTAATCTTGCGTAGCTTCTTCTCTGGTAATATTGTACTGCTAACTAGAGCATACAAAACATTTGCTAGACCAATTCTCAAATACAGCTCATCTGTCTGGAACCCGCACTGCATATCAGACATTAATACAATCGAACGAGTCCAGAGATATTTCACGAGAAGAGTCCTCCACTCCTCTGCTCGCAACAGAATACCTTATGCCACCAGATTTGAAATTTTGGGCTTAGACAATTTAGAACTTCGCCATCTTCAGTCCGATCTAAGCATAGTACATAAAATTATCTGCTACAACATCCTACCTGTCAATGAATACTTCAGCTTCAACCATAACAATACACGAGCACACAAAAGATACAAACTTATGGTAAACCGCTCCAAACTTGATTGCAGAAAATATGACTTCAGGAATGCATTACCTGATTCTGTGGTTTCTTCCCCAAACCCCTAAAACTTTAACCTTAGATTGTCTACTGTTGACCTCACCCCATTCCTAAGAGGTCTTTAAGGGACATGCATAAGCGCACCGGCATGCCTACCGTCCATGTCCTAATGTTCCCTTTTATTTGTATCCATTTTATTTGTATCCATTTCATGTATTCATGTATTCATAATCATGTTTATACTTATATCTGTTATCTAATACATGCTTGATGAAATAAATAAAAATAAAAAATAAATAAATATGGAGAATCAGTTAAATTTATAAAAGAAATATTTTTTCAGTACTTAATTAGAAGTCATTAATTTCAACACTACAAAACATTTCTTCTTCTGTTCTGTCTTTTTGTTTTTAGTGTGGATTTTAAGTGGATTTTAAGTTTACATACTTATATAGTGTGAATAAGAGTGTGTGTTTGTGTATGTGTAAGTAAAACAAATGTTTATTGGCTGGAAGAGAAATTTCCTAGATAGGTTTTTAGATGGAGTTGGTGACCCTGGATGAGCAAGAGAAGAATAATTTTTATTTCCAATCTTGTTGGGTAGAATTGTGTGTTTCTCTTAAATTCAAGATTATCTTCTTTTCAAGTAAATGTTATGTTTTTTTATTCATGTAGTTTTTAAACTTATTAGGGTTTCAAAAATAGAAATAATTAGAAAATAATTTATAATAAATTATTTTATCAGTAATAAAACCTCTCTATAAATCTACATAGCAAAAACCATAGAGCAGCTAAAGCCAACAAGCAGGAAAATGGAACAGAAGGCAGCATAGATTTAATCAAAAGTTCACATAGTTTTGGGCAGATGCATGCATGCCATTACATCTTCAGATGATTGCCAAAGACAAAGTCTTTAAAGCATAAATATTTCAAACTAATGTCTGTCTGTTTGCTTACAACAATACATTGCAGTATGTTGCTTATTTACTGAAGTATGTCTTGGCACCATTTAGGATAAGGCCAAAAAGTTGTTACTGTTTTGATAAAAGGTAACTTTGTGAAAAATCTGGTGGGGAACACTCCTCTACCACCAACCAAGGTTGTAGGATCTGAGAGATCCAACCAGGTGCGTTCTGATGGAAATGAGAGAATCAAAATGCTGAGTACAACCTGACACTTTATTTTTGAAAGCAAGCCCATCTAAGAACTACAAATGGTTGGGTTACAGCAGAGCTCTCCAAATCTATCACTAAGATCTCTGAACAGACAGTATGTCTGACGCCGAATGTTCCCTCTCTACAATAGGAAGTTGGCATTGCCAGGGGTGGGGTGAAGATTTCCTGGCAAATCAGGTGGAGCTGGCCAATTCTGCCAAACTCTCTAGGGACAGGATCGGACTGGAGCTAAATCAGCACAAGTCACCGCTTGCTTCACTGAGCTTAATCCATAGAGTTCCCTTGCCAGATTCTCATTCATCCTTCTTGCAGCTCATGTAGTAGATAACTTGTAAAATATAGTTCAGGCTTTTCTCAACTTTTGTGGGTTTGATACTCAAGGCATATGCTACTGATATCTGTTGTACCTCTTCTGACAGCAAAACTGCCAGACTTTTCCGTATAGGCAGGATCTATTTAGTCTTCACAATTATTTATTGAAAATTCATGCACATAATTAGGGAATTAATATTTTGTATTAGAGTGCTGTAGTAAGTAAAGCAGACTCCTAACTTATTTATAAAGCTTATTATTCAAACTGTTTGTGTCCTTTTCACCTACATTTCTTATGTTTCTCCATAGGGATGCAGATAGTTCCTTACAACTATCTGGTCTAATCTCAGAGTTTTCAGTAAAATACATTATCAAAATCAATAGATGAACTGGTAGGATTGGCATTCATAAGAATCTCAATATACCTTAGCAGGTTATTACCCAATTGTTCTACCAGAATTAAAATATAATAGCACATACACACACACTAACATATATTAGCGCACACTAATATATGTTAACATATACATATATACACGTGTGTGTGTATGTATATACTGTATATAGTGATATATACAGTATTTTGTTAAATATGAACACTATGCTTTCCCAAGCTCACTTTCAACAATTGGTAAGAATATAATATATTTATATCTGAACTTAGTCAAAAGACTGAGAACTGAGAAGTGGGGGCTTAAGTATCAGCCTAGAATAAATCTAGTATTTTGTCCCTTTGTGTTTTCTCAGCTGACCGTATTTTTTTAATCCTATACTTTTGACTCTTGATGTTTCTGTTGATCCAAATTAAATTATATTTTTCTATAAACCAGTGAATTTAAATTGGACAATTCTAATTCCTAATGATGTCATACTGAGATATATTCAGGATATTAAATATGAGAGCTAAATGTTTCTGAGGTATGATGAGGTAGCTTTAGAAACTTTCCCTCCCTTTTTAAAAAAACTAACAAGAAAGGACATCATCATCCTCATTATCACCGTCATCATCTTCGTTCTGATTTGGAGTTTTTACTGGTCTCATAACCCATAAAGTTTCACCAACTTGCAATATTAATAATTATTAATAATTATTAATATTTATTAATAAAACATGTCCTTATCATAAAAATTATGGTAAGATGTGGCAGTGGAAAAATATTTTATGTTGAAAGTGTACTTATTCTGTTATTCATAAAGGAGAATATTTGTAGCTCAGGGTTGACATGAAGAGTCCTTCCTGCCTTCTGAGCTTGCTTGTTTTCTTGAAGACATTTCATTACCCAAACTAGGGTAGCACTGATGATGTTACCTAGTTTGGGTAATGAGACATCTGCAAGAAAACAAGCAAGCTCAGACAGCACCAAGGACTCATCAGTTATATTTCAGTTTGTCATGTCACAATTGAACTAGCTTGGAAGTTCATCTGAAAGGAACAAAAGGCATGGTTTTGGATTCTTTCCACTCCTTGTCTATCCAGCTGTCATATAGGCATTGCAAACAGTGATAGTGAGATTTATGTTAAAGAATTAAAAGAAAAATTGATTCAAATAAACGGAATTTTAAAAAAGAATAGAGAATCCATAAAAACAACAGAACAATAAATGATGAAATGCAGGCAGTAGATCTTCTGAGCATAATTCAGCAAATGACTTTTACTTAGAGTCATATTTATCAACCACCTGTGACATTTTTGCTTCAAATATCCCAGGTACTGAGCTCAATAGGTTGCTCTACATAATTTCCTTTTCTTTCTTTTCTTTTCTTTTCTTTTTTTTTTTTAGCATCAATGATTATTTTCCTATTCTTCAAACAAGTTCTTCTAATAATAAATTTGAATGGTTGTCTCTAGAAGAAAAATGGGGCCAACAAAAATTAAAGCTTTCTATATATTTGGAGAACTCCCCAGGGGCAAAATAGTATATTAATTCATTGCATTTATTTTTTTAAAAAAAATTGATTTAAAGAATTCCACAGTAAATAATCTGGAGGAAAATGTATGGGGCAGGGAATGTATAATGAATGCATGCATAAAATACAAAACAAAACCCAACAACACCAAATTCTTTCCCTCTCCAGTACAGAGATATATTGTATAGGAGGAAAAGGATATGTTTCAGAGCTTCCTCAGCTAAAAAAAAGAAAATGATGACATGTTCATCGACAGGACCAAACCTGAATTCCCTTTAACATTTTAACACTTTTTTATTATAATGTAATGAGAAGCAGCAGCTTTGTGTCAATCAATCCATTTTTTTAATGTATTCTGGAATGGTCTGCTTTGGCTAATAGCATTTCCCCTGGATCTCAAGCAGAGTTTTCCCATCACTTGAAACCTTAATACATGAAATCATAATACAATCTTAACATAACAGATGAAGGAGAGGATCCTTTTTCCCTTCCCTTGAAACTCCCTCCTTTTCCACAAAGAGAGCTTTAGAAAGACCTACAATCCCCCAAGATTGGTGGAACTCATATTCATATTCATTTTTTTTATAAATGCTATAATCATTCAAGGGGAGAAGCCTGCCCAATTTCCGAGGGACACAAGTAGAGGAGCTATGATGGATTTAAATAGTTTAAACCAGGGGTCTCCAACCTTGGCAACTTTAAGACTTGTGGACTTCAACTCCCAGAATTCCTCAGCCAGCAAAGTAAAGCTGGCTGAGGAATTCTGGGAGTTGAAGTCCACAAGTCTTAAAGTTGCCAAGATTGGAGACCCCTGGTTTAAAGAACCCAAAAGTGCTTTTTTTCCCAAAAGGCAACTGGATGTTCTTGGTTTTTTTCTTTGAAAATGTTTCACTTCTCATCCAGAATTGAAGGAGCTTCTTGGATGAGAAGTGAAATGTTTCCAAAGAAAAAACCCAAGAACGTCCAGTTTCCTTTTGGAAAAAATGCACCTTTGGGCCTAAATGATTGAGAATCTCCATAGACATATTTTAAAGAAGTTTTGTGTTTTGTTTAGTTGGTACCAAAGTCCTAAAAATGAAACATGAAAACAAGGGCTGTGAGATCTACAAAGCCAAAGGCACAAAATTATAAACCAGCATTTTCCAAATCTTACATCCTCTTAGGCCCCACACACTCCATGGGACTCTTTTAATATTTCTACTCATTAGAGTTAATGTGAAATAATCCTGGAATAAATCTGCAGAATATTACTTCCCACTCCCCAAGCACCGAGATCAGAAAGCCTGGCTGAGAATTTTCACTCTGATTAGAAATTAAAGCTGTTGGCCAGGAAACTCTACTAAGCCCTCCAAATCATTTTGTGCTCCTCCAGTTCACTAACAAAGCTTTAGGAAAGGCTCAGAGTGGATCACTTTAGTTAGAATATTAAATGAACCTTCCCCAAACAGCCTGACTCAGTACAGTACTTTGGCCAAATCTGATCAATACTGCTATTTTTAAATAATTTTATTTATTTATTTTATATTTCTGCTGTAATCTGTTTTTTTCCCAATATACATTTACATTTTTATAGTGTGTGTATGTGTGTGTGCACACAGGGGCACGTATATGCTTGTATAGGCAATAACTCAGTGGTGAAATCCAATTTTTTTTACTACCGGTTCTGTGGGCTTGGTGGGCATGGCAGGGGAAGGATATTGCAAAATCTCCATTCCCTGGGGCCAGCCAGAGGTGGTATTTGCCAGTTCTCCAAACTACTCAAAATTTCCGCTACCGGTTCTCTGAACTGCTCAAAATTTCCGCTACCGGTTCTCTGAACTGCTCAAAATTTCTGCTACCAGTTCTCCAGAACCTGTCCGAATTTCATCCCTGCAATAACTGTATATCTATTGATCTATGGAGTAGTGAGCTGTGTTAGTCCAACAGCTTGCTTGTGGTTTTAGAGTGCAGCCTCTTCTGGGCAGCCTTCATGGTGTTAACCAACCAACAAAGAAAATGCACTTCAGAAAAGAACAGAACACTTTTCACAAAATTGTGTATGGTTTCTGAAATGCATGCCACATATAAGTGAGATGCATTTAAGTAATAGAGACTGCATTTAAGTAATAGAACTCTCCTTGTGGAAAAATGATATGTAGGCAAAACAGAAAAGATGTCATTTTAAATTTTGCTACTCTGCTGCTTAACCCAATGTGAAAACACAAAAAGACCAAACTTTAAGCCAACACTGGGCAAATGTTGTCCTCTCCTGAGGTTCGATACTGGTGAATGAGTGTGCCCTAACAACTGCACAGTGGAATCTCTGTTCTGTGAAAGTGTTATCAAACACTGAAGTATTCTCCTGAGATTCACGTTGTGATTAATTTCAACAGGCTGGGAATAAAAGCTGGGGATAATCTAAGGTGATGTCATGAATAATTTACCTTCAGTGAATTCTTTTATACAGACAAGAAAAGGCCAGCAAGAGAGCTTGTCAAAAAATGTTGTTAATGCACCTTTTTTGCTTCAATTTCTTCTTTTTTTCCCCCCACAATCACCTATATTGTATGGCTTTGACAGCTTACATAAATAATTTCTTGTTAAAAGGTTGAAGTTGAAACCACATAATGTTACACTGCAGGTTCAACGATGTAACACAGAATTAAGTGTTTATTTTAGAAATAGTTTTGCCCGCAAGTATGTTTTCCATTTAAACAGAAAATGAACCATACAAATCTTGGTCCAACCAAGGCATAACTCACGTGACAAGAATATATACAAACACTTCACCTCAGCTTTCAACTGTATAATATTAAGTTTTCCAATGTTGTACAGACCATGTAACATATAGGCCTTTGGCTACACATTCAAAGTATTCTGCTGAGATCTCAAACACTTATATGGCTGTCATGGGCATGCTATTGAATAGAGGCTCCTGTGGAGAAATCATGTTCATACTAACACCAATTATGTATGAACAATGACTATGTGAATAGGGGATTCTATGATAAAAACTCTCATGGTCTTCATATCAATCACAAAGGAGCTTTTCCCAAAAGGCAATTAGAATTTTTTGGGGTTTTTTTCCTTGAAAACATTTTGTTTCTCATCCACAAAGCTTCTTCAGTTCTAAATGACTGGTGGGAAATCCCCACCATTCCCCACCAGTCAGTTAGAACTGAAGAAGCTTCTTGGATGAGAAGCGAAATGTTTTCAAAGAAAAAACAACAACAACAACAAAAAATCTACCTGGAAAAAACACAACCATGACCTGGATGATTGAGAACCCTCTTAGACAACACTTACATCAGTCATATAATTTGTATGCTGAAGCAAGTCTACTTTTTCCAAAGAATATTATTTCTGATGCTCTCTGAGCTTGATTGTTTTCTTGCTGATGTTTCATAACTGCTGAATGAATGAACACTGATGATGTTATCTACTTTAGGTAATAAAACATCTGCAAGAAAAGAATCAATCACAGAGAGCATCAAAGACCCGTCATTTCAAACCTGAGCTACAAATATTCTCCTTTATTGATACTAATTCTGTATACACAGATGACATGATTCTATAGTCACACAATCAATCAGAGACAGAAACAGAATAGAAACAGAGACAGAATAGGAATATGAAAATGCCTAAATGCTCCATTCCAAGTATGAAAAAAAAAAAGACTTTGGTCATCCTGAAAATGTCCGAAGCTTGAACTATTTTATTTTTCTGCCAGTAAAAACTGGACATACAGTATATTAGACTAAAAATTCCCACCACCACTGCCAATCATTTATCTTTCCAGAATTAAAAAGAATTTTGATCTTCGCATTATGTTAAGGCTTGAAACATTTGTAAATATGTGGGGATTAGAGTGTTCATGGAAAATTCCTCTATTATTAATATTAATATATATTAATATTATTTTTGGTCTACGTATATTCTTAATCTTATTCTATTTCATCTAGAAACTGATATGTATTCTCTATTAACCACAATAAGAAGATTGTGTTGTATTTCTGGATAAATTTTCAATTCATACAACCTTCTCAATCCAAAATTATGTTTAATGGATTTTTAAAAAATAATTGTGGCTATCTCAGACTCATCAACTATGTGCTGGATTCTCAGAAATATCCTTTTTGAAGCAGAGTAGGCAATGTGGTTTCCACACTGAATTTCAAAATTCCCAAACAATGCATAAGTCAATGAACGGAGCAATAAGGTTGTTGCCCACTATTATACAGTAAAGGCATTGAAATTCAAAAGTTTTTTTAAAAAAAACTCAGCTTCGACAGGATCTTTCCACCTCTCTTCCCTCAGTACAATTACATAGATCAAAGTATCAATGAAAACTAAATTCTGTTGGCATTGAAACAAGTATTTTAAAGCACCTTAGAGTTGTTTTTTTTTTATGGTAAGTAAACTTGTCTTAAGTAAAGTAAAGTAAGTAACCATTATTTATATTAAGTAAATGATAATGATAATAATATCCTACAAAGGGAAAGGGAAATTAGCAAAACTCCATTCCATCCCCCATCCATTGGGTAGCCACCTGTCCTGTAAACTGAAGGAAGCATATTTTCACCGAAGGTTCAATAAATTGCAACGATCAATTTACCATCATTGGGTTATTTTAAATTGTGGCTGACGTTATTTAATATCTTTTAAACTGTTTTAATTTTTGTATGTTGTGTTTTTACTTTGGCTGTCCACCGCCCTGAGTCCTGTTGGAGAAGGGCGGTATAAATCAAATCAAATAAATAAAATAAATCATGTGTAACTGACAGTTGTCTGAAATACAGGATTTCCCATTGAAATCAGCAAAACTTTGGGCAATTTTGTTTGTTTGTTTGCCTTCTGTACTAGGGCTCTTTTTCCCTGCAGTCCAGAAGAACTCTGAGCTGCTTAATATTCTCTTTGTTACTAAAAGTTAAACAAAAAAAAACAATCCAACAAGATAACCATCAACAATTAAAAGTACAATTACAAAAATGCTCAGCATGCAAGGCACATTCTAAAATAAAAAAAAAAAAACCATGCATAAAACAGGTCTCATTGCTTTTATTCATTCTATCAGAATTTGTCTCAAGACTTTTTTTTTGTTTTTTAAAAAAATTCTTAAGACAAGAGGGCCTGAATAAGCCTATCTTTCCTGACCTTATTGGGCAGGCAGAAGGAAGGTTCTGAAGATAATAGTTGTATAGCTAATGGTCTTGAGCCATTTAAGTGAGAACCTAGAACTGCACCCAGTAGCAAATTACAGCCCTTTAAGCACATGTGTTACATGGGAGAACTTTGACACTCCCATCACAACTCAGACTGCTGCATTCTCGACCCAGTAAAGCTCCCAGGTGGTCTTCAACTACATCCCCATGTAAAGCAAGTTGCAATAATTCAAGCAAGAGATGATTAACGCAACAATGACTGTAAGCAGGAATAATCATAATCTGGGAACCCTTAGTAACTATAAAAAAAGCCTTATTGGCCACAGCTGCCCCTCCCCCATGAGCAGAAGCTCCAGACTCCCACCTTAAAAACCACTTGTACACAAAGGAATGTGACTTCACTACCTACCAAAGATAGTATATCCCTGGAAATAGAATACAACCAACTTCTACCTTCCTCATGCTGAATCTGAGTTTGATTTTCTCCATCCAGATTCTAACAGCACCAGGATATAACCTCTACCGTCTTTCCTGTTCAGCTTGAGTTTGTGTATAGCTGAGTATCATTTGCAAAGAGACAAAGCTAAAATGTGACCTAAATCAGCACCTTCATATAGATTTAAATAAGAAGTATGAGAGTATCAAACTATGCAGTATTCTACCACAAAGGCCCCTAAGCAGTGGTGGGTTGTCCCCGGTTCGGATTGGTTCGCAAGAACCGGTAGTAAAACCGGCAGGAGGTTCCACCCACTGACCCAGATGTCATCATAGGTGATCTGCGCATGCGCAGAAGCTTCTGTGCATGCGCAGAAGAGTGCACGGGCGCGATGCAAACTGGTAGTAAAGGTAAGTAGAACCCACCCCTGCCCCTAAGGCATGATCTCTCCCCACACTAACACTGACTAGAATCTCCCATATTGAAAAAAGGAGATCTATTGTAAAACACTACTTCTCACTTCCCACTCCTGGAGACAGTGCAATAGGATACCATAATCAATGGTATCAAAAAAGAAAGAAATCCTGCAAAAACAGGAGACATTGCATAATTTCTATCCCAACTTACTATCAACTCTGTAAACATCAGCCTAATCAAGGAACTACCAAGAACACTCATACTCACACTGACAGGGTAAGCCATTTGTATACAAACAGGGAGCAAACCTCACTCCATTTTGGAACTGATGATGTTACCTAATTGAGTCATGAAATTTCTGCAAGAAAACAGTCAAGCTCTGAAATCACCAAGGACCCCACACTCTATCCCATTTCCACCACAGCTCAATCACAGAAGTGAGCAATCCAGTTACAGTAACATATTCAGACCTGAAAGTTGACCAGAAAAGTCCAGATAATCCACTTCTTTTAGGGAACTAAAAATTTAGTTGTGCCGTAAGTGAACCCTCTAGTGGTTCAGGCCTCAGGCTAGAAATCAGAAGACTGAGTTTTAGTCCTGAGTTTAAGCATGAAAACTAGCTGGTGACTTGGGGCCAATCACTTTGTCTTAGCTCAACCCACTTCAACAGGGTTGTTATTGTGAAGAAAATAGGAGGAGGAAGGAGTATTAGATATGTTCACCGCCTTCGGTTATTTATAAAAATAATAAAAACGACATTAAATAAATAAGTGTCTTTATTGTTTTAAATTGATGGCCGGTACTTTCCTACATTATGTTTTCTTGGTTAATTTATGTTTTAACTTCATAATTTTTATAAGTTTTTTTTTGTTTTAATTTGTGAGCCTCACAGATAGATAGCTATATAATTTTTTTAAAAAATAAATAAATATCTCTATCTCCAGGTATCTCCAGGTTTACCACTTTTCCTGAAAAGAGAAAATTGGAAATAACAAGGTAGCTTTCTAATATTACTGTCTTCTTCACTCAGCCAGCTTTTTGTAACGTGAGCCAGATTCAGCATCAAAAGGCAAAATCTGGAGCAAATGGCCTCCAATAATGTAGTACCTTGGATTCTGGGTTCAGGCAAGGGAACTGGTTGGGAATTGGGCTCAGATGATCAGCCCCCTTCCCCAAGAGTGGCCTGTCCTTTGCCTTCTGCCAAATGTCCCTCTGCCAACTTCCCCAATCTTCATTCCTTTTTCAGTTCCCCTCCCATTTCCCAGACTTCAATTATTACCTTGGGGAAATCTATTCTAGACATCTATTTCACAATTCTCCACCACACCCCAGCAATTAACCCGAGTACTTTGCTTTCCAAAGTATTTTGCTTTCCAGAGTACTTTGCTTTCCAGAGTACTTGGTAACTCGGTACAATCATCCACCCACCAAATTATGACCTGCAATCTTCCGTACAATTTTTTTTCTCAACTCTTCAAAATCCCACTTTTGCCTAGGTTGGGGGGAATGAACTCTATAGTTCTAACCCAAATATCTCCACCTCTCACCAAAAGAACCCACTTCCTCTCTCCTTCTCAAATAACACCAGTGCTCAACTCCACATATTCCTGAAATCTCCTGCATTTCTTCTCAGTGCTCCATAATTGTTTTTTAGGAGATAGCTTTGGAAGACAGTCAATCCCAACAGCCTTTCCAAAGTCTGGTCCAGCTTATTTGTTGACATTTCACAGAACAACTCCTATAGTGGCCATTTTCTAGAAGTAAAATGGTGGATATGTCTAATTGCAGTGGCTGCAGGACTTACACAACCTGCAGCACTCAGCCCTGGGTCCAACCCCACACCTCTGCAACCAGAAAAATTCCGGGGCCCAGAAAAAAACCCACCAATTTGGCTGGATTCTGCAAACTTTACACTGCCACAAGTCTCATAGAACAAAGGCACCTAACCTGGTTGGTACATGCACCAGCCTATCTCCTGCCAGATACTTAGACTTGGCCTTAATCACAATTCTCTATTTTCTGAGTATGCATTCCTGCAAGCCAAATTAAGCATGAAGAAAACTTGCTTGATTGCACATTTATAAAATCTACGACTATAGTAAATACTACTTACATGCACTTTCCTATGTGATATCCCCATAAGAAAGAAAAGGAACTTTGATGCAAATTTTCAATTAAAAATATTATATAGATTTCAAATTGCTAAATTGCTTGTGATCCAATGGCTTTTCTAAATTCAGTATGCTTTCTTTCTTTTTTTTTCTTTTTTGAAGAGAAAAACTCTTCAGTGCTATATTACAAAGTGTTTTTAGGAGAGGTTGGCAGTACACCATGGGGCAGGATAAGATGAATTCAGCCCAAAAGAATTCTTCAAAAAATAACAGCCAAATTTTCACTGTGTTTTTTGGGGACTGGGTGATAACCTCCAAGGGCTAAAATTAGACAAGTAGCATTTTTTTGATATCATCATTGGAAAAAAAAAATTAAAAAATTAAAAACCCAAACTGACCAAACAGAATTTCTATCCAATATGTTTTTATACAATTGTTTAAACAGAGGCTTATAAATTGAAATTATGGCAAAACCATATTGCAGTCATGCCTTGAAGTAACTATTAGGACATGTCGTTACCACTGTGGAATGGAACCTGGCATAACAAAAATATAGCTTGATTTGTGTTAGCATCAATATTTCCTTCCACATCTGGCAGGAAACATAACTGTCCAAGATTATAACCTTGCGGTGGTTGTCTCTGTTAATAGGAAAATGTGAAATAATGACCATTAAGTAGAGAAATAATTGTCCTATAATTCTTAAGAAAATTGTGTTTACAATTCTCTCCTAGTATAAGCAATAATTGCATTGAGGGTGGAGAGTCTACAAGATACCCAATATCCAGTGAACCTCTTGGGAAAGATTTGTGGCATGTCTTGCTTGAGGGCACTTCAGCACCTTGGGCAAGTGGGACATTAAAGACTAGGCAGGAGTTACTTTTGCTAAAATTGTTGATCCACCCACATCAGAACTACTCCTCTAAGCCACTAACAGAGAGCTCTATGTAACCCAGCTATACTTTCAAAGCTGTCTTTGGAACTTGGCATCTCATGGAATGAATCCCTTGAGCCAAATATAATATAGTCTGCTTTATTAAGCCACAATAAACTAATGCTCAAGTAGCTTTAAGAATTTACGTGAAACCCACCAGAAATAGAGAATCTGAGATGTACATGTGACACTGCCTCTAATTTGTGCACAGTGTGGTAAATATCTAGGAAATGAGCAGTCCTTCCTTAGTTTCTAGAATAACTTGCAATGACAGAAGCACAATTGAGTCACATTAAGAGAGAAAGGGGGGGCGATGGTAATTATGGTTCTAAATTATCAGTCAGGAAGCCTGAAGTACAGCTGATTTCATCTAAACTATAGGTGTACTTTGATTACTAATTGTCTTGGGTCCAGTTACAGCAAGGAGATCCAGTTACATTATAGCAATTCATAATGGATTACTTAGAGTATTTTTTCCAGACAGCTATAATGCTGAATATAAGGTGTTAGTGTCTTAACATCTTCTTCTCTATATTCCTAGCAAACTAATAACTTTCCACATTAACAAGGTTTCAGTTTTATGATTTCCAAGATCATCAAATGTGTGGAATAGGAACTCTGGCCACCAACTAATTGGATTATTATTACTAGCACTGGATCAATGGGAAAAAGGCAAGTCTTCTGGGTATTTTCCTTTTATTTTATACTCTATAAAGTGGGTTTAGAGGAAAAGATGATCACATACCATACTTTATCTTTTCTGGCTTAATATGTTGGCAATTATCACACATTCCAAAGAGCGTTCCTACAAAAACATTCTCTACGAATCACTTGACATAAGAAATTTTCAACAGAGCAAGAATTGGGGATAATTAATGTATAAGAGGCTCGGAAAAGATCAAAACAAATCATTTCGGGGAAAGAAGGACAGGTTTAAAGATAAATAAAAGAAATAAATGTCCTTCTTTGTGTATTTGTAGTAGAAGCTAAGATTAAGCTTTTTTTTTATCACCAGTGCACTTTTACTAAAGGAGATACAAGACAGGTCCACCACAAAGACTCTGGATAGGTGAATTAACTACCAAGTCAACTCCAAGAGACAGAATGGGAGTAGCTCATTCCTCCATCATAAATCCAGTGAGTTGAGCTCTAATCCAGGGGTCTCCAACCTTGGCATCTTTAAGCCTGGCAGACTTCAACTCCCAGCTTTGCTGGCTGGGGAATTCTGGGAGTTTATTTTTTTTTAATTTCAAATTTATATAGTTGAAGTCCTCCAGTCTTAAAGTTGCCAAGGTTGGAGACATATGCTCTAATCAGTGGCGGCTCAATATGGCACCTCTGGGCCACACTGATGGTTCCACCTCCCACCCAAGACTTGGATTTTCAGAATGATTTGGATGGACGGGCAGTGTTATTGCTCCATAAACTTTGATGCCCTAAGCCAGAGCCTACTTGGCCTTAGGATAAAGCCAGCCTGGACTGTAATATAATAAATGAATCACAGTGGCGCAGTGGTTAGACCGCAGTAGTGCAGACTACTTCTGCTGATCACTGACTGCCAGCAGTTTGGCAGATGGAATCTCACCAGGCTCAAGGTTGACTCAGCCTTCCATTCTTCCGAGGTGGGTAAAATGAAGACCCAGATTGTTGGGGACAATATGCTGACTCTGTAAACCGCTTAGAGAGGGTTGTAAAGCACTATGAAGCGATATATAAGTCTAAGTGCTATTGCTATTGCTAAATATTAAAATTGAAAATATGTCCAGCTCAAATCTCAGATTTATGTGAGATGTGCTCAACACTGTTTGGTGAGATTACAGTCATGGGACAAGTAATGGAAGGAACTTGAAATTAGGGAAAGAGGGTGAGCAAACAGTGGACAACTTGAAAAAACAAAAGAATTTTCACAGGCTTAAACAGGAAAATTATGGAAGTAGGAAGTTTCATCTGAAGTGAAGACTCCCGAAAGAAACAAATTAACTTTGAATTATATCTATTTGAATTCCAATGATAACTAATCATAGCTGTTTAAGGTACAGCAGTTTCTCTTATCCAGAGCCAAAAATCTACGAGACTTGATGGGGAGATTCTCTCCCTCCATGGAACAGTTCTGTTCTATTTTGGAAAGACAAAGGCTAAGGGCTCTGCATTTCACAAGGCTCAGATTTACAAAAGACTCATTTTTTACATTAGGATAAAATTAATCTTCCAGGAAGAAGGAAAGAAATCTAGTGCATGTGTACATGAATGAACCTAAGATATGTGTGAGTGTTTATGTGTATGTATCAGGGATGAAATCTAGCAGGTTCTAACAGGTTCTGGAGAACCGGTAGCTGAAATTTTGAGTAGTTCGGAGAACCGGCAAATACCACTTCTGGCTGGCCCCAGAGTGGGGTAGGAATGGAGATTTTGTAATATCCTTCCCCCAGGAGGGGAGGGAATGGAGATTTTGCAGTATCCTTCCCCTGGCATGCCCACCAAGCCATGCCCACAGAACTAGTAAGGAAAAAAATTGAATTTCACCCCTGGTATGTATAAACACACACATACACATATGAACACATAAACACATGATAATTAACATTATCATGTGTCGGTCCTCTCGCCCCTCCTGTTCAACATTTATATGAAGCCGCTGGGCGAGATCATCCGTGATTTTGGGGTGAAGTACCATCAGTACGCTGATGACACCCAGCTGTACATCTCCACCCCAGACTATCCCAACGATGCCCTTGAAGTGATGTCCCGGTGCCTGGAGGCCGTGCGGATCTGGATGGGGAGAAACAGGCTCAGGCTCAACCCATCCAAGACCGAGTGGCTGTGGTTTCCGACGTCCCAATATAGTCAGTTGGTGCCATCACTGACTATTGGGGGCGAATCATTGGCCCCCACGGAGAGGGCGCACAACTTGGGCATCCTCCTGGATTCACGGCTGTCTTTAGAAGAGCACTTGACAGCTGCGACTGGGAGGATTTTTTATCAGGTTCGCCTGATTTGCCAGTTGGGTCCCTTTCGGGATCGGGACTCCTTACGCACAGTCACTCATGCCCTCGTCACCTCCCGCCTGGACTATTGTAACGCTCTCTACATGGGGCTCCCCTTGAGGAGCACCTGGAGGCTCCAACTGGCGCAGAGTGCGGCCACACGGGTGGTAATGGGAGGTACTTGGCGTTCCCATGTAACACCCCTCCTGCACGAGCTGCACTGGCTCCCAGTGGTCTTCCAGGTGCGTTTCAAGCTTTTGGTTACCACCTTTAAAGCGCTCCATGGCTCAGGACCTGGGTACTTGCGGAACCGCCTACTACCACCAATAGCCTCCCACCGGCCGGTACGCTCCCATAGAGACGGGCTCCTCCGGGTGCTGTCGGCCAAACAATGCTGACTGGCGGTCCCCAGGGGGAGAGCCTTCTCTGTGGGGGCACCTACTATCTGGAACGAGTTCCCCCCGGAGATACGGAGGATCCTGGATCTGTGCACCTTCCGCTGCACTCTAAAGACCTTTTTATTTCACCAGGCGGGTCTGGCCTAATTTTCTCCCTCTTTTATAAAAGAATTTTTAATTTTTAATATTGTTTAGTATTTTATATATTCAAATTTTTAAATTGGTTTTAAATTGATTGGGGTTTTAATTAGTCTGGGCCAAAACTATTTAATTTGATTTTAATTCTGCTTTTAAATTTTGTATGTATGGATTTTATTGTTGGCTGTTCACCGCCCTGAGTCCTTCGGGAGTAGGGCGGTATAGAAATCAAATCAAATAAATAAAATAAAATAAACTACTAGAACTGGGCTACCAAAATACGACTGCTAGGTAAAAATGCACTGGTTATAAACAAGCTTAGTCTTAGCTTCTAGTACAAATTACAAAGAGGCACATTTATTTCTTTTATTTATCTTTAAACCCCTCTTTCTTTCCCTGAAATGGGAAAGAAAGATAAATAAATTGCAATTCTTTGCAGCCATTCAGATTTTTGCAGGCCTGATCTGGTAGTGCTAACCGTAATTTTGTAAACGTACACATAAGATACAGATTGTTTTCTGTTTTCTCGAAAAAGCACATTGGGTTTGTATTTCTTAGCTTGCAAGAATGATTGCTAGAAGCTACTCCCCCACCGGCATACATTCTAGCTCCTTGCTCCAGTCTTACAAGAAGCAACTATTAAGCCAAGCTTGCCCCACGACACCCCACAGTTATAGATGAACGAGAGCTAACAACAATGAAGCATTCACCCCGGTGCCGGCAGAAATCTCCAAGGCCAGAGCTCAAGCAGCTGAGGAATTCTACAAAACAAAGTTTGCACTGTGGAGAATGTGGCAAGTTTTTAATCTCCCAGCATACTCCTTCCCAAATGACCTTGGTTTCATCAATTTACCTGTCTGTCTCTGGGAAATGAATGACCTTCAAAAATAAACACCAACTCTGGACCAACAGCAAATTTCAACTTTATAAACACTAGAAATATTTTGGCCTACAATAGAATATGCAATTTTTTTCAGAGATGTTCTAGGATTGGGCTTTTTAATTTGTTTAAAGCAGTTTCCTGCTTAACAAAAGGCTCCTTCTATGAGGCATGGCAGCCTCTGAACCGATCCAGCAAATCAAGGAGAACACCTGCTTAGTGGGAACAGTTAATCATTTTAAAAGCCTGAGAAATGAAAGTTGCATAGAACTCTGCTACAGCCACCAATAAGCATTCCAATTATGGTCAGCCCTGTGCCCGTGCAGAATCACAATGCATCATTTGTTTTATACAAACACAAACGTAAAGGAAGCTACACCAAAACAGAAATAGGAATAACTCACATGTGTCTCTGTGTTGATGATTGTGGAGACATCTGTGGCTGGACACAGGCTTGATAGGTGTAGAAACCAAAGATAAATGGGTTGCTCCATAAATTCATGCAATTTAATATATATTTCAATGGAAAATTATTTTCTTAATGCAATGTTGAGTATACATATACCTTCGTTCTCTGTATATAGATGGGATACTTCAGAGATGCTCAGGGATACTTCAGAGATCTCTGCGGCAAATTAATGCTGGCCAATATTGCTATGGTAATTACCATTTGGCACATAGGAAAACATGAAAAGAGCCATGTACAGTATGTACTTTCAATGGACCAAGCTGTATTCTCTACCAGATCAAAGAGACAAATAAGACTTGTTCTTCTGGCTGACAATGTCAGGAATGGAATCCAGGACCACTTCCATCAAAATTGCAGCTTCATAAAACCAGAGAAAGGGTCAATTTGTAGTGACACACTTCTAGCGCATCTTCTTAGAGCCATGCACTCATTGCTTCAATAGTGATTGGTGATAAAGTCAATGTGAATCAGATTATCTTTTCAGCTGGTTACTATTTACTGGACTTAGTGCAGTGGGTTCCACTTACCTTTGCTACTGGTTTGCAACGGGAACACGCGCATGCTCAGAGCATCCGTGATGACATTCGGGTGGGTGGGTGGAGCCTCCCATCACTGGTACTACCGGTTCGCAAGATCCAAACCAAACCAGTAGCAACCCAGCAGTGACTTAGTGAAACAGATGTATGTGAATGAATGAATATATACTTCTGTTTCTGTGTGTGTGTGTGTGTGTTCAGTTGTTTTGTAAAACCAGCGTTGTTAAAGCAAATATTGTTATCTATCTAGAGATGTTTATACTGTACTTGTTACTTTGGTTTCTGATATTGAAAGAAAAACACATTCAATAAACTAACTTACATCACAAATTAAATTTGGGTCGATTTCACACACATTGTACATTGTTGCCTTTTTATAACTGGCTGTGGATTTTCAAACTATATGGATAGGATTCCAAATAGCCCTTCAAGTTGCCTAAAATGGAAAGCCACAAAAGTTCCACATATATATCTAAACAAAGTTGCAAAAGCTATTCTCCAATCCCATTACATTTGTTGGTTGGAAAATCTTTGAAATGTCCCGAAATTCTAAATGGCGACAAATCCTTCAAATTGGGAGAGGAAGAGGATTGATAAAGCCATGCAGCAGATGGAGAAGAAGGGATTTACTGATGATTTTCTGTTGCTCTTTGAGAGTATGCCATTTCTTAGGCCATTATAGATTTAGAACAGTGCGAGAGCTTGTGGTTTTAGTAATGAGAATGGCTTATAAAATTATGAATGAGATGCTTACAATAGCTAGCTTGTGTTTTGCAAGCAACTATACAATGAATCAATGGGACAGATCGGGATTTCCAAGAATACTCAATTATAAACATCATGCCTCTCTGAAATCTCCCAAGCCATTTAAACCGAAGAAACTCAATTCTACATAGAATTAAAATACTGTAATTATAAATGAAGCAATCCTTTCCAGGGTCTATACAAACAGTTCACAACTTTTCTGACTTTCCCCTATCAAATGGTTCTTCCTTTATGTAAGATCATCTTGTTGGGCAGATCTCACTGATCTGAACTAGAGGACCAATTCTAAGTAGAGGAAGTGATGAGATTTGCAGATTGCAATATTAACCAGGCTCAAGAACTATAGTGCTACAGAGCCAAGTCCCACTTCTTTGAACCTAAGTAGAACAAACAACTAGTTAAAATGACTTGGGGAGAAATGGCTTAAAGCCAGTTGGCATAAATTCTAGTTGTGATAAAACATGTGACAGCAAAAGGGGAAAAAAACATTTTCATGAGTTTCCTGCAATTATTATAGAACTATTGTCAAGTTAAGTCTATTGTGAATGGAGCTATGTTTCTTATAAAAGATGAGATTTATAGCTAGTCTGCTTCTACTGAGCTTTAGTTGACATGCTATTGTGATCCTTCCTCAGTCAGATCATCTATCATTTTCTATTAAGTTATTGCAATACCTTTTGCATGTGCTCTTCTGCTGGCATTCTTCTCCAATTGAGTGCCTAAGGAATACCTTCGGAAAGTCAAGCAGGTTTGGGTTTATATGAGCCTTGGAGGAGAGGCTGTTCCAAAGAGTAGGCACAGCAATAGAAAATCACATCTCCTGGTCCCACTCAGAGTTTATTACATCAATAGAAATAATCTGAGATGGACACTCCTACAAATAACTAGGTCTTTTTCCCTGAAGGGCTTTATAGGTAACAAATCAGCATTTGGAATTGCATCCGGAAGCCTACTGTTAACTAATGCAGCTCACAAAAGTAGTATTGTTACATAAGTGCACCAAGGTGCTCCCATAATAACGTATGGGAGCAGCAGCTTCCTGAGTGGTCCTCAGTGGCAGTCTCATTGCAATAATCCAAATGAGAGGTAGCCAAGACATCAGTGGCTACCAGTTGGGCTTCCTGATTCAGGAATGGGCACAGCTGGAGCACAAGCTGGATTTCTGCAAAGGCTCTCTAAGCTATGGCTGCCAACTGATGAATGATCTCACAGAGAAACCTCCCATAGACATTAAATAGAAAGAGGGAGGAACCAAGCAAAGGCTGGGGTATAGGTGTCTGTGTCCATCAACACTGATATGGACCAATCTTGGAGGAAACTTTTGCCTCCCACTCCCATTCCTTTAGTCAAAGCAAATACCATAATCAATGGTACTGGAGGTCACCAACAGAGCAAGGAGGGCCAGGATAGATGTAACACCTTCCCTCTTGTGATCCCACCAGATATCGTCAACCAACACAATCAGTGCCACTTATGTCTAAGTTTGAAGCCTGCCTGAAAAAGACCCAGAATCTTCTGAATCTTCATCCCAAAAACCTTCTCAACAACCTTCCCAAAAAAGGGAATGTTAGAAATAGATCAGAAATTATGTCACAAATATATCCATCTAAGCAAATGAAAGAGAAAAAGGGAATGATAATTGGTTAAGATTTAAGATTTAAGTAATGGGTTTTTGGGGATAATGGCATAGTTAAATAATAGATTTGAGGGGAATAACTGAGTAAAATATTAAGTTGTATTAATTGAAAATTAAGATTTGTTAGTGATTTGTATGAATTTGTGACTGGATCAAGAGCTTTGTTTTGAAAAGATGTGTTTTATGTTTAGGTTTTAAAATAATAAAAAAAACTTTAAAAAAAAGAAATTATGTCACACAGTTGGATGCAGTACTAAATTACAATTAAATTAATTTTAAAATAATCTGCTCACTTAATAGGCATTATAGAGGCTTTATATCTTATAAATAGTCATTCAACTTGCCATGCCCCAGAATTAGCAACAACTGGTAGGGGGTGCACTAAATTTCCTAATATTTTAATAATCACTGTAGAAAATTCATAAAAAAAATATTTTTTTCTTTCCTCTGACACATATATTATCACAACTAGAACTTATGCCAACTGGCTTTGAGCCAATTTTCCCGAAGTCTTTCAAAGCCAACTGTTTATTTTATATACTCAGGTTTAATGAAGTGGTACTTGGCTGTGTAACATCATAGTTTTTGAACCTCGTTAATATTGCGATCTGCAAATCTCATTACTTCCCCTATTTAAAATTGGTCCTCTGGTTCAAATCAATGAGATCTGCACAACAGGATGCTCTTAGATAAGCGTAACAACTATATGACAGGGGAAAGTCAGAAAAGTAGTTCTTACAGAACCATTACATACAGTACACTGTCCTGGTATCTCCCAGGTTCAAACTGAGGAAAAGAATAACTAATTTCTTTTGGCTCAAAATAAAAAAGCGAATAGATAAGAAAAGTATAGAACTTAACCTGCATTCTGCTAAAAGCAGATTTCCTCCCCCCCCCCCTGGTTTTTATTTGCCAATGTAAAATAAAAAGTTGCGGGCTAAAAATAGATCTCAGGGAAGTTCTCCATGGACTCACCAACTGATTAGTTCTGCCAGTCCACTACTAAAAGTTCTACAATACTTATTATACTTTATTATGAAACATTATATACTCTTTTTTTAAAAAAAAATCAGCATTGCACATTAGAAGTGTAGAATTGATTAGAGTTGTGGCTGAAATTGTTACTGAGCTATTCATAATCACCTCCATATCAGTTTCTTAATTAGTATTAAGTCAATCTCTAAGAATGAAGAGACGTATACTATATACCTACACACAGTTGGAACTTGATTCTACCTCTGTTTATCACATTATATTTGCTTTCCCAACTTAGGTGAGATTCTATTAAAGCAGAGTTCCCCCACATTTCTGGCTTTGTGGACCAGCAGGAGGGAGACCAGGGAGGGCAGGAGGGAGACTTGTGGACTGGGGAGAGGGGATGGCTTTGAGAGAGAGAGCAGCAGGCAAGCATGTGTGCAGCTCCATTTGCATGAATGGCAGGCATGTGTGCATGCCATTCACGCAAATGGAGCACATGTACTAGCCTGCTACTTGCACAACTGAGGATGCACTCTTGTGTGGTCTTGCCTGCCACTTCCACAGCCCCGTTCCAAATGGCTCATAGCCCAGTAGTACGTTGGGGCTCAGGGGTTGAGGACCCCTGTATTAGAATCTTTACTTTCCTCCTTTTTATTATTTATTCAATCTTTTTTATCCTAATTTTATTACTTTTTAAAAGTAAATCAAGGTGCATAATATAATATAATATCATATTCCTTCCTCTTGATCTCCTCAATGATCATTCCAGTGGTATGTAAAATCCGCAGGAAGATTATCCTGTATATTTATTTATTTATAAACTGGTACACAACCGCAGTATAATAACCAAGCAGGTTGTTGTGCTAGGCATTTTGAGGAACTGATTCCATTGTGAAGTCACAATTGTGACTTGGAACCAGTTCCATTGCATAACAGTATTTCAAATATTTTTGCTCAAGAGTTTTACTGTAGATATGAAGCCACTCTTCAAGTTAATTGAATGAATAAACATTCTCCCAAAACACCATTTATTATACACTCACCTTGCAACGGGCGCCCTTTGAACACGTCTCTTGTGTTGCTTGGGTGAGCTCTAGCACTGTTATCACACTTCGGCTGTTCATATCTTAAGGGAGCATAGGAAGAAAAAAAGACATTAAACTAATGCTAATTTAATTTGAAAAACCCTACCATTTCAACAGCTGTGTGATCATACCGAAATTTGGCAGAGAGCTTGAGTTACTCTTGATTCTAAAACCATAGCCACACATTTATTCAAATGTCAAAGAAAGCTCATTTTAAAAACCCATTAATTCATGCTACTCTACAAGTTTAGAATTCCTGGGCTTGGTGATGTGACTTACTCCCAGCAGCACATATTTGAATTACTTCTACACATCAAGAATCCAAAGTAATACAGGTAAAGTGGACTTTAATTTTATACTTGGATGCAGTTTTGATATTTTGATATTTCATATTATACTTCATGCCATGCAGTTGCCTGCTACAAGATTTATTTATTTTTCTTTGCAAGTATCTGGATAAAAGAATAAAACATGCTTTCAACTTATTGCTTATTAATTGGATGAAACCATGTCAACCAAATAAAAGTGACATTATTCCCAAGAAATAGGACCATGGCAAATGTTTTTAAAGCTCAGATTCCCTCAAGTATATTGAGGGTAAAGAAGAAATATCTCATTTTTATATGATATCCATAGTGTACTATTAAATAAACACTAATTTAGGGGCAATTTGTTAGATTAGCTTTCTGCCATCATATTACCTATACTGATGGTAGAAAAATGATTGAAGATGCTAGACAACTACTTGTATCTAATATATGCATCATGCTTTATTGTATTTCTTATTTATTTGTGACAGAGACCACCTAGTTTTCAAATGCTATGTAATTAAATGAATGGAAAGGGGACTGAGAGCAGGACCTTTGTCCTACCACATAATGCAGTGTTTCTCAGCCTTGGCATGTGGACTTCAATACCCAGGATTGTATGGATGGCTGGGGAATTCTGGGAATTGAAGTCCACATATCCTAAGATTCAGTGGTGGGATCCTGCCGGTTTAACAACCGGTTTGGTGATCGCTCTGCCGCATGAATCAACTGAGAAGATATAGGTCAGTAAAGCGCAGGGGAGGGCAGGCAGATCCACCGGATCATCGGAACGAACCAGTTTCCTCCCAGCTGATCGTTTCAGGTACTGGTTTGCCCGAACCGGTCTAAGCCGGTAGAATCCCACCCCTGCTAAGATTGCCAAGGATGAAAAAACCGATCTAATGGCTTTTGAATTCACAAATTGAGCACTAAGAATGCTTGAAAAATTCAATCTTTTAGAAATCCCAGGCAACTGATTTTTCAAAATCTAATCTCTGGAGAACAATGTGATCATCTGCTACACAAAAATGAACCGGACAGAGGGGAGGTAAGTGATTTACTCTATATATACCAATGTTTCATTTTCCCTATGCCCTTCTGAACTTTACACTTTGGTTCCATATCTATGTCTGACATGAAATATGGCTACGGGATTATATGTGATGGAACAAAAAATCATAACATAAATACACACATATGGATATATGGGGGAGATGCAGGGTTGGGGGTTAAGTCCATGTAATGTTAGAAAATTTAATAAAATTTAAGGCGTGGGGGGAAAAAACTCTTTCCAAGCCCTTGTAACAAATCACAATGTGTTTTGATACTGTTCTGGTCATGGGAATAATATATGGTTGGAATGAAATAAGTAGTCCCTGCCTCCAATGTTTAATTTATCTCCTCATTGTGTGAAGGAAATGAACATTTCTGGAATTGGCTAATAGCCCATCAGATATAAGCTGCTGCATGAAGGTGCAATGCAATTTCATGCTCAGCTTAATAGGTGCCTATGGGTGAAAGGGAAGCCTTTAGAGTAAGAAGAACAGAAGCTGTTTTGATAGTGAGCTTTGGATGAAGTGGATTGTAATTGCTGTCACATGACTTTTTTTTTTTTTACCAAGTAAAGAATGACAGAAAAAGTCTTTGAACTGGGTACTCTAATGTGGCATGTGGCAAAGAGCCTGATCTCAAATTAATCTGATACCCCACTCTGCATTCCTTCCTTCCCTTTTCCTGCTGCCCTTCAGTTTCTCCATTACACCCTGCACTTCATGATTTCACTTTCAATTCTTCCTACAATTCCAGAGTTGTGTTCTATCCAGCAACAAATCACCACCTCAGACTTTTAGATGTTTAGGAACATCTGCAGTTCCTAAATGCTTTAGCCAGGCTGGCCAATGGTGCAAAATGCCGGGACCTGTAGTTCAGCAATGTCTGGAGGATGATGGACTCCACAATCTTGCTTGACGTTATTTTCTGCCTAGCAAAAGTAACAACCAGCTAGAAGGGGAGATGAAACATGACCTTGGTTTATTTATTAAAATTCTGCCCCTGGCCATTTTTTGGGGAGAGGGGGGTGGATTTCAAGTGGCAAAAATGTTTTCCATTAGAGTCTTAGCTCTGGAAATGGAACAATATCATATAATGCCTTCTGAGCATTGAGTAATTCTGGTTTTGAGCAGAATTAACAGCAGCTGTAGCAACAACAAACCATTTTGAATCAGTTCTCCATAAACATGAGGGCTAGAAAATTGTTTTTAAAATGACATAATTATACTTCCAACAAGAATGCAATATATTAAAGTTTATGGAATATACTGCATCAGAGGTGGGTTTCAGCAGGTTCTGACCAAGTTCTGAAGAACCGGTAGTGGACATTTTGAGTAGTTCAGAGAACCAGTAGTAAAAATTCTGACTGACCCCATCCCCATCTATTTTCTGCCTCCCGAGTCCCAGTTGATTGGGAGGAAATGGGTATTTTGCAGTAAACTTCCCCTGGAGTGGGATGGAAATGGAGATTTTACAGTATCTTTCCCCTGCCACGCCCACCAAGCCATGCCACACCCACCAAGCCACACTCACAGAACCATTAGTAAAAATTTTTGAAACCCACCACTGTTCTGCATACGTGCCATCAAAATGTATCCAAAAATGTGAAGAAATGGGGCAAAGGAGAAAATTCACCTTTTCAATTTTAGGTGTTTTTTAATCTACATAATAATTACCCTTACCACAAATATTCACAATGTAGCCCAATTTACTGGGTAGTATATTTGGAGGGGAAAAATATTAGTCTTTGAATTATAATTCCCACAATTCCTCATCACAGGTCATCTGGCCTCTGCCATATAATCTGTCACAACAAAGTCTATAAAAGCCCTCGGGCTACCTTAAAAGTGTAAGAAACACAGGCTCTTGTTATAGCAGGCTGACATTTCCAGAACAAAAGAAACAAGTATAAGGCAGAAATAGCGGGATCAAATGAGATCAGATGAGATGAGCAGGATCAAATGAGGCTCACTGGTTCACTCAGCTTAGAGTTGTTGACATTGTCTTTGCAGAGTCTCCGATTACAATCATATTACAAGTCCTATTCGGAGATGTAGGGAATTAAACATAAACTAGGCTACTGCCGGCACAGACCTTCCTCAACTGAAATTGTGAGCGTGAGCAGATATTCTGGCTTTCTGCAGTTAACTCTCCAAAGCATTGTTTTGAATGTTCTGCTTTTCAAACTATTTGTGCTTGTATCATGCTAAACAGACTGCATTGGTTCCTGGTGAGCTTCCATACTAGCATTCCTAAAGACGCCAAGCCCACATTGTTGCTTTTGGAAAGTGATATTTTGTCTGCTTTGTCTGCTAAACAAGGCTCTCAGCTCTTTTCCCTGCTTCTGGCTCAGCTGAAACTCATGAACTTCAACTTACTGTTTAACAACATATTAAAAATATTGTTCTCCTTTCTACTGGTTCCAGCGGTGTTGCTCCATGGGAAGTTAATCATGTGAAAATGGGCTGAAGGAACTGTTTGTGGGGGAAAAAATAGAAAGTTCTTTCTGATGCTACATTTCTTTTCCTATAGTACATAGATGCTGGCAGAACTGATTCCCCCCCACACTTGACTCTTTTCTCTTCTTGTGTTGTCACTTTTTGCGATATAAAGCAGGGGTGAAATCCAGCAGGTTCTGAAATTTTGAGCAGTTCAGAGAACCAGCAGTGGAAATTTTGAGTAGTTCGGAGAACCGGCAAATACCACATCTGGCTGGCTTCAGAGTGGGGTGGGAATGGAGATTTTGCAATATCCTTCCCCTAGGAGTGGGGAGGGAATGGGGATTTTGCAGTATCCTTCCTCTGGAGTGAGGTGGGAATGGAGACTTCGCAGTATCCTTCCCCTGCCACGCTCACTAAGCTATGCCCAGCAAGCCATACCACGCCCACGGAACCGGTAGTAAAAAAATTTGGATGTCACCACTGATATAAAGGGTTTCACAGTCTTGAATCTTTTCACATCAACTCTGAAGTTTGTAAAGGTTATTCCAACTTTATAGTAGAGAATTAAATTCAGAAAGAGTGATGTCTACAAAATCATATTAAGAGCTCGAAACATGAGTAAAAATTTGAATTAATAGCAAAAGTTGAAGCCCCTGACTTTATTACCTTCCTGGTTTGACAGTTGCTTAATAACATAACAAGTGGTGCCTTGCTGATTGCTTTTAAACCTGCTAATAATTAATGAGAAAAATCCTATGAACTAAAGCCAGATTTAAACATAATTATCATTCACTACTTCTTGATCTTTACAGAAAGATTTTTTTAAAAAAAGCTATGCTTAATTTAGTCCTTTCCAATGAACTTAGTGATGTTTTTATTATTTATATATATAGCAATTATTATTTTTTATTTCTTCTTCTATTACCTTGATCATACTGTAAATTATTGGTTTAAATCTGAATAAAACTACTCGAAATAATAGGGATGTAATCAGAATTTGTAGTTGGGCAGTAAGAACACTTTTTACACTTTCGGTGACAAATTTGCCATTTTTTTAATGGCTCATGACTGTTCCCTTAGTTTTAATCACTTACTGATTCAAACATCTTGCAATAAACTTCATTACAAAAACTGTGAATGTCAGCACTCAAAGCATGTTAAGAATGTTGATTACTCCTGGCTTCCGGTTGATGTCGTGGAGTTTCCAGTTGATGTTGCGGTGAAATCGGACATGAGGAGTGGTTCTCTGCACTCCCGTGCCGAATCCTCCCCGTTAGTGGGCTCAAAGAGGAGCCAAAGCCTTCCTATAGGGGAGGCAAAGCAAAGAGTGGTGCCCTGCGTCAGGCAGGTCAGGCAGGAGAGTTGCAACTCTCCTGCCTGACCTGGGGTTTTTCTTTCCCTCTCAGCGACGACAAGAAGAGGCAGCCTAAACATGGCTGCCATGAAGCTGGGGCAGCTGAGGAACACCTAAGACTGGTGCTGGAGCGGAGTTAGTAAACAGTGATTGGAGCTGGGTGAGAAGATTCCTTTTTTTTTTTGCATTTAGTCCCCAAACTTAAAGGAAAAAAGAAGAAAATCCAGAGAAGAAAGGAGACTCTTAGAATTACCTTTTTCAAAGTGGTGAATAACCATAGAGAGAAAAATCCTAGACCCAAATGAAAGGAACTGAGGGGAGAAAAACTAAAGATCTTTTAATCAAAGAAAATTGGATTTTAAACTGGGTAGCATTGTTATGAAAAGGCATTATAATATGCTGGAACTATGTACCTGAATTGGTTCAAGTATCTAATTTTGTCTCTATAAACTGAATTAAATTTGGCTTTTAATTTATCATGTTTGAAACAATGCTGAAACCTCTGTTGATGCTGCCATCTATTGGTGAATGGAATATACTATACCCCTACAAATCTAGGAAAATTTGGACAGAAGAAATAAGCAACATCTTTTTGAAAGAATGTGGTGAAACCAACTGTCCTATAATTAATTACTTTACTATTGTGATAAGGAAGACTTTTAAGTAAAATAAAGTGACCTTTGTTGTGTGGAAACTGTCTGGACTATTTAAATGGAATTGATTAATAACCCTGAGATGTAGAGAGCTATGATTATTGAACTCTTTGATGAGCAAAACCTAAAACTGGACTTATTAAACTAAAACAAGATGCCTTTTCAGGGGGAAATGAGTGAGATTTCAAGAGAAATGGTGTGGATGTTTCAAAGCATCAGGTATACCATGATAAAGAACCAAAGAGAGATAAAAGACTTAATCCAAGGCATAAGTGACAAAGTAGAAAATATGATACAACTGGTAATGAATGAAGATTAAAGAGTCCAGAAAACAGAGGAAGCGGCAGAAAGAAAGGAGGAAAAGATAGAATAGACAAATCACCAAATAAAACAAGAAGATGAGAAAAACTTTTTGAGAGATATAAAAATGGAATTGGAAATGGATAATCTGGAAAATGTTTTTGAAAGGGAGATAGGAGTATGGGTGGATACTCTGGAAATATGGCAGCTTAGGAGGATAGAGATAGGAGAAATATTTAGATGGAATAATGATGTTGACAGAGACAAAGATCCAAGAGAGGAGTATGGGAGGAAAGCCAAAAAACGAATAAGAATTGAAGTATTAAAATGGGCAAGGGATAATGGATAGAATAGAACTATTTGTTTTTCCTTTTTTTTTCTTTCTTCTTTTTTCTAATATAATGACGGCCTGATTAAAAACTAGAAATAGAGGTATAAATAAGAATATACACCTTTATATGAAGGATTATGTATTAACATAAATATGTGTTTTAACATCAGGATTAGTAAGAGTGACCTGACTAGAAGCCAGAATAGAGATAGAAATAAGAATTGGGGGAATATTAGTAGTTATAATTTCTATATAAACTGAAAATAAGTAATATTTAGATGGAAAGTTGAGAGGTTGAAAGATGGTATTACTATGTATGTTCAAGAAGATCATTGACATTAGAATGGAATATTGAAATATTGAATAAGTACTTTAAAATAATCAAGTACATTAATATTAGGATTATATAAGTTTGATTAATATAATAATTGAGTGTTATTTGTATTAATATAAACCATATCCAGAGGCCATATTGTTCATGTATTGATGTTGATATATGTTTAAAAATAAAAACCCAATAAACCTTGAAAAAAAAGAGAATGATTACTCAACAGGAGTTGATTACTCCTGTTACAATGAGGAATAGTAACATCTTTTGCCATAGAATTGTTACACCATAATCATAGTCTATTTTGTGCAGTTATAGCCTTTTAAGTCTTTGGATGAAGACAGCAATGTCACATAGCTCCATATATATGTGCATATGTTTCTTCCTAATTGTCCCTCTTCCTTAGAAAAGGGTCCAGATAAGAATCTGCTATTGTGTGACGACTTCTCCAATGAAGATCTCTTACCTTGTGGATGTACCAGGAATAGGACGTCCTGTATCAACAAGGACACACCAGCAATATCCTGTGGAGGGGTGACACTGCACTGGTTTATAAAGCCCACCATTAGCACACTCTGGAATGAATACATTATCTTTCTGGGGCTGTTTAGCTTCTTCTAATGCTGACTGTAGCTCTTGATCACATGATGCTGCTGGAAAGAAAAAATAATATAATTATGGATATTGCCTGTGCACAGATTGACTTATTGATAAATTAGCCATAAACCAATGGAAAACAGAGTTTTGCAGTATACTATTATACTTTCCTTTTAACTCTGTCAATGTACCAAAAACGAATTGAGATTATTGGAAGGGCATGCGCAAAAATAGAAGATGGAGTTTGATACTTTTATTCAGGTCAAAAATCATTGGGCAACAGAATTTTTGGCAGGGGAAATTTCCCACTCAGTGTTTAGTTTAGTTTAGTTTAGTTTAGTTGATTTGTATACCGCCCTACTCCCGAAGGACTCAGGGTGGTGAACAGCCAAACAATAAAATACATAGATACAAAAAATTTAAAAACCAGATAAAATCGAATTAAACCATTTTGGCCCAGACAAATTAAAACACCTCAATAATTTAAAAACAGATTAAAATTTACATAGTAAAAAGAGGGAAAAGATTAGGTCAAGCCCGCCTGGTGGAATAAAAAGGTCTTCACAGCGCGGTGGAAGGTGTGCAGATCCGGGATCCTCCGTATCTCCGAGGGGAGCTCATTCCAGACAGTAGGTGCCCCCACAGAGAAGGCTCTCCCCCTAGGGGCCACCAGTCGACATTGTTTGGCTGACGGCACCCGGAGGAGTCCCTCTCTATGAGAGCGTACTGGCCGGTGGGAGGCTATTGGTGGTAGTAGGCAGTCCCGTAGGTAACAAGGTCCTAAACCATGGAGCGCTCTAAAGGTGGTAACCAAAACCTTGAAGCGCACCCGGAAGACCACCGGGAGCCAGTGCAGCTCGTGCAGGAGAGTGTCTTGTGTATGGTGCATCTTTTCTTTCCTCCAATGCAAATTTTAAAAAGAAAATTGAGGGAAAGATCTTTATTAAGACCAAGTAACAAAACCAAGATTTCTCTTCCTATCAGTTGTCTTCACTGGTTCTTACTGGAGCGAGGGGAGACTGGAAAGGTCACCCAACTGGCTTCATTCCTAAAATGAGACTAGAAGTAGAAATTATGTTGTAGAAGGTACAACATAGTTTGTTGTACCTTAGTTAATACACTAAATGATCTCTCAATGATATCAGTAAAAGTTGTAAAAACATTTGTAAAAAGTTGTAAAACGAATCCCACACCTAAAAATTAAATAAATGCTAATGGTTTTAGAAGGAATTCTGTTGAGAAATCCCATAGGAAGTTGATTTATCAGGGGTAGCTACTACCAGCTTTGCTGTTACAGCAGGAGCTATAGTTGTCCTTTGACTTACAACTGGCCACTTAGCTACCATTCAAAGTTACAACTGACCTGAAAAAGGAGACTTATGACCCAGATTTGAAGCTCCAATAGTCAGGTCTCCTCTGCAGTCATGAGATTGAATTCTGAGTGCTCAGCAACACAACTTCCTTTATGGTTTTTTGTTTTTTTATGTACTTCTGGTTTTCAGCAAAACTTCACTTAACAACTGTGGATTTGCATAACAACTGCGGAGACTCACTTAATGACTGTCACACGGGAGCCATGAGCAAATTCTCCAGGTCTTTCTGGAGTAATTTGGATAGCATAAAAGAGTTAGTCAGAGAGGGACTTACTTAAATCATGAAGGAAGGAAGGAAGGAAGGAAGGAAGGCTAATAGTTAATAACTAATTATTCAAAATTTATTGCCTTCAGTGATTAGGAGCTTTTTTGAGGCCAGCTGGATATGTGCCTTCCTACCCAGATAAATAAGTCTGTCTTTCGTACAGACTTAATAATTTATCCATAAAATCTTATAATTATAAAATCTTACAATGTTATAATCTCTAGGACCGTGATGGCGAACCTATGGCATGCGTGCCACCTGTGGCACATGGAGCCATATTAGTGGGCATGCCAGCTCAGCTCTGGGGTGCATGCACGCGCCGGCCAGCTGATTTTCAGGCCTTCTGGGCCCACCAGAAGTAGGGAAACAGGCTGTTTCCTGCCTCTGGAGGGCCTGGGGGGATGGGGAAGGCCCGTTTTTCTTTCTTACCTGGCTCCAGATCCTCTCTGTGTATCTGGGAACGGTGAAAACAGCCTTTCCCACTCCCTTGGAGGCCATACGGAGGCTGAAAGGGCCCATTTCCCCACTCCCGGTGGGACAGGAAGTGACATTTTTTCCTGTCCCCAGCCTCCAGAGACTCCTAGAGAGGCTCCTACAGACTCCTAGAGAGGTTCTGGAGGATGGGGACAGCAAAAAATGTCACTTCCTGTCCCACCGGGAGTTGGAAAATGGGCCCTTTAAGCCTCCGTAGGGCCTCCAAGGAAGTGGGAAAGGCTGTTTTCGCTATTCCCAGATACACAGAGAGGATTTGGAACCAGGTAAGAAAGAAAAACGGGCCTACCAGGCCATCATGTGCCAGGAGCGGGGGGGGAGGGGGAGGGGGTTGCACACACATGAGCGTGGGCACGTGCGCGCGCGACCCACCTCCGCCCCCCCCTCTCCTGGCACGCGATGGCAAAAAGGTTAGCCATCACTGCTCTAGGATTATAATGCTGTTTATAAATTGAGCCTTTGGAAATGATTTATGACCTAAAACATTTTAGAACATGAATTCTCCAAACCTAAGTTTACTTCTGGTTGTCCTGGAATGCAATTACAATTTTATATCTTCTTATAATGTCTCTGCATTTCTATGTTTATTCTAGGTTTGAAGACATATTCCTGTGTAAAATTCTTCCACTCTTTTGACATTAAGAAACTTGCTTTCTAAACCACAAACATATTTTTTTTCTTTGACCACATCCACATGGCATGTTCACACTAATCTGAGAATATCAAAAGCTGTTTTTCCCTATCCTGTGTGTGTGTATGTGGTTGGCACATCTATGTTGCTTTTGTTTCAACAGACTGCAGTACCAATTTTTTAGAAACTGAATCCCTTCTGAAAATTGTGGGCTTCTTAGGCAAATTCTATCTCTGAAAATTTGTCAGATGTTTTATTTTTACTTTAGTGTGCTAACAAACTGAATAGTGTACATTCCAACTTCCTTAAATCGAGTTAAAAACAATACAGTACTGTATAAAAAGACAAATATACAATCTACAGTCATCCATATAAACAAAAAAAAATTAAAATACCAGAGGAGATCCCAGTGTTCCATCATCAAGGTGTGATGGAATAACCATGTTTTAATGGTTTTCCTAAAAATGAGGAGGGAAGGGGCCATCTAAATATCTGGAAGAATTTTGTTTTGACAAACATGGATGGCACTGAAATGGCTTCCCTCTGTGATCCCTGGAGATGTCATTCCGTAAGTGAAAAGACCTGAAGAAACTCCACTGTGGTTGGATGGAAATCATGTTAGATAGGAAGATTTTGTTTGCTGGGGAAATAATATTTGGAATAAGCAGTCCGAAAAATGCTAAGTCCTAAGCAATGAACAGATTTAACATCTAAAAGTTTCCAAACACCCAGAGACATCTCAACAGCATCACTTTTTCAGTCTGGGGTTGAGATGTATGGTGGAGTAGCATATGTTTATTGATGAATATGTGTTCATGGATCAACTTGTCCAGCGGGCTTCATGTATATGTTCAATAGGAATAGAGAAAAAGGAAGGAATCCAGTGGAGAAGGCATATTACAGGTTCTATCCCTTATTATATTTGGCAGGCTCTAAACATGGGCCATTTTTTGCTGTGGTGTTCACACTGTGGAATCTTCTCTCCCCTGAGGTGAAATCTTCTCCTCTCCTGAAGTGAAGTTGGCTTTGTTGAGCTTCTGGAAGTCCCTCAAGACCTGGTTATGTCAGCAGGCCTAAGGACCTCAGGAGATAAGTGAAGTAGTAAGGTGCTCTGCTATTTTTAACATCACTTTCCTCCGTTATTCTTTGTTCTAGCTTGGTTTTTATACCTTTTACATTATTGTTTTTAGCTGTTGTATGCTGCCCAGAGTCACTTGTTTATGAGTTGGGTGACAATATAAATTGATTTAAACAATAAATAAATGCACTCTATTTTCTGTCTGAAAATCACAGCCCCTGATATTTTAGAAAGGCGGAAAGTCCTGGAAATTTGATAGAACCAATGCATTAGAACTATTTTCACAATGTACATAAAAGGAATTGCGTGGCATCTAGAGGCAGTTTGTCTTGCAATAAAGCTTTATTTGGATAAATACAAAATACCAAAAAGAGTGAGTGAAACGCATTTGTTCAAACACAATACATATGCCTTAATGATGTAGAAATGAATATTTTCTGCTGTAATGGTTCTTACTATATTATAAGATTAATAGCTTGATTTGTCTTGCTAGGAAAGCATTTCCTGTCCCTTGTGATGTACAATGAATTCTTTCACCTTGGAAATTCTGCTGGATGATCCATGGAGTTAAGAGAGAACATGTTTTTGGAAGGTGGAGGAGATGTTTAATCAGAGTTTAGCATTCTAGACAAGCTTGATCTACTCTGCACATTTTTCATTTTGTGTTTAAACATCAGAAAGCAGGTTCTTGTTTTAAGGGTGGGGAAGGAGGACTTCTTTCAACAGAGCAATGACTTTGGAAGAAGGTTGGTTAACCTACTTCCATGCCTTACAATTCAATAAGATTCTGGTCTTCAGGCACTGGATAAGAGTCTTGAATACCTTGAAAACTGGGTGCTTTTGTAGTATAATAAATGCAAGTATCATGACATAATTTTGACTCCAAGACTGGGGAAACCCAACCCAGATTCCAGGAAAAAAGGGGGAAAAAATGTAGACCTTACAAAATGGCACATCACCATCACAACCTCACTCCTCAAATCACATCAGACTAAATTACTTTACAAATAAGTTATATTCTATTTGGCTATTTCAACTGCATCAAACTAGGTATAACTACATATGGCTTTTTTGTCCCTTTTGGAAGACTCATCTCCTGATCTCTAAAGACAGCATCACTTTCTGGAATGTGGTGACAATGAACTTTCTCAGCATGAAAGTGAAGGAATAATTTTTTAAAAATGTTGTCTTTTGCCATCTTTGTGTTAAGAGAGTCAGACTAATGCCCAAAGCTCAACAAATTAAAATCCAACTTTCTGAATTGTTTTTTAATTCTACTTACCAATAGCTGCTACCATGCACAAAGCAAACCATCTACTGAGCCGTCAAAATTTCTGCAGGGAACATGTTTTTAGCATGAAGCTAGGGAAACCTGAAGGGATGCGGTGGCTCAGTGGCTAAGACGCTGAGCTTGTTGATCGAAAGGTTGGCAGTTCAGCGGTTCGAATCCCTAGTGCCGCGTAACGGGGTGAGCTCCCGTTATTTGTCCCAGCTTCTGCCAACCTAGCAGTTCGAAAGCATGTAAAAAATGCAAGTAGAAAAATAGGAACCACCTTTGCTGGGAAGGTAACAGTGTTCCGTGCACTTTTGGCACTTAGTCATGCCGGCCACATGACCACAGAGACGTCTTCGGACAAAGCTGGCTCTTCGGCTTTGAAACAGAGATGAGCACCGCCCCCTAGAGTTGGGAACAACTAGCACATATGTGCGAGGGGAACCTTTACCTTTACCTAGGGAAACCTGGGTTGAAAACTGAGCTCCAGAATACAAAATAAATGACATGGTCTTTTCTTTTAAGTGCCTCTGAATCATTATTCTCTCATTTGCTCCATTAAAATGATGTAGAGCGATTACACAGAAGCTACAGTTTGGGCCATTTCTTAAGGGTAAACCAACGACCCTACTAAAGTCTTTATTTTGAAAGAGTAAGTCACAGTAATTTTTGCTAAAGTGTTCTGCACCAGGATTAATTTCTCCAGATCATTCAGAGCTATCTTTCCTGACAAAGCTTGGAAATTAATTTTTTTTAAACCTGATACTTAAGACTGAAATGGGTGGCTGGTTCTGGCATCTTTCTCAGCCCAGAAGTAAGGGTGAGCCAGGAAAGCAAAAAAGCCAATAAGAATGCCAGTAGATTATATATCCTTAGTGCTTCAGCAATTTTTAATATACTCCTATGAAGTTTGCTTTTTGTGTGTTTATAACCGGCTCCAATGGCTCAGCTTTTCTTTTGGCTCCTGCTGAAAAGGCAGATCCATGGCTTGGCTGTGTTTTAGCCTGTGAGCAAAATAAGGCCAATCTAAAGGAAAAACATTCAACTATCCCATTATTAACTATAAAGAAAGAGGAACTTTGTGTCCTGTATTCTGGGTAATGTTTCACATGGTCTATGTATATAAAACCCTATATCAGGGTGAAATAAGGTGGTGTTTTCTAGTACAAGAAACTTGACCTAAATTCTTTGAGCAATTGATTATTTCCAACAAAGCGTATTGCTATAATTAATAAATAAATATACTATGTTATAAATTAGAGCAGCACCAACTATCCAGAAGGGATGTTTCACAAAATAAGTTTTCACAAATGCATCATGTTAAAGCAGCTACGTCCTCTAGAGCAGGGGTGTCAAACTCACATTGTCATGGCGGCATCATGTGAGGTATCAGGACTTTTTCCCCCTTCGCTAAACCAGGCATGAGCATGGCCAGTGTGTGATGCATCCAGCCCATGGGCCGGGAGTTTGACAGCCCTGCTCTAGAGGATTTGGCACAGCCACTTCAGTGGATGTTCTGAGTGGATGTCTCCATGTATGTGCAGGAGACATCTTTGCTTTGTTGCCAATCCCAGGAGAAGTTGATGATGGGGAAACAATTGAGGAAAGCAGGTGCATAAGCTTGCCAAAGAAGGGGGCTGCTGGGGTATCCATTGGAGGTAGTCAAAAAGGTCAGGCTGGAAGGTCATACAATTGAAACCTTGTCTTTTTTTCTACCTGCATTAACATATGTTAAAAGGGATGATGCTTTGATTGCATGGTCATACCTTGACTTTTTTTGACCCCATCCACAAATGGCTCAAGCTGGCTGCTATGCTTAGAGAAGTGGTTCTTCGGGCTTGCTAACTTGTTAACTGATGAATGTCTTGCCCAATTCCATTACATATTTTGGACATCTTTTAAGCATTAGGACAGCTGCTGTGTCCTGTTTAAATGTTACAATATTCACTTATCATTTCTATCAGTGTCCATTTTGAACTTGAATGAATTTGAACTTCTACTTTATGCAAAGTCCATTCCAGAGTTTGGGTAGATTGTCAAATTCATTTTCTAGTGCACTCTAGTCAAATACAAAGGTGTTTCTTTCCTAAACATCCGATCTGCAAGATACTTTCGCTCTCCTCAGCTGTCCTCCATAATTCTAAATCAACTGTAAAAGCAGCAGAGAGCCACTTATCAGTAGGTTATGGAAATTCTGCTATGACAGCTTCATTAAACAAAAAGACAGTTTGTTTTCAGAACAGGAGCACTTTTAGTTTATCTTTTCTGCTCAGGTACAGAGAAGACTGATTCAGATATTCAGTACCAAAACATACAGCAGGCATACTTCTTCTTTTTTTTTTTTAATTTGATTTATATGCCGCCCTTCTCCGAAGACTCAGGGCGGCTTACAATGTGCTCAGCAATAGATGAGAACCAGATGCCATATAGACATCTCTGGAAATGGAAGAAAATTCCTTTAAAAGGCCAATTCAAAATAACCAATATGTTTTTTAAAAAAGCAATACACGCATCCATTTAAACAAAACTTGAATTCTTCATTTCCATTTATCACCATCATAACTGTGAACTGTGGTGCTGAAATGCAAACTATTAAACATACTGTGCATTCACATGTATTCGCTGGTTCCCTATAAGATCTGCACGAAGCAACAACACATGCGATCACCTGGATAGCTGAATTGGACATCCAGTTATGAGGCCACTGCCATACTCCCTTAGAAGTTTTGTATAAAGTTATGTGGGTTGTGTTTATATATTTACTTCTCTTCTGTCATGTTCTCATCATATGCTAAATAATAAATAACTGTGAACAGCTCCTCTATGAGGCAGTCACTAAACAAGGGCTATCTGAAAGAAAAAGAAAAAAACCAGTGCATGGGACAGTCTCAAGTTAGCACCTGGTTGTAATCCTAGTTTATCCTGGGCATATCTTTAGATAAAAATAAGTACAGGATTCAAAAGGGGGTTTATTTAGATTTACTTAACTAAATATGCTTTATTGAAACTCATGGATCTGTTTTTAGCAGGAGGAAGTAGAGAAACAATATCTTTTGCTTCACTGATCTTGATGATACATAAATGATACTGTACTTGACTGCAAAGAGAGATTCAGCTAATTTCTAGACATGTAAACTGGGGCCCTTCAGTCTTGTCTCCGTTTCCTTCACCTCACACAGAAGTGAGAATAGAAAAGGACCTGTGCATCTCCCCTTCTAGATTTCTAACTACTTAACAGTTTGCTTGTACTGAGGCAGTCCTTTTCACAAAGGGCATGCTGTCTATATATTGAGGTTTGGTCATCTTTTTTAATAATCAAAAAATCCAAGCTAGCATTTCCTTCTATGGCAACATTAGGATCCTGGCTTTCTTTAAAACATGAGATATCTATCTCACCAACTAAAATTAGGCAGAATAAAAGAAAGAAGCTTGGTAAAACTGTATATGTGTTCAGCCCAAATATCTGACATGATTCTTTTATCGGACTTGGAAGGAATACAGACACTTTTAATCTTTCACTGGCCACAAAAATGTCTCATATCAATGAAAACACTCCAGATAAATAAACAGTAAGTGATCTGTTTTGCAAGGAGGCCATGGCTTAAATCATGAAAATGGCTGGGTTTTCACCCCAAACCTTTTTCCTGAGAGGCATATTACTGCAATATTGTTTAGCCTGTTTGCTATAAATACTTATTTGTTTTGGGCCTCACAATGTCTTTCCTCTATGTTCTCACACTTAATCTGAACTCTTTTGTAGTAAGGAAATAAAATCCAAAATGCCTAGTCCTTTGGCTGGATAATTCAAATAGAAACTAATTCTAAATGGTTATTTTTTTTTCAAGAAAAGCAGTGTCAAAGCAATAATGAAACTGGTCCTCAGTCTCCTAATAAGGCAAACTTTTTTTTATTACAGTTGACATAAATTTAGCCTAAAATTGATCCTTGATATGTATTTCCCCATATCCTGTCCTAACTACTGAAAAACTAAAAACATACAGCTTTAAGAGTTCAAAATTCCGTTTTGATACAGAGAATTAAGACAAAAATTATTTTAACAGATTTAATAGAATCAACTCAATTAAAGAGATGCTTTCCTTGCTGGCAAAATATTCTGTTGGATCTGCTTTCAGGGCTACAAAGTAACTTCTTAAAAACTTTAGCCACACTTTAAAATGTACATCTGAAGTGCTTTATGAGTTTTAACTTCATACATCATACAAGGGAGAATCAGATTCCCTATTTAGTTGAACTAAACTGAGGTAAGTCCTCTAAAGAACTTATGAGTGTTGCTTTGCTTATGAGACACGAACAATTCTGTCAATGTAGCGAAGCTGAAATCATGCTGAAAGTATAAAACAGATCTGAACACCATTTTATTTTTTAATAGGCAGAAATATTGCAGGACAGCTACAATATTAAAATTACTTAAAACTAAGTAGATAACTACATGTCACATGATTTGCATCACATAGCTCTTCTCCGATTCATTGGATTCCGATCCCTACAACTAATGGAACTGAAACCCAAGAATATTTACAAGGATCAAAATCCACCATATTTGGAGGGCATCCGATCAAAAATCCTGTCTGAGGAGAAACCTTTTCCCACTGTTTATCAAAGAATCCCTTGTCTCTCCTTCAGATTCATTGTGAAGGAAAACTGGCTAAACCTCTTTGAGAAATGTTTGCTTTTTTAAAGTAAGATTTGAAGCAAACAAACAGGATCATTTCAAAAGTGTTGTGGTACAATTAAAAATAATGTGTCATGTGCAATTGCAAGGCAAGTCCTTCCTTTCAGTGTTAATATCATGAGAAAGTAAAATGGCTACTGCAGCATTATCATTGGCAACTCTAGGGTAATCAGGCCAACGATGGTTCCCACCAGTGGTGGGTTGCCCCCGGTTTGCACCAGTTCCATAGAACTGATAGTAAAACCGGTGAGAGGCTCCGCCCACCGACCCAGATGTCATCAAAATGCTTCTGCGCATGCGAAGCAAGCATGCGGCCCTGTTGCAAACCAGTAGTAAAGGTAAGTAGAACCCACCCCTGGTTCCCACCCTCAGCCCGTATATCCATGCTATCTATCATATAATTGTTTTGCAAAAGATTCCAGGAAGCAGTTCTTAGTAGAAAGCTAAATACCAGTATAAAAAAAAGCCGAATTAATAGAATTCAGAAACTTTGCACAGTCCCCTTTAAAATTCCATGGTGGCTGTTTTATTAACTATTTATTTTAAAGCTATAAACAAAATGATGTAGGATTACTTTTATGGGTATCATCCATCCCTGTTAACTTTCAAACAAACAAGGGTAACTTATTCAACAAATGAATATTGGAATTGCTTGCTTCAGCTTTGCTTCTTCCCTACCACATAGCATGCACAGAAGTTTGTGCGTTTTATAATTTGTCTACGCAACTAACTTAGTCAGCATTCACTTGTCAAAGCATTATTTAGTTCAGACTTTCCTCCATGAGGCGATAGCTAGTTATTTACTTATTTAATTAATTAATTTTGCAAGCTAAAGAGAAAGCATCATGTCCAGCTTTACCAATCAACTATTTCAATTTTATTTAAGGAAAGAAAGCTGGATGAAGGTGAAGAACAGTCTTCCAAATGAAAGTACATCAACACAAGCTAGATATTGTATCCTCAACACCCATAACGTTGAATAAGATTATATGTTTCTATCATTTGAAAAGAATTGACTGGATTCAGATTTGTAAACGTGGATTTCCACTATCAAAATGAATCATTCTTTTCCAGCAGTAGCCCCTCTCTCTCTCCTCCAAAATTGGCTAGCTCAAGCTTCCATCCTTTCAGAGAAGATTTCTGAGTTGAAATGGTAGGAGACTATTTCCTTAATGATAAGTGGACACCATTAGATATCACTCTGTATTTCAGTTGAAATATAAGCCTTTCCTGGCGTCTGACAGATTTCTGATGCTTTTCTGATTTTCAGACCGTGGGTCTAATAAATTGTGAAAACCAACATATCTTACATATGAAAATCAAAAGGCCCTGCTATTTTAGGCTGAAGCTGCAGAAAAATCATATAATGTAATTAAAAATAGTTTAGAGAAGATTACTATCTTTTGACATTAAATTAATGTATGCTATTACAAAAAGAGGCCTTGCGAAAAAGGAGGCAGACATGTCAACTGTGGAGATTCCATAAAATCCTGGAACATCCTGAACAGAAATTGTATCATTTGGATGTTAAACAGAACAGTTTAAAAAAGATTTAGGGTGGGAAGGTCTTTATTCCTGATGGGAGGCACAATCTAGGGATGCCAGAAGGGAGACTTTGCAAGAATTTTGAGTTAATAGGTAAAGTTAAAAGAAAAGGCTCGTAAAATGAGACTTTTGAAGATAGTAGAAATATTGAATGTGTATATTTTTGTGAACCAAAATGTAAGCAACACTAGGGAGGTCTGGAAAGGCTTATCTATTTGCATAGGACAAGCAAGTAGAAGAGACATAAAGCAAACATATTTATGTTATATACCATTTCAGTATCGAATAAAGAATAAAGCAAATACTCAACAAGAGTTGCTTACATGTCCAAGATTCTAGCAGTTACTCTTTTTTTTTATAGTCATACAAAAACTGAGTGAAAAAAAAATTGCAGGACAGCAGCTAGGCCTAATATATTACTATCTTATGCTGAGATTTCCTCTCACCTTTTTTCCAATGCTTTTCTCTATTTCAAGGACAGGAATCATGATAGTTTTGATTTCTTTTCTCCTCAGTGTTACATAACCGCCTTTTTAAACTCTTGTTATAGGAAAAACACTAACGTAAATATACTAATATCAACAGTTATGCCAGCTGGAAACAAGCTCCAAGCTTTGCCAAATCAAGGCCGTACAAGGAATTAGTACTTTCTTGCTTTTCCCAAGAAATTGGTCTCTTCATATCATGACAGTCAAATATATTTTGAATTCATAGTTTCCAAACCAGCCAGATGGTTTTGACTTAATGTCAGAGAAAACAATTACATTTCCTGGTACTAAAAATACAATTTAATGATGGTTTCCTATCCTTTTATGGTATCCAGAATCTACCATCTTAGCCAGCTGCCTCATTTTCTGTAATGATAGAGCATGTCTTGGTACTTGTGAACAGCTTATAGGGATGAGTTGTCAAGCTGATTTTTACGATATCTATGGAGAGGGATTGGTTATTATTTTGTTTGACTTGTGGCCTCCTGTATTTTTACATATGAGATTAAAATTGGTTCCAAGCATAACACTTATTTTGCTTTAGCCATAAATAGTCTCCAGAGTAATAAAGATGAAATAAATAATATTTACAATGAATTATATCTAGGCTCTTTTTATGGCTTGGCTTTATTTTTATCCTCTCAGAAATATAAAATGTTGTCTTCTCTCACAGATGGAGGAGCAACAAATTTCCAATTCACCAATTTATTTGTATCAACAAAGGTTTTTTTTTTCTTTTTTCCCCTCAGTCTTTTATGTTGTAACGGGAGAAAACAAGAAATATGGAAAAACTTTCATGATTAACCTCCACATACTAAATACTAGAAGAAGAGAAAGACTGTCCAATATTAAAAGAAGAGAAAGACTGTAGAAATTTGATGTAGTTTTATAATCAGACTAGTCAGATTGTTTGTATCTTTACATTTTTTGATTGAGCTGAGGAAGGGAAGCTGTATTGCAGTTGTTGAGTAGAAATGAAAAGAAAATGACTTACCCACCCCAAATTACATGGCTGACAATGTGAGGCAATGGTGGAGGCTATGGGTGGATGGAAACAACTTGGTGAAGGTGTTGTGTAGTTGCCAAATTGCTTGGAGCTTCAAATGATGTTAACCTCCATAATTTTTACTATTTAGAACCTTCACTTCCGATATTACCTGCTGCTGCCCCGGACTCTATTATGTCTTCATTGGTCTTTAGCCAAGATCAAAGGGGCTGTTTGTTTTCTGTGTTGCTCAGTGACTGTGTCTAAGCTTTTGTAACCAGCACAGTAGATGCTAAATTTTAACAAAACTAACAGTTTTCTAGAACAGTGTTTAAAAAACATTTTCTGGAATTCAACGAAACATGCAAATAATTCTTTTTTTTTTTATCAATATCCAATCTGGAATGCAATTTCTGGTTTTCTCTCATATTCATCCTCAAAATTCTTCCCTTCTAATCACCAAACGTCCTTCCTTTTTGTCGCCTACTTGGAAATAGGTAGCCAATGTGAAATATTTCCCCCATCCTTTTATTTAGCCATGGTAATAATAGCAAAGGGTAGGGAATCATAAGAGAAAGCAACATGACAGCAAATCCTGCTCACTACTAACACTGATGATTCTCCTAGCTTGGTAATGAAACGTCTGCAAGAAAAAAAACCAAGCTCAGTAAATGTGAACCCCTCAGCATATAATTTAGAAACATATAAAAATAATATCCTGATGGAGTTTAATTCTGAGCACATTTTTAATATACAAAGATAAAACCACCTTGGAAAAGCCTTTTTTGTATAACCTAACTGATATTAAGATCATTTATTTATTTGATTTACTGTATAGTCTGTTTATTCTGCCTTGTTGACCAAACAGAAATCAAGACAACTAGAAAATATGAATGTTTGCTGATGATGAGATGTTGCTAATTAAGATGCTTACCAGAATTTTTATTGGTCTTATTTTGTCTGCTCTTTACTTGCTCAGTCCATAATGTAGGGTAGCGAGAAGCTATATCTAGAACAATAAAGAACAAAATCAAACTGTTAGAATGGAAAACATAATTGCTACCACAATAATATTAATTCAAGGAAATGAAAAATGTAAAAATATGACAGAACACTCTTATTTATGAAAGTATTTAGAAAATGTAGCATGACAATATTTCAGCATAAATCCAGTACATGTAACAAATATTCGTGTTAAATCGCTTTATTTTACACTAATAGCAAATTATGATCCTGAAAGCCAACATTCCTGGCATAAACCCAGAAACAACCTTGATTGTCTGAATAATCAGGGTGAATCACAAACAATGCTAGTAAAGCTGCCACTTTTTGAAAGATAACAATTTAAAAAGGAATTACATTTATTTCACCCAAAACGAAGTTAAACACAAGATTATTAGGAGTGTAGATTTAGATGCAAGAACGACAGCTTAAACATACTTTTATGCACAGCATCTATCTGTCTGTACATCTATCTGTCAGTCTATCATTTATCTATAATTTTGTGAATGATTTAGAGGGTTTGGCTTTCTCCTTGCAAATGGGGCTGTTGGGTATCTCCTACATCTTAGTCTAATGACTTACTATAATTAAAAATCCTCTATAAATCCTTTTAGTGATCCAGCTTCAAAAGCAATAAAAGATCCTTGTATTATTTTAAAGTCTAATCAAGTTATGATTGGGTTGTCAGTTTAAAGTCAGTGTTCCAAGTAATGCAGCCATTGAAAACAGAACTCTGAGGCAGGTAGATTCCTTAAAGAACAATTTATTGGATACATCATGTTGGCACAACTGGTGAAAACTGACTCAGAAAGTTCCCTCAGTTTTCACCTAATTAAAAAGTGAAAGTTCCCTCCCTGCCCCTAGTCATCAGTCACATTATCCAATAGAGGTGCTGGCAGGTTGCTTGGTTACTCCACTCCTCCTTTTCTCAGCCACCTGTTAGAATAACCTTGGTTCCCACAAGAAAACTTTTTATTTTGACAGCCAAGCCGAGCTATCTAATTTTCCCCCTCCCTTTCTCCTTTGCCTTGTTGCAACCATGAAACCTCAAAGATGGCCTCAACCAGGTTCGCTTCAGGGTTGACATGGGCATTATCATGGTTATAGTCGAACACAACTGGAGGAAAATTTATCTAGATTATTAACTAGAATCTATTTCATCAGAAATAGGAAGTGACTTAATATCTCACAGAAGAGATTAAAAAAAAATAAACCCTGGCCATATTTCTCTAATATCATATAGACAGTTTGTAACAGAACTCAGCTAATATTGCCAAGGCCTTTCCTTCCCATTTCTATAAATTCTCACCTTCTTCATCTCCTTGGGGCTGAGGCTCCAATGCAGGAGCTGAGGCATCATCTGAATTCAGAATGGAAAAGATTTGCAAGGAGACTACAATTATGAAAGTAAGCTAAATAAGTGCACACATATAAAAAATGACTGTTAGTTAATAAATTAACAGTTGCAATTTTTTACCACACACATCAAATGAACATAAGAAATTATACGCATAAGTATTTCAAAGCATTTAGACACAGTCTTGATTAAATTAGAAGCATTTATGAGGGTTTCTGTCATGAACAAGAAAATTCCAGTAACCCCATTCAATCCAACCTAGAAATTTCTTATATTGCCTTATAAGTGCATCACATCCATGAAAATGGATAAAAGTGTGCACAAGTCATAATACTTTGAAAAATCACAAACATCTCATATTTGTTTTGATGTATTTATTTACTCTAGGTAGCATATAACCTAGGTATAATCTAGGTAGCATATATTTACCCAGAGGAGTATATAACCCAAATGTAATACTTAGATAAAATACAAAGCAGTAAAAAATATTAATAATTCAAACATGGATTTTAAAGCAGAGCTTTAAAGATTTTGGGACTTGAATTATTTACAAGGCTGACATAACTTAAATGATTTTATATTTAAAAGACTGCTCAATTTTTGTTATTTTTATTTGTTCATAAATTGTTAGCTACCTTGAATCCCTTGAATGTGAGATATTAATTGAAATAATGGGAAAAATGCATTGATTAAAACATACTTTTGACAATATGCTTCTGTCAAAAAGAATTACCTTCCTTCTTTTAGTTAGAGATACTTGTCAAAAGAGTTCAAAAGAATATCTTAAAAATCAGATGCTAAGGTACACCTAAAAGGTACGACTCATTTCTGTATGTTCATAAGAAAACAATTCAAATATTTCTCAAATATTTTCTATGCATCCTACAAACTAGGCTGTAAGAAATGACCCACATATAGACTGCAACAAAAACAATATTACTATGTACCAAATTTTTGGTTGTCTACACACTCCACTTTGGGGTTTTTAAATAGATAGATAGATAGATAGATAGATAGATAGATAGATAGATAGATAGATAGATAGCTTCTTGCAATGTGTTTTTGGTGGCTTCTCCATCTTTCTAACTCACTCAACAAGGGGAGATACAGTATGAAGAGATCAAGAGTGATAACGTACAAATTAAAAGAACAATATATGAGAAAATATTCCTCAAATTATAAAACTTTGTAAAATAATGCTTTTATCATTTACATCTAAAAAGCAGGGTTGGAAAATGTTGTGTTTATTTGGTTAATAGTCAATTCTAAATAAAAAGCCATAAATGTTCACCTTATTCTCTAAAGAAATGAAAAATGATGCCTTTTAAAAATGGACATTGAACTTCTTTGTGTTTTAAAAAAGAAAGTAACTGCATATGCATTGCATATATCATTTACAAAATATATCTGGGCACCCCCTCAATAATATTTTACTTGAGTCTTCTGTCCCAATTGTCCTATGAAAGCTGAATTAGCAATAGTACTTAGACTTATATATTGCTTCATAGTGCTTTACAGCCTTCTCTAAGTGGTTTACAGAGTCAGCATACTTCCCCCAACAATCTGGGTCCTCATTTTACCGATCTCGGAAAGATGGAAGGCTAAATCAACTTTGAGCCAGTTAGAATTGAACTCCTGACAGTAGGGAGAATTAGCATGCCATACTGCATTCTAACCACTGTGCCATCATTGCTTATATGTTATTTTTATTCTGCTAGTAAAACAATGCTGAAATGCTGATTATTCCTAGAAGAAGGTGGTCATGTCTAAGATAACTATCAGCCTATGGGGTTTTACAGTTCTCTATTTTATCTATTTGTTTTTCTTTCTACTTTGGGAATGGATACCTATGGAACTTCTAGTGTTTTTAAAAATAAAACAAGAAAGTCTAGTTGTCCTTTGGAAAAATCCTTTGGATGATTGTGAATATCCATAGACAGTGGGAGTTACAATTTATCTGTATCTCAGGGGGCATCAATTTCCCTTGTCTACTCAACCAGAAAGTTTTCATTAGTGTCCTTAATGGTAGATAACTTGCCCCACAAAATACATCATAGTCATATCGTTATCAAAATCTTCTCTGTCCAGTACTATACGACAATATTGTGTTTTGCAGTTGGGCTAATTATCAGTGGAATTTGTGACCAGAGATGCCGTAAGTAATATTGTTAGTAATCTGTGGGAGGCCAATGATTTTTCTTACCCAAAAATTGAATCACTGTATTTAAATAGACAACTCCATTAGATAGGATGGAATATAATTCCCAGTGTCAGTCTGACTGGATTTTAAAGTAGCTCAATTAATAATGATTGCTTGCCAGAAAAAGCTCAAATTTAATAATGATAGGATAGCCAGTAGACCTAAGGAATCTTTTAGGCAAAATATAGCTGGTTTTCACGCCTACCCTTTGAATGAGGAGTCAGCTATCAAAGTTCTCATGTATTTCATGTAACTACTGCCTAGTTTTCTCACCTAATGTCCATGGAGGCCATCAGCACTATCCCATTAACTTCTGCATGGAGGGGCAAGTAAATAGAGAATTATCTGCACAGAGCTATCTTGATATCTCCATTACATCTAATGGGATTCTCACCCTGTAGCCCCCACAAACAAGTGGACAGTCTGCATAGCAGCAGTGTTTTAAAATGTAAGTACCAGAAGAGCAATCAAAACTGAATGCAGCAATTCTATGTATAATTCTTTTCTATATGGAAAAGAAAGCTCCGTGCAATCCTAAAGCAAATTATAGGCAACTAAATAAGCACTTTCTGTACTTTGAAGTTCTAATTCCATTTTTAAATATTTGCATCCATGTTTTAAAAGACCGAAAATATAAGGAACATGTAAGAAATATAAAGAAAATATAAGAAACAACATGACTTGATTTCTGAAAACCTTTTCAATGTAAAAATGCCCCAATCTTTCAGAATCTATGTTGGCTTTGTCTGGTCAACTGGGATCCCAGTATGACTCTTAAGTGTCATTCTAGATCAGGGGTGTCAAACTCAAGGCTCGGGGGGCGGATCCGGCCCACGGGGTGCTTAGATCTGGCCTGTGGGACTGCCCTGGAAACAGCAAAGGACCGGCCCGTGGTGCCTCTGCCAGTGAAAATGGAGCTCAAGAGGGCCCTCCTGACCTCCGTTTTTGCTGGCAGAGGTTTGCAGGAAGCCGTTGCAGCTGAAAATTTAGCTCGGGAGCCTGTTTTCACTGACAGAGCGCTCAGGCCACCACAGGTGCACCGAACATGAGTGACATTGAGCTGGCCATGCCCCGCTGGCCATGCCCCCCAGCCATGCCCCTCTTGCCCAGTAGTGGGATTCAAATCCCATCGCCACCGGTTTGCTCATGGGCGCTCGTGTGCTCATGTGTGCACGCAACGCTTTTGCGCATATGCAGAGACATCCGGGCAGGTGGGTGGAGCCTCCCGCCACCGCCACTACCGGTTCGCCCAATCTGGGGCAAACCAGTAACAACCCACCACTGCTCCTGCCCCTCCCCAAGGTCAAACACAATCCTGAGGGCCAACCCGGCCCTCATTGAAATCAAGTTTGACACCCCTGTTCTAGATATTTAAGTAATGAGGTATTAAACCTTAACAGGCATTCTGCCAAGCTTAAATAAATATGAGTTGCAGCAGCTGGTCAGCCTCAGAAACAACCAACACACAAGCAGAACCTTGCTTTAGAAAACATTCAGCTTCACACCTGCTTTTGTTCCCCTGTGTCTCAAACACAGCGTGCAGCTGGAGGCTGGTGATAAGATTTCTTTCTTCATTGCTCCTCTGACTCAGCACTCAGGCAAAGTTTAAAGACTACATAGCATATTTAGTACTTTGCGTTGTACTAAAAATTCTAATTTATGACCTGTATTGAGTTTCTTTAGAAAAGTTAATTGACATCTGGAGCTGACATATTTGCCTAGCAAATGTATGAAAGAGCAATTGCCCTCAAGTAGCATATATACACAGCTCACGTTACTCAGTTGAAAAGTTACTTGTGTTTTCATATGAAATGGTTAAGGGTGCTATGGTTCCTATAGGAGCATAAATCAAGAATAGTTATGTAATGTTGAATTGACATTACATAACTCAGCTTTCCTGAGCTTGGGCACTTCATTGCAAATCACTAAAGCAAATAAAGAAAAAAAAAGAAAAAGAAAAAACTAAATAAACTTGAATATATATCCCCATTAATCTTGGGCATAATTCTACCAGCTACACTGGAGGTAAACTGGTCCAGACAGATATATGAAAGATCTTAACATAGACAGATAAAATGTTATAAAGAGATAACATTAATAAAAGAAACTGGCTCTGAATATAATCCATCAGTTTAATTTATTATAATAAGTCCTAGCCAGAAATTTTAACCTCCATTACCAGGGGACTGAATAAAAGAGATCTCTATAGTTCAATCTTAAGTAGAGCAGATTTTAGAAAAAGATGCAGAATGGTTCAGAAAGCAGCAGCGAAGAGTTTGTTAAGTTCAGCACAAATCCAACTGACTGTGAATGGTATGTGAGAATTGTAACAATTCACAAAAAGAAAATAGATACAATGAATTTAGGCATGGAGGATGTATAGGACTGAATGAAACTGAACTTGATAGATTTCCCCAGTCTCTCTTTATTTGCCAAACCATTATTACATCCTGTTTCTGTTACAACTTTTAAAAATACCAATTCAGCACTAGAATTAATACATATAATTATGTACATTTTTCCTAACATGCACCTGTAGGCATATTATTTTGCCAACATTTCTTTCAAGTCATAAGTTTTATAGCTATACACAATGTTACACACATATAGGCATTTTACCTATATTTTTAAATGGCAAAATAAAATTAAGAGACGCTGAAAGAAAACTTCATTTTGTACACATATTATTTCAGGGACTACAAATTACTTAAATTCCCATTAAAATGCAAACTAACCTAATTTATCCCTTTCCCTAGGAGGAGGGGAAGGAAATACTCATGATCCCATATATATGAATTGATCAGAATCCCATATATCAGCATATGTGCTGAAGTCCCCATTATCTCTCACTACTCACCCACATTGGCTAAGGTCAACAAAAGTTCCATCTTGCCTAACTCTGTCTTATATGAAAGATAAAAGTTTCCCCTTTTCAGTCATGTCTAACTCTATGGGACGGTGCTCATTTCCATTATTTAGCTAAGGGAGCCAACATTGTCCAAAGACCCTTCTGTGATCATGCGGCCAGCATGACTATATGCCAAGGCACCTGGAACACTATTACCTTCCCAATGAAGTGGTACCTATTTATTTACTTGCATTTGCATGCTTTCGAACTGCTAGGTGGGCAGGAGTTAGGGCAAGAAGGAGAGCTCACCTCATCACATGGTGCTCAGGTCTCGAACCTGGATTATCAACTTTCCAGCTGACAAGCCCAGTGTTTTAACTGCTAAGCCATCATCCCCCCTGCCCTATATTACAAGACCTATAAACCAGTGGTGGGTTTCAAAATTTTTTACTACCGGTTTTGTGGGTGTGGCTTGGTGGGCGTGGCATGGCTTGGTGGGTGTGGCTTGGTGGGCGTGGCAGGGGAAGGATACTGTAAAATCTCTATTCCTCCCCACTCCAGGGGAAGGTTACTGAAAAATCCCCATTTCCTCCCGATCAGCTGGGACTTGGGAGGCAGAGAATAGATGGGGGTGGGGCCAGTCAGAATTTTTACTACTGGTTCTCCGAACTACTCAAAATTTCCACTACCAGAATTGGTCAGAACCAATTGGTGAGTCTGAAACTCACCTCTGCTATAAACTCATGTAAAAGCTTAGAAATCCATGAGCACTCCCCTATTAGCCAGAAGTGCTAACAAAGCCTTTGACTTTTCTTTGTATCTCAACAGAACATTAACAATTCACAAAGTGAGCCTGTTCCCTTTGAGAAGGATGGGGGGGGGGGAGAGAAAAAAGAAAAGAAAAGAAAAAGATAGCATGCATCCCTTGGAGTCAAATACTGAGTCCTAACTCCTAAGTGTAAAAAGCCTGGGTTTCAAGCTGTTGCTTTGAATCCCTCTGGACAATTTTTAGCCGGTTACTCTGTAATAGCCTAGGGCTAGGCTATCTTATTAGGTTGGTGACTTCTAAGTGCTACCTCAAGTTTCCCCAAGAAATAGCCAAGTCCATGATGCTCTCTGAGCTTTCTTGAGACATTTCATTACTATACTAGGTAACATCATCAATGCACAGATCAATACCCTCCAATTTTAAGCGCAATGCAAAGGAACTAATGTTCTTTTTCATCTAGATATAGCAAAAAAAAGTATTTAATCAAGGAAGCATGTACCATTGTTCTCAGTTCATACTGAAATATATTGAGGAAAAAAATCAGATAGTCCAAATACTTCATTAAAGGATAACTCCAAACTTTTATAGGAATAAATGGTGACAGGTCTGATATTAATCCTAAATTTAATAGCAATAGCATTTAGACTTCTATACTGCTTAACAGTGGTTTACAGTCCTCTCTAAGTGGTTTACAGAGTCAGCATATTGCCCCCAACAATCTGGGTCCTCATTTTACCAACCTCGGAAGGATGGAAGGCTGAGTCAACCTTGAGCCTGGTGAGATTTGAACTGCTAAATTGCAGGCAGCCAGCACTCAGCAGAAGTAGCCTGCAGTACTGCATTCTAACCACTGCACCACCATGGCTCTTAATAATGAAATAAGAAGCCTGAGTTGCTTTTTTTGGGATCCACTGAAATATATTGAATCTGTATAAAAGAAAACAACTTTTCCTATTTAATGGAGACTGATTATACATATATAATCTACAATATTAAATAGTATGATATTTACCTGTTTTTCCTGTACCTTCACGCTGTGGCAGTTTCTCATTTAGAGACCCTAAAAGTAGAGCAGAAACAATGTAATGTAAGAAGCATTGAAAGTATTGGGTTGTGTTACCAAATGTCAAAGGCAGCAGGCAAATCACTGTTTAGGCATTTATTAATATGGAGAAGAAAAGAATAAGGCTTTTATTTCATAATGTGTCATTCTATACACTGTAAGTCAGAAACTTTTACAAAAGAAAGGAAGACATATTGCATGTGCATTGTATTTTAAGATATTGTAGGGGAAAAAAACTTAGTGAACAATACCTTTCAGCAATAATTGAACACCTGTTTCAAAAGTTCCTTCTCTTTCCCAAAGGCTCATTATCTGTGGAATTTCTTTTAGCTCCCTAAATTTTGATCTCTTGACTTGGGAGTAATAAAAATGTCTGGGTTGCATCTGGTGCATTTCAATGAACAGTTTGTGGAGGATGGGAACATTTAACTTTACGCAGCCAATGACGCTGATCTGCTTTAAGATGTATCTCTCGAGTTGTCCAAGTGCTTTCACAATAGTAGACTAATGGCTCATGGAGAGGTCTGCCTCCCTATTATGAGTTACAACACAACAATGCTTTTTATCCGATTGTACTTCAACAGAGAGTACATAAGAAAGGAAAGCATATAAATAGGTTTAAGCTGAAAATAATGACAAACAAAAACTTCTAGACCAAGTGTGCATTCCACTCCCATTTAGCTAAATTTCCCGAAAAAGTGTTTCTTTCAAACTGCAACTGGACTTTTTAATATTTTTTCTTGAAGACATTTCACTTCTCATCCAAGAAGCTTCTTCAGTTCTAATCAACTGGTAGGGATGTAAACCATTTAGAGAGGGCTATAAAGCACTAAGAAGCAGTACATAAATCTAAGGGCTGTTGCTATTTATATTCCCATTGTAAACCCAGATGGTTTCAACAACAGAGAGTTAATAACTAGCTATACTAGAAAGAGTATAAATCTTTTCCATTTCCCATCAGTTAGTTAGAATTGAAAAAGCTTCTTGAATGAGAAATGAAATGTCTTCAAGAAAAATCAAGGAAGTCCAGTTGTTGGAGATTTTTTAAAAAAGGACTTTTGGGGACAACCATGGATAACTGAAAACCTCCATATCAGGGGTGAAATCCAGCAGGTTCTGACAGGTTCTGGAGAACTGGTAGCGGAAACTTTGAGCAATTTGGAGAACTGGTAGTGGAAATTTTGAGTAGTTCGGAGAATTGGCAAATACCACTTCTGGCTGGCCCCAGAGTGGGGTGGGAATGGAGGTTTTGCAATATCCTTCCCCCAGGAGTGGGGTGGGAATGGGGATTTTGCAGTATCCTTCCCCTGCCATGCCCAGCAAGCCACACCACACTCACAGAACCGGTAGTAAAAAAAATTGGATTTCACCACTTCTCCATATACAATTATCTAAATGGTTTTACCTGGATGAAGTTGAAATAGTGGCAATCAAAACAACCAGGAATGCTATTTACAAAGAATTACACTACTGCCAGCATACAATCTGATACAAATTATCAGAGATTTCAGTCAATTGATAAACTACTTACCAGAAGCTTGAATCAAGAAGATTTGGATTAGTTATAAAATATGGTGGGTGGTCTAATGGGTATAACCTGAATAAATCTAGTGAAGATTCAATGAGACCATCAAACAGTGAATAGCCAGACAGTGGTAATAGATAGGAGTATTGGCAGTGCCCAATAATTAAGAAAGAAAATCCAAAAGATTCGAGTCTTAGATAATGCAGTTGGTGATTAATTATTTTGTAAAAATTTAGGCTGGAGGTATGTAAGCTTTTAAATAAGCTTTTTTTCTTGCTCTTCAACTTTAAAGTTTTTTTTTTTAAAAAAAGTCATGATCCAAAAGAGTGCAAGAAACACAAAAAGTATAGCAACTTAATATGCACATACTTCCATCTAAATAAATAGTTGCCTACTACAAAATACCGTCCTGATAATTGAAATTCCAATTTGTGAAAGATTCCTTTCTATGTGAAATGTGTGATCCAAAAAGACATACGTCACAAGCTCCTGTTTCATAAAATAAGTTTTTGTTTATCAGAAATCTGTGTGAGTGGCTTCAATCAAATTTACTTTACAACTTGTGGTTGGTACAAGTTACCAGTACATTATTCTAGTTACACTTTGCAAAAATACCATGTTCCGAGTAATCTCCAATGGTCAAAATTCTCTCCAATTCACACTAAACCTTGGCTACATCATGCTCATATGTGCATTCAAAAAAAAAAATCTTCTAAAATATGCTGAATTTACTGGAACTTATTTGGTTGGAGAGGATTGCCTGCTGTTGTTAGATCTTCCATTTATTGCCTTTGGGGGGAAAATCCTTCAGATCTGGAAACCATTTTATTGACACATCAAAGGAATTACTATGGGCAAGGGATTTATTAGGATAACCAAGGCTATTTCTTCCCCCAAACCAAACCAAAACCCCAAATTGAAGGAAACTGTTTCCTGACGGAAATACAGCTGCCATCTAATATATTGAGAAGCCATGTTCCTCTCTCCATCAAGTGCCACTTGGCAACAGCCATTCCATCAGGCTACAGAAGAGAGAAAGATGGATCAAGATTACTCCATTAGATCAGTGGGAAACTTTACTTTTTATTTATTGATTTCTCTCCTTCAACTGCTTTCTGTTTGGCCTTTAAAAATATTGTAACTAAGAATTAGTGAATGAGATCATTTTCCTTTCTTTCCTCCAGATCGCTTTCTCTATTGGAAATATATCTTTTAATACTAGATGCTTGTGAACATGGACAGTTTTACTAATATATCAGCCACTTTTTTGGAGGGGGGGGTGAAGAAAAGAGAAGATCCATAGAGGTATCAGAGGGGTAAAGTGCAGGATTTAGTCTTGAAGTTCTTATCACTGTTTCACTGGGAGTGATCTGGTATAGAATGGTATATCATGGTATAATGTTGTTAAGGCTTCCCGTCACATTTGATTAGATACATTTATATGCTCCTTTGTTTGCAATGATCAATTCCACCTTTATACCTGGCAGACTGAAAACAAATGAGTTAAGAGAACAATAAAATTCCTTCACCATTTGAGTTGGGGCAATTATGATTCTGATGAACAATCTAGCAAACACTGAAATGTGGCTGCATGATATCTATTTTATAGATTGTGGGCTTATACCTGATAGCCATGACTGTGTGCTTTCTTGCTCCATAATTTGCATAAAAATACTGATGAAAAACAAACATTTTTTTTTCTCCATGAAGAGTATTATGCTGCCTTCTTCCATAGCCCTTCCTGAACATGGCCCTGTTTTACTTATCCAAATATTCAGCTGTTTTAATAAGACAGGATGCACAGGGCCAAGCCTGCAGATGACCAACCATGGTCACTTGTCCAAGAATCATGTCTACATCTAAAGGATCACCAAACTGAGTTGAGTACTGTACAATATAAAAATACAATCTATTAATATATAATTGAAATATAGATAGAGATAGATTATAAAGAGACAGAGACAGACAGACAGACAGAAAGACAGAGAGAGGCAGACAGACAGACAGAGAGAAACGGAGGAGGGAATAGTATTTTACATTTTCAACTCACTATTTTTTCCCACCTGATAAGAGGTTTTTTAAAATATTTACTTGGAATATTGAAAGCACACCAATGGTAGCAACAGAACCGCAATACTATTAATAATAGTATCTGAGACAAATCTGAATGTGGGTCTAAAACTGGAAGGAAATGTACACTGTTTTAATTAAACACCGTCTTTCAGAACAAGAATTAAAGATTGCTGTTTGGAATTTATACTTTTTTCTCCCCAAAGTTGACATGTGATTCTATTATTTCCAGATACAATGCTCAATATAACATGACACTTATAAGCATTCCCATTGCTGATCTTCTAAGACCATATCTTTTTTTCTTGAAGTTTATCTTACATGTTAACAGTATGTACATCGACTAGGATTCCAAATAAAACTAGTAAATAAGAAATAGAAAAGGAATTTGATCATACAGCATTCAACTCTCGCCAAAATCATCTTAGTCTTCAGTCTTTAGTCAAAGATTTCTTAGGATAAACATTTTGCTTCAATACTGTAAACAACTGTGCTAATAGGAACAGTTATGAACTGTGCAGATCTCAAATTATTTGGGAAATGTCTTTTTATTTAGTATTATGCTTGTTGGTCTTTAGCAACAAGATAATATTTATATTAGTAGTTTGTAATCCACAGAAGCTATCATATGATGGACAAATATAATAATGTTTTCAATCAGTGTCTTATAAATACTGATAACATGATATCCAAAGAGCAAATCTGTAAAGGAACCATTCTGTATTTCAGAACTGAAGCACTATAATGGGAAAACTTTTTCTTTTGAGGAAACCAAAATATGGATAATTGCCACGTGAATACAAGATGATCCAAAACTATCCTGTTTGGAAACTGTTTTGTCCTCAGCGATTTTTTTCTTTTTCTTCTTCTTTTTTTTTTTGCATTTATAAAAATGCCAATTTTGTACTTAAAAACAGTAATATTGGAAAAGTCAGACATCTACAAAACAGTCAGAATAAAATATAGGTTTACAGGCATTAGTTTGGATTGAAAATCTAAAACTAACTTGGAGAACACTAATCCTCTATTCATATCCAAACGTCTCCCACAGAATAATTCCGCTGTCATTTTTTATGAATGCACATAATTGACCATAATAAAATTTATGCCAGAATCCCAAATATAGAATTGCAGCCTGAATGTCATACTCAGGTCATTTGAATTTTGCACTGAAGATTTATTAAATTATACTTCTTAAAATAAGGTCAGCAGGAAATTGGTTTATTGTTTTAAAATACACTTATCTATTACTCTGTGACATAAAGTTCATGGCTCCACTAAAATGATAGGAAACCAAACCTCACAGAAACCAAGAAGAAAGTATAATAAATCTAATGTGCTGTGAGGCGCCAAAATAGCCAAAATATAAATTAGACTATTGCAAGTTCTCTACTTGGTCTACTTTTGAAAAGTATCCAGATGTTGCAACTGGTGTAAAATGGGACAGCTAGGTTGCTGATCAGTGGTATGATGCAGGGAACACATAAAATTGAAGTTCATCACTGGTTGGAAATCGTTAACCAGGCATGTGGTAACGTGCACTTTCAGAACCCCAAATGGCTTAGCAGCTATCTATCTGAAGGTTCACCTCTTACAAATCTGCAGCAGTGGCCCTTCTGATTTCTTTTTTTAATATGAGTGTGTGTGCACGTGCACAAAGGCCCACTTTTCACACACTGTTGATTCCTCTGACTTTCTGGACTAGCCCTATGCAGTTTTCTTGGCACAGTTTTTTCTGGAAGTGGTTTGCCCTTGCCTCCTTCCTAAGGCTGAGAGACAGTGACCAGCCCAAGGTCATCCAGCTGGCTTCATGACTAAGGTTGGACTAGAACTGGTGGTCTCACGGTTTCTAGACTGAGCATCATCTGCTATATCAAACTTGCTGGCTGTCTGGCTGGCTCTCTCCCTCTTTCCCTCCTCTCCTGAGGTTAGAGAGTAATTTACCTGACATTCAACTAAGTTGCTCCCAAAGTGGAGAATGCATTCAGCCCTCACTTAACAGAACAGAACAGAACAACAGAGTTGGAAGGGACCTTGGAGGTCTTCTAGTCCACCCCCCTGCTCAGGCAGGAAACCCTATACCATTTCAGACAAATGGTTGTCCAATCTCTTCTTAAAAACTTCCAGTGTTGGAGCATTTGTAACTTCTGGAGGCAAGTTGTTCCAATGATAAATTGTTCTAACTGTCAGGAAATTTCTCCTTAGTTCTAGGTTGCTTCTCTCCTTGATTAGTTTCCATCCATTGCTTCTTGTCCTACCCTCAGGTGCTTTGGAGAATAGCTTGACTCCCTCTTCTTTGTGGCAACCCCTGAGATATTGGAACACTGCTATCATGTCACCCCTAGTCCTTCTTTTCATTAAACTAGACATACCCAATTCCAGCAACTGTTCGTAATATGTTTTAGCCTCCAGTCCCCTGAGCATCTTTGTTGTTCTTCTCTGCACTCTTTCTAGAGTCTCAACATCTGTTTTACATCGTGGCGACCAAAACTGCATGCGGTATTCCAAGTGTGGCCTTACCAAGGCATTATAAAGTGATATTAAAACTTCACGTGATCTTGACTCTATCAAGTAAATCATTTTACTTGACAATCTTTTATTTCTTAATTGTTAATTGTTCAGTACGCTTTGGAATTATCTCTTTTTGCATTCTACATTTTATTTGTTGTCAGTAGAATCAACGGAATAGAAAGGTACAATAATAACCAAATACTTAATTTGGCAGGTTAGCTTCTGTATCTGGATACTTTGATTCAGTATATCATGATAGAAAATAAGGAAAAGGAAGAACATCTTCTGCCACAATAATGCTTATATAGTTACCTGGACAACGTGGAGTTTTATGTGCTACAGCTGTACCACTGATTGGACGACCATTAGGGGTGACACACCAACAGTAGCCTGTGTAACTGTGGCACTGAACCTGTGAAAAAATGTCAAGTATTTGAAACTCGCAGAAAATAATATCTCATTTTTCTTGAGAGATAGTGTTGATTTTTTTCCAGTTAGTATCTATATCTGTGGCACTACCCTGTAAAAAAAAAAAGGAACCATCCTTTCCACACTTTTGCAAAATCCATGTATCATATCAAAATCAATAGGCTCATTTGTTTTTATGGGCTATATTAAATGGTTGTAGCTTGAAACTTGAATGAGAATAGACAAAAGCTGAACCCCGTGATCTGATTGCGGAATAACATAATAATATCTTCGGTGGATATTCAGTGACAACTCATTCAGTCATTTTTTCCCCCTAACTTGCATGGATAGAAAAATATAATGAGTTGCTTGTTCAACCAGAGTTGAGTGTGTTGAATTTCAATTTCAAATTGAGTCACAACCTTTCACAAATTAATATAGTATGGTGATGTAATATGAATTAAGCTTGTCCATTTCTTTTCGTCAACGTGAGGGAATACCAGTAAAGAAATATTTCTCCAAAAACCTGCCGCTTTAGAGCACTCTTCTCTTATTTCCCTTATTTCCGAAAGCACAAACCAATGGTGGAATGAGAACTAGTTTGCTTTAGTGTTTATGAAGTTGGACAACGAAATCCCAGACTTTGGTCCACTCCAGACAAAAACAACTCTCTGGATGACTTTGGGACAGCTATTCTCCCTCTCAGCCCTAGGATTCTCAATAGGTTGTTTATATGAGGAGAGAGTGCAACATGTGTTGTGTTGAGCTCATAAATAACAGGAAGAATATAATTACTATAAATAAATAAATAAATAAATAAATAAATAAATAAATAAATAAATAAATGCCATTGTTCTATCTATATAATCTGCCCAGAAGTACCTTGAGGTAAGATGAATGCCCTATAAATTTTATAAATAAATACTCTACTAAAACTGTCATTGTCATGATCTTTAACTAGGTGAAAAGATGCATCACAGGACCATACATTTTGATTCAAAATACTTCATATGCGCTAATTTACACAATGCATGCAAAAACTAAGACCCATGGCTCCTTGTTCACAAATCACAAGCATCTCTTTCTTGTGTTTGTCCGCTCTATTAAAGTGTGGAGTGGATATTCATCCTAACACTCCATTAATTAAGGAGATCCTTGGAGTTCTCTGTGCTTGATTATTTCCTTGCAAACATTTCATTACACAACTAGGTAACAACATCAATATTTGTGGTGTGGGGTTTGTTCCCTGTTTACATACATAACTTGCCCTGACAATATTGGTTGTGATTTTCTTGTTGGTACTTACTTGATTATGGTATTGTTTTCTGCTTGATTTTTTTTATCTGATATTTATCCCTGCTTATCTGGGTATAGTCTGCTTTTTACTCCTTCTATTATTTGTTTTGAATGACGTGTAAATGTGATTTGTCTCTATATATCTGTTAGTGACTGATTTGTCTAAATGCCAAGGTTCCAGGAATTCCCTATTTTTTTGGATGTAGTCTGGTCTAGAATGTTTCCAGAAGAAACTATGGTTGAAACTGTCCATGAGTTGTAAGATTAAGGAGTTTTCATCATGTCTTTTGATTGCAAGTTTGTGTTCATGAATGTGCTTTGCTAATCCTCTGCTTGTCTAGCCTGCAAAGTAGCTGTTACAGGTCTTTCTATTATATGTTGTAGACTCGTGTTTTTCTTCTTTTTGTGTTACTGTGTTTGATAGAGAACTCATACTAATTTGTGATAGACAACCCGCACTACCCCAGAACTCAATTACCAAAATAAAAATCCAATCTCCCACAAGAAGATCTATGTAAAAACATTATTCAGATGAGTACAAATGTACTTCAGCAACACAGAACAACACAACATAAGACAGAAAAAAAAGAGACCATCTATTTAATATCTTCTAAAAAATGTATATCCATGCAACTTAATTAAAAAGTGCCTGACCAATTAATCCACTACAGCACAACCAACACAAGCTATGAAAAGCATAATACTGTCATACATCAAAAACATATCAAAAATAACCGATAATTACAATCACACATCATCACTGGAGAATACAAACAAAATAAAGTCTTCCAAAACATCTTAAAAGACCTAGTAGTCCAAGAAAAAAAAATAGGAGTCATCTACAACATACAGTGTAAGGACTGTTACAACTACTATATGGACAGACTGGCAGAAGACTTAACAGGATGCATCCATGAACACTAACTAGCAATCCAAAGATACAATGAAAACTTCTTATTTAGGGATCCTACACTCAAATAAGCAGGGATTAATACCAGCCAAACAATCAAGCAGAAAACAATACCCTAATCAAGGAACTGCCAAGGAGAAAATTACACTCCCATCAATACTGTCAGAACAAACTACTATATATAATTTCACAGTCATTGGCATTGATGATGTTGGATAGTGAAACGTCTGTAAGCAAACAACCAAACTCAGAGAATACCAAGGACTCCACAGTTTGTGCTATAAAATTCCATAAGTAATATGGCTGTGCTGCTTAATAAGCATTCACTTTTAACTAAAATAAATAAGTAATTCAACAGATGGTAACCCAAATTTCAATAGAATCTCATAACATGTTTGCAACTTTGCATTTAGTAGAGTTTCTTCCATCTACAATGTAATGGAGTTTCTTCCATCTACAATTGAGATGGAGTCTCCAGATTGCTATACATCCTCACAACTTTTTCTGGAGAGTCCTCAAACTTCCAAACTACTTTTTGAGAACAAGCAGGATTCTACTGGGTGGAGGAAAGGAGGAGACAATCAAAAATAGCAGAAATGTACTAACGCAACATTGGATATCATTGTATATATCTGGCTGAGTTTTTACAACACTTGCAAGAAATGAGACAGGAAACAGGAGACACTTTCACAATGCTGCTGGAAGTAGCATGAGATCTTCATCTTAACATCCTTCAGAACTTAGGAATTTAACAGTTAGATATCTTCTTATGAGCTGTTTTTATTTCAGAAACAACACAGAGCACTTTAGAACCAATCAGTGGTCACAAAAAGAGAGTTAAGCACAGAAAGAAATAGATCAAATGAATAATCAAAAATTGTTTCAATCAACCTGGCTGTAAGTCCCATCATCGTTGCATTCTGGGATGAATACTTGCTGGAACTCCTTGCGTGCTTGTTCTTGGGTATATTTCCTCTCTGCCACACATCGTGAAACATCTGAAGAAATGAGATGAAATATTAATCCCTGCGCAAATGGGTATATCACAAAATTTGCCTTTGTTGCAGCCCCAGTTTGCTGTTTATACTGGCTTCCCATGCTTAGTTGAAAGCTATGAATGAACAGAGCTGAAAAATAAAGTGACAGCCACTCACAATATCTTTTATTTCCAAGCATGCCCCATTTACCACAAAAGTCATTCTTTAAAAATAAAGGCATCTGTTGAAGCTCCAGTGCTTTATTTGGAAACCTGTCAAGAAAAAAAAAAACCTGGACCCTGGACAATTAGAAGAATGGTGGGAAGCAAACTCACACTATCATAGACTCTTGGCAACAAGCTCATAATGTTTTCGTAAACTTTAAAATGTGCCTATTGGTTCAGAAACATCTATTGTGAATGTTACTGGAATTAAACACTTTGTTCTAAGTCAAACAAAAACATTTGTTTAAGTACAAAGTAGAGCTCAGAGGACTTTACATTCATGTAACATTCATTTTACATTCTATAATCAATGGATGATTATAGAAACATGATATGGACGCTGGGCCAAGTTCCTAATTCAATTTCCATGTGTAGCTCAACTTAATTGGTATTCTAACAACTTGAACTTGTTTTCATAATGTCATCAGAAGAAAGCAGAGGAATAAACACAAAGGAATCTTAAAAAGTTTTGTTTTAGAAGAGCCATTTTCGAAAAGTCCTTAAAAGCGTCCCCTCAGAGAGCCTTCCTTCCAATTGACTTATTCACATAGGAAACACAGATCTGACCTAACTTTGTCAAGATCATCATCTATAGCGGTGATGGCTAACATTTTCGGCACTGGGTGCTGAAACTGGAGCACATGTGCGTGTGCCGGAGCGCTGGAACCTGGAAGAGAGCAGCTGGCTGGTGTGCATGCGCATGGCGGCCAGCTGCTCTTCCGGCACGCTGGAACCCGGAAGAGCAGCTGGCTGCCGCGCTAAGGCCTGTTATTTCAGAGCTTGTAGCATCGGTCAGTTAGAAAGCTAATTAATACTGAAGTCTAAATTATATTCAGGCACGTCTTCTTGTGCACATAATGCCCTAAAATGCCATCCACATTACTGCCAGTGTAAGGAAATGCGCATGACGGAACCTGGAACAGCAGCTGGCAATGGCGCGCATGCCCACATAGAGGGCTGTGTGTTCCACCTCTGGCACCCGTAGTCTCTACACTCTCTATTATCAGCAGCATTCTGAGCTCTGACTCAAAGGAGCATTGGGGGATTTTGGGGAGGATGCTTTTTTCTCAGGAGTCCCTAGCCTTATCTGGTCCTTTTTAAAACTTGTTATTTCCTTTGCCAGCTTCTCCCACTATACTACACATAATTTATTTCTAATATTTCACTGTGTTGGAAAGAATAAAAATGAACATTTAATGACAAATTTCTGCTATTCAAAAATCTGTGCTTCCTGGTTGCATTAGAAATGCCTCTTGAAATTTGAAAGAGAAAAACATCTCCCAAACAAGGAATCCTTTAGAACACATTCCATAATCGGCTTTGTCTTTGCTGTATATCAGAGAAGACTTCCATTCACACCCAAAACTCTTGCTGTAGTCAATCTATGACTATACTATGGTTGTTAACAGCTAATATTATTTTAAAAATAAAGTGCAATGGTCAGCACAGCTTTTGCACCATATGCCTTAGCCTAAACTCATATGTTTGCTCATGTGCTAGTTACAGACATGTGGTTTTAATGAAGCAAGTGTTTTAACTGAAAATAAATCTCTCTTTCGGTGGACTTCTGTCTTCATTTTTACTGCAGATGTGGTTTAAATGTCAAAAGGAAAAGCAATCTAAATTCCAACACAGGAGGGTTATGATTATACATTTGCTCAGGAGCAAATTCCACTAAAATGCATTGGGATCTATTCTTCCATAGGATATAAAATGGATTGCACCAAAGATTTAGTGCTAATAGAATTATAAGATGTTATTCTATATGAATTATCACCAAAGGAAGCCAGCTTTCCTCTTTACAGTATGTCTAATATTTAGAGTGTATAAAAATCTAGATGTAACTCCAAGCTCTCTTATATGATTTCTGAAATTGCTAAAACAATACATCTAACAGAATAGAAATACTGGTGTTCTAAAACTAGGATTAGCAAAACATCGACAATGTTTGGTCAATTTAGGCAAATGGTTTTGAAATGCAGGTGTTTATTGACAAAAGAAAAATAAAACAATTTTTAACTGAAAATATTCTCTAATATTGCATTGGATTCAGTTAGATTCTAGGTTCTGAATATGATTCATCATATAAATATAAATGAAGTAAAACACAATGAAATAAAACACAATGAAGTAACCAAGTTCTCTTGGTTAAGTTAAACCAGCTGATCCAATAATTATCTAAACCATATGCCATGATGGCACAGTGGTTAGAATGTAGTATCGTTGGCTAACTCTGCTGACTGTCAGCAGTTCAATCCTGATTGGCTTAAGGTTGACTCAGCTTTCCACCCTTTGAGGTTGGCAAAATGAAAATGCAGATTGTTGGGGGTAACATGCTGACTTTGTAAATCACTTAGAGAGGACTGTAAAGTGCTAGAAAATGATATACAAGTCTAAGTGCTATTCATCAATGCCTAGACAGAATGATATCAAGATGCTGAATTGTGCATTGTGACATTAAGGTATAAGCTTCATCCTTTCAAACATACATCACAATGTTGCATACAAGTTAATAGTGGATGGAATCTGCATCACAATCTCACAATGCGTTCTTAAGACTGCCAATTTAACAATCAAGAAACTGATAGCTTTTTTAATGCTTCCACTAAAGTCAAAAAATATTCAACTGCGAAGATGATAGCAAGATACTCACTAAGATCACATTAGGGCCGTGATGGTGAACCTATGGCATGAGTGCCAGAGGTGGCATGCAGCGCCCTCTCTGTAGGCACAGGAGCTATCACCCAATTCAACTCTGCCGTGCATGTGTGTGCCTCCTGCTGGCCAGCTGGTCTTCAGATCTTTGCCGTGCATGCAGGGGGACATGCAGGGGAGCTGTGCGCACATGTGTGACGACAGGGCACATGCGGAGGGAACATGTGCATGTGCGGGGGCAGGGCATTGCAGGGGGCATGCACGCATGTGCTGGGGATGAAGTGTGTGTGGGGTCCTCTGCGTGCATATGTGAGGGGTGGGGTGCATGCTGAGGGCACAGTGGGCAATGCATTTTGGGGGTTCAGACGTGTGCATGCGCTTTGGCCACTCGATCCGGAAAAGGTTAGCCATCACTGCATTAGGGTATGCTATATTAACCAGGTGTTCACCATTTTTTTTTTACCTTATAGCTTTGAGTACTGGAAGTCCTTGATTTAAAACCATTCATTTAGTGTCCATTTGAATTTACAATGGCACTGAAAAAAGTGACTTGTGATCACTTTTCACATGACCGTTGCAGCTTCCCCATGGTCACACAATCAAAATTAGGGCACTTGGCAACTGGCATGTATTTATGACGGTTGCACTCTCCTACAGTCATGAGATTATCATTTGTAACCTTCCCAGCCAGCTTCTGACAAGCAAAGACAACGGGGGAAGCCAGTTTCACTTCACAATCTTGTGATTCGGATAACAACGGCAATGATTTGCTTAACAATTGTGGCAAATACGGCCATCAAATGGGGCAAAACTCACTTGAAAACTGCCTTGCTTTCCAATGGAAATTTTGGGTTCAGTTGTGGTCAGAAGTCAAGGACTACCTGTATTAGTTTTCAATCTTCAAGTAGTGTCAATTTTTTTTTTTTTGTCCTAGTCTGGCTAACAGTGGTTAATCGAGGTTAATACATTTAGGAAAATAAACCAGCTTCAAAGTCACGGTATCTGATGCTTATTTCTCAAAATTGTAATTGTACTTTTCACTTTCTTTTTAATAATATACTCAGCTGACAATAAACTAATCTCACCAATTCTGTACATCGTAAGAATAAAATAAATCCAGCTGCATTGATTTCTTGCTCATAATTTAGCATCAGAATCTTAGGCAGCAGAACGGGTGTAGGGATATGAAATTATAGTTGATTTCTGAACAGATATATGGGTGAGACTATCAAGATTTATTCAGGGGAATGGAAGACTCCCATGTTGTTTTGTTCTTGCACAAACAGGCCAGGAAATCATGTTGTAGCTTAGTTTTATAGGCTAGTTTGATGTTAAATATTTAACCCAGAGAATGTAAAATCAGAAATATGTCTTTTAAACATCCTCATTTAATCACAAGAAAATAACCACATGCTGTGTGACTAAATTAATTTCAGTGGGGCATTGTAAAAATACTGCATTGTAAAGAAATTCCATAGCATAATCATGTACAAAATTATCCCGTTTGTTCAGCTATTTATTTGATTAATGTCGTATAATCATACGGTATATGACATTAATTTAACAAATCAAAACAACATTTATCATTCAAGAAAAGCTATTTAGAAAATAGTCAATATGGAATGTTTGAAGCAAAATATCTCCTAAGGCAAGACACAGATGCTTAACTGCTCTTGAACCAAACACATAGAATTTATTTAAATCCACAAACCTTTTGAACAGATGGTACTAATCTGAAACATACAATCAGTTCACACAATTTGGACAATTCTGGGTTTCCTGCCTTTCCCTCACCTCCATGGCTCTTTCCCTTCCTCTCTCTTACATCTTCAGAATAATATTACTCAGACTCCCTCGCCTCTATCCTGTGGCTGTTATCTATACGTAGTAAGACTCTTATAGTTCCTCTCCACATCAAAAACCTGGAAGCTGTTAAACTGGTGTTACTTTTTTTTTTTTAGAGATGATTACTAGATTTTAAGAGTTTTTTTGTTTTTTGTTTTTCTAAAAAGCCGTTTGTCTACTAAATTAATTTAAAAATGAAATCCCAACTAACAAATTCAGTGGCTTGAGGGGGGTTAAGATAAGACACATTTAAAAAAACCTTGTTAAATTTACACACTTTTCTGCTTATATAAGCACTCAAGACAGCTCCAGCCACTTCTGCCAATTAAATTGCTTTCTTCCAACCTAAACCACAATCTGTCAGCTGCTTCCACAATCTGCCATCAGGACAGAAAAAAATATGCCAGCAAAGGAGCAAAAAGAGAGGAGAGAGAGAGAGAGAGTAGTCATGGCTCCTTAGTCCTAGACAAAGCTGTATTTTGCCTTGTTGGGACACAACAGGGACAAGAGGCAGATCACTTTGGGGCCACTGCCACAATCAAAGCCTCCACAGCACATAGCAGAAAGGAAGTACAAGTAGTCTTCAATTTACGACCAAAATTCAGCCCAAATTTTCCATTGCTAAGTGAGACATTTGTTAAGTGAATTTTGCCCCATTTTATGACCTTTCTTGCTACATTTGTTAAGTGAATCCTGGCAGTTGTTAAGTTAGGAACAGGTTGTTAAGTGAATCTGGGTTTACCCATTGACTCTGCTTGTCAGAAGGTTGCAAAAGGTGACCAGATGACCCCGGGACACTGCAACTGTCACAAATGTGAGTCAGTTGCCAAGCAACTGAATGTAAATCATATGACCATGAGGATACTGCAATGGTCATAAGTGTGAAAAATGGTCATAAGTCACTTTTTTTCAGTAAATTAGGACAATGCATGGTTATTCTGTTTTTCTATTTAGGTAATGAAATATCTTACCTAAAGATATGGGTAAAGTGCAGGGGTAAAATGCACTTACCTTCGCTACTGGATCTGAAATGAGAACCCGTGTGCACCTGCACGCTTGCTACGCTCATACGTGCCTCTTCTGCACATGTGCAGAGCCTTCTGCACATGGGCAGAGGGTCAAAAACGGGACGTGATGACGTCCTGGCGGGTGGGTGGATCCTCCCGCTGCCAGCCCTACCGGATTGCGCAAGCCGGATAGATCCGGCCGGATTTCACTGCTGGTAAAGTGACATTTAACTTCAGAAGAACCATTTCCCAAACCTAAAGGAATTAAAAGGGAAAAACAAGCAGAAATAGTTCGCTCCAAAATACTTGGAAATAATTCAAAATTACTATGTTAGAGACCCTCGGGAGGGAAGAATACTTTATGTAAGATATCACAAAGACAAAGAAATCACCAAGTGTGGTTAACAAACAAGGTCAAAGTTGTCATCCCCCCCCCCAAAAAAGCGCCCAGATAAGAACATATAGGAACTCTATCAAAGGAAATGAAAGCAAGTGATAAAAAATAAAAAAGCACTTTCAGGAGCACATGAGAAAGATCATTTAGGCAAGTAATAAAGCATTTTTCAAGTATATCTGGAATAGGAAACAGACCACAGAAGCCATTGGGCTGTTAGATGACGAGACAATTAAATGTCTCCTAAAAGAAGAAGAAGGAGATAGAAGAAAATCAGAATGAATTATTTGCTTCTGTCTTCACTGTAAAAGACATAAGACAGAGATCTGTGCTTGAGCTGACTACGGTATTTCAGAGGGAACATCTGATGAACCGAGACAAATAGGGGTAACAAGAGTTAAAAGCAAAATGAGAAGCTAAAGCTAAATAAACCCCTGGATTAAGATGGTATCTACTCAAGAAGTCTTAAATAATTCTTAAACATAAATTAGCAATTTATTTCTCTGAAAATATGCATCTTCTGTTTATCAACTGCTCCTTCACTGGAAAAAAAAAGACTGGGTGGTACCATTTTTTATTTAAGGGCTATGAGTAAAAAACAAAACTATAGGCCAGTTAACTTCATATCTGTTCTAGAGGAAATGGTCAAAAGTATTATTAAAACAAATAATAAACAAATTCCTAAAAGTAAGCTTTGTGAAAAAAAAGAACGAAAATGACATTAAGAAAGTAGGTCTTTTCTCACGATCTATTGGGGCACCTTGTCTGCAACCACACAAACAAGATGTCCCAATAGATATTGCATGCTTGGACTTTCAAAAAGTCTTTGACAATATCTCTGCTAACATCTCCTGAGATCAGTGTTATGGCAAAAAAGACAAAGCCCTCTAATAGTTTTTTTTTAAAAAAAAAAAGGAATTGGAATAAATGAAAATTTCTCACGCTGGTGAGATTTGTCTGGATCTTCAAAGGATAATTTTTGGAATGGTGCTTTTTAACGTGTATGTAAGTTATCTGGAGTTACAGATGATGAGTAAAGTGGCGATGCTGACTATAACAAATTATTCAAGCATTCTCTGCAAAGAAGCTGAAGAAACAGTGGACCACCTAGTTAGCCACTGCATGGTAATCCACACAGACAGACTGCAAACTACAGCATGACAAAGTAGCAACCATGGTGCCCTGGAATATTTGCAAAAAATACCATTTGTCTGCAAGCTGTCAGCCTTGGAAGCCATATTAAGACGGAAGCTTCAATGCTGCCATCTCCTCATGTGTGGGAAAATAGGAGGGGGGATTTAGGAGAGGGGAGTTAGTAGACATAATAACAGTTTTTCATATCAGTCAAGGTCAGGGCGGTCCAGCATCTGGAGGAGGAGTGGTCAAGGGCTGGGCCGAGGCGAAACTGACGGTGATTGGAGCATGTGACCGAAAGGGGAGAAAGGGGTTGGTTTTGGGAGCTTTGTATTAGTGAAGGAAAGCCCGGGTTTTTCAGATTCAGGATTTCCCAGATGTGCCAGTTTACCTATTGCTAGTAAAGAGAACTTTGGAAAATGCCTGCTTCCGTGTCTTTACTGGGAGTCGGGGGTTTTCTGGAACTTTGACACAAGCAAGATCTGGTGAGACCACAAAATAGAGAAAGCAATAGAAAATGCAGAAGCTAAAATGCTCTGGGACTTTAGAATTCAAACAGACAAGCACTTGCCACATAACACCCCAGTCTTAACAATTGTCGATAAGAAAGACAAAACAGTCTGGATAGTGAACATTGCAATATCTAGAGATAGCAGAAGAGAAGAGACAGAATTGGAGAAAATCATAAAATAGAAAGACCTATATATAAACATAAAATAGGATATAATCTGGGTCTGTCACACTCTGCTAGAGAGAAGTGCCCTGAAGATGGATTCCAGCATGAGTCTGAAAGCTTGGAAGATTAAATATCTGGTCTCATTGACCAACCCAGATTGGATCCTGCAACATTATTCTAGGACATGTATATTTGTCTTCATTCATGAGAAGTAAAACAACTGTGGAAAAAGAAAGTAATGATAGTACCAATAGTCATGGGTGCCTTGGGTGCAATCCCCAAACATCGGGAGTACCACTTGAACACCATCAGCATTGACTAAGTCAATACCGGTCAATTGCAAAGAACTTCTTTTCTTGTAACAACTTACATCCTCCAAGGATATATTTAACACATAAAACAACATCTGTCCATCACATGTCCTTGGGGAGGGCTCGATAGATTGATAAAAATGCCAGTTCCAGTCTAAATATCTGGCTGATTATATGACCAACCATACTAAATGTATAATTTCTGGAATTTGTACCCTTATTCTGATATGGATTTTAGCTTCTCTCACATTCCAGTCACTCTGCTAAGCCACTGAAAGCAAAAGAAAACCAGAATACTCTTTTCCTTCTGAATAAATGAAGAAAGGATTTTCTCTTGAAGAGTTGATCTGGTAGGATTCAAAATGTGCTTTCCCGGGGGGAGGGGCTGGGAGTTCCAAAAAGCATAGATTATAAGAGTAGGATATAGGAACTTCTGCTTGAGATACCACGGGGACCAATCAGCTATGCAAGCCCATGTTCCATTAGATCCATAAAATCCATTGACCTACAAAGAGAAAAAAGCTCATAATAATTATTATTAACAAATAAAGGATGTTCCAAAGTCTAATCCCTTCTGCAATACCTATTATATGTTAGCACTTCATCAAAGCCAGCCTTGAAAACTGAAAGTCTCCTCAATATAATTTAGGAATCTGCTAACTGTGCAGAAAGGCTAAACTGGATTCTTGCTATTTCCATTCATTGGACAGGAGAAGGAGCTACAGTAGATATTAATGTTGCTGCCTTGACCACTCAGCAGAAAAAGAAATCTGTTTTATCTCCATTAGACACGTCTGTTATAAATACTGTTCACAATCGAGACAAGACCCAGTAAGTTGGTAGTGATTGCAGATGTGCGATTTGAAGATGCTTGAGGTGTAAGCTGAAGAGATGCCATTCAGGGACTAAAACCTTTCATCTCAATTCATTACTAACAGCTGGGGGACTCAGTCAGCAGATGGAGTGGGGTAGGGGAAATTTCTTGTGATTTCCTATGAAGGAGAATATCTCGCACACATCCAAATTCTCTCAAGAATCCTCATAGCAACAGGCTTAGCATTAGGTGTTGGCATAGACAAATAGCTACTGGTGCCTCCAACACTGAGTCATCCCAATCACCATCATTGAGGGGAAGCAACAATCATTCACCTCACCACATAGCACATAGCACATACCACTGGCAGGCAGCTTTGAGAGCTGAGCTGAACCAGCACACTCATCACTAGTCATGATTAATTGCCAAACCGAATTCAATGGGCCTGATCATGAAAAGGCTGAACACAAATTCCATCCAGAATTCCAGAGAAAGCAAATTTGATATTTGGGGAGGGGAAGGAAGGCATTCAGAAGAAATTCCAGGAGCTATTCTGTCCATCGCCAGAAGAAAATCTGTGGGGTGGTGATTTGTGTTGCGTTTAGTTAATGCTGTTTTTTGAGGTGGCTGAAAGATCCCTTCTACATTTCTGTTTAATGTTTATAAAGCCTGTCACATTTATAGCAGCACCAGACTGTTTGAAGAATACCTTATTCTTAGAACATTTGAGAACTTATTTCCAATTTCTCTTCGTGATGGGTAGTTTTTTTTATTATTGGAGGGGCAGTGTTTGCCTGTGCCACTATTGTTACTTTTGATTATATGTCTTTATATCACTTGGAAGCCTCCCTGTTTGCCCACATCTCTTTCTCTGAAAAAGTCCAATGAGGTGAATTTCTTCATGATGTCTTCCCCTTGGAACTGAATCAAAGAGTAGGAAGCTGAGGAGAGCACAAAGCATTGATCTCTACAATGATAGACATAACCCTTGTTCTTTTTGTTCCTTACGAAATACCCTGTTTCCCCCAAAATAAGACATCCCCTGATAATAAGCCCAATTGGCCAAGGGCCAAGCGCTTATTTCAGGGTTCAAAAAAATATAAGACAGGGTCTTATTTTGGGGGAAACATGGTAGAAGAAATTTTTTAAAGCATATAACTTTATCTAAATTCAAAACTAGAAATTTCAAAAGGAAACTATGTATATCAAACTGATTTATAGTTGACAGGGAAAAAAATGCAGGACAAATTTTTGACATGACCCCATCTTCGTTTTCTCTCACCAAATCTAGTGTCAACTCACAGAGCTTCCCTAACCTGCTCCTAACCTGCTCAGTCAGAACCCTGACATCTGGCACTTTTGCTCATTTTGCTCATTTCACAACTAGTGCATCAGGGAGCACAGAATTTATCCACTAGAAAAAAGATTTCCTTCACCTTTATCCAGTGGTGAAATCCAAACCAGTTTGCTACGGGTTCGCTGGCTGTGCATGCACACTGTGCGCCAAATGTGCACTATGTGCACATGCAGAGTGTGTACCAAATGCACGCTCTGTGCATGCACGCATGTGCAGTAGGCACCAAAAGGAGGCTTGGGAAGGTAAGTAGAAGTGGGGGGGGATCAGCTATGGTGCACAATTTAGCTTTGTTAGAAAGCTGGATTTCCTGCTTTCTAACAAAGCTAAAGCCCGCTGCACAGCTGATAATTGGAAATACTGGTTCAGAGGAACCGGTAGCTTTTTTTAACTACCGGTTGACCTGAACTGGTAGCTTTTTTTTAGTACCGGTTTGCCTGAACCGGTAGGGTTTTTTTTTACTACTGGTTCACATGAACCAGTAGTTTTTATCACTACCGGTTTGCACGAACTAGAGCGAACCGGTAGCATTTCACCCCTGCTTTTATCATATAATAAGAAAGACCTTCAGTTGGTGAAATGTGCTGCAATCTTTGAGGTTCTGAAACCAGCACAACTCGGCTGGAAAAGACATGTTTGACTGGTCTCTAATAAGTTTCAAGTAACAGAGTCTTCAAAACTTAAGGTTATTAGAGTTACCAAAATCTGGAAAAATAATAGGAAAGGAATTATTAATAACACCAGACATTTGAAGGAAAAAAAGAGCATTGGAAGAATATCTGAAGGACAGTGAAGAACAGAAAGAAAGCAGAGAGATCTAACTGGGATAGAAGAAGGACCAAATGAAGAACAGAAAAAGAGGCAAGGATTACATGGTTAACACACATACAAAGAAGAAGAAGAAGGAGGAGAAGGAGGAGGAGGAGGAGGAGGAGGAGGAGGAGGAGGAGGAGGAGGAGGAGGAGGAGGAGGAGAAGGAGAAGGAGCAGGAGAAGAAGAAGAAGAAGAAGAAGAAGAAGAAGAAGAAGAAGAAGAAGAAGAAGAAGAAGAAGAAGAAGAAGAAGAAGAACTACTACTACTACTACTACTACTACTACTACTACTACTACTACTACTAAGCAGATAACAACAAGCCTTAACAAAGGCTAAGAGAAAAGCTGAACAAAGAGACAGAGATGGTAATTCTGGCTGCACAAGACAAAACCTTAAGAACAAATGCATACTAAGCCAGAATTGAGGGTTGGGGAAATGAGGCAGTGGTGTGGATGGAAAATTACAAAGATGCTGTAAATAGCATGGTGGGCATGGCCTAATTGGCCTCCTGCACCACGGCAGGGGGGGGCGTTTTGCCCTCCCCAGGCTCTAGAGGCTTTCCTTGAGCCTCCAGGAGGGCCAAAACGTCCGGTCTTCTCGAACTTCCAGTAGGCCCATTTTGCGCCCTCCCTGAGCCTCCGCATACGCCCTGCACTTCCCTGCATTCAAAACAGGCCACGTGGGGGACTCCTGGAAGGGGAGGGGAGGGGGGTGGGACCAGCCAGGAGTGTGATTTGGGGGTTCTCTGAACTGCACAAAATCTTAGCTAGAGGTTCTCCCGAACCCCTGCGAACCCCCAGCAGCCCATCCCTGAGAGCACTCCCATATCATGTAGTCAGAACTGTGCTAGGCTTAACACATCCACCAAACTCCAGAAAGGACTGAAAAATTTTGACTTCTAATCACTAGAAGTTCAGAGTGAAAGAAAGCGTGGAGGGGGGGAGGGGAGGAAAAGGAAGTGTTTTATACTATGGTCCCTGAACAAATACACACACACACACACACACACATCATTGGACTTACAATGCAACTAAATTATTTGTGTTGTTTTCAGCACTGCTTTATATGAGACAATCCTAAAAGTTCTTTATGGTCAAAAGTCAACCTAACTCACTGTTATCCAAAGGCATTGGATCTCAACTCTTATAATCTCACAAAAATACACTGTAGCTAAGAACATGGGCACCAGGCTGGGCAAAACTGCTTTGTGGTTGTTAAAAGATCTTCTTTGTATTATCACAGAAAATAACAGGAGTTTGGATTTCAAAGCTCAGTGAGGATTTTTATCGCTGCTGAGCATAGACAAAGGTAGAGCCAATTAGACAATCAAAAAAAAAAAAGCATTATAGAATGTTTTATTTAAGCCAGAGCAAGGATGAGACAGAATGTCTCTTTAAAGAATTCTTGGTGCTTTAGAGGCTTTTTGAAGCTAAGAGAGATGAGGAATGCACAGTGCACAAAACTGTCTCTCAGAGATGTCTCTGTGTGGTCTTTCTCTCTGTTTCTTTCTGAATAAAGTGTAAGTGAAGGTAAACCTCTGTGATCGCTGGTATTTATGTATAAAGAAGGATGGTATTGTGCTGAAAATCAAACCCTGCAGTTAAGCTGGGAAACTTCTCAACTTTTTCCTTGGGCAAACAATACAGTAGTTCAGCTATTAGCACCAAAGTATCCGTCAGATTAACCAGAAACAAAGCACAATCACAAATATAGTAAACAGTAAAAGAGTTGGAAGGGACCTTGGAGGTCATCTAGTCCAGCCCCCCCCCCCGCTCATGCAGGAGACCTGTACTAGGGATTCAAACCGCTAAACTGCTGACCTTTCTAATTGGCGTGCTCAGTGTCTTAGCCACTGAGCCACCTAGTCAGGCTTATCTGGATACTCAACAAAATATGTACATAGGAATATCAATAGATACTCAACAAAAAATGTACATAGGAATTGATAGCTGTACTATGATTTCAAACATTTTGCCAATATGTAAATAAGCTATTTAGAAATATTTCTGTTCTGGTTCGTTGCTTCTACTCCAGCCTTTTTCATTATTCTTTGTTTACACACACTTTACAGAGAGTTAAGTGGCTATTACAGCACTGTCCAAACATTATAAACAGGCCAGTATTTTTTATGCCCTATTCCTCCAATCTCTATTTTGTGTTACAGGTAGTCCTTGCTTAGCAACAATAATTGGGCCCAGAATTTCCATTGCTAAGTGATGCCGATCTGCATCACTTAGTGATGCCAATCCAGGCAGTCCCTATTGCTGTTGTTAAGTGAGGACTGGGGGTTGTGAAGCAAGCACCTCCTCACAACTTCCTGCAGCTTCCCACAAGCAAAGCCAGTGGAAAAAGTCAGCAGGAAGTTGCAAACTCCAGGAGGCTTGTAAGAGGCTTAGCAGGCAGGAAGCGACTGCAGCTGGGTGAGGGAGGGTATACGAACAATTTTGAGGCTGGGGGTGGCTGCTGCCAGATAGAGGGTGTGTGTCAGTGGTGGGTTTCAAAAAATTTTACTACCGGTTCTGTGGGTGTAGCTTGGTGGGCGTGGCATGGCTTGGTGGGCGTGGCTTGGTGGGGAAGGGGAAGGGGAAGGATATTGGCAGGGGAAGGATACTGTAAAATCTCCATTCCCTCCCCAATCCGGGAGAAGGTTACTACAAAATCCCCATTTCCTCCCGATCAGATGGGAGGCAGAGAATAGATGGGGGCAGGGCCAGTCAGAATTTTTACTACCAAACTACTCAAAATTTCCTCTACCGGTTCTCTAGAACTGGTCAGAACCTGCTGAAACCCACCTCTGGTGTGCATGGTCAGCCAGTGAGGTGCACCATGAGAGATGCAGGGCCAGGAGTGGCTGCCGTTAGGTGGGGGATACTTATCAGAAAGACTTGTGTCTTTCTCTGCCGGCTTCCCCATTGACTTTGCTTGTGGGAAGCTGACAGGGAAAGTCATAGATGGCGATTGTGTGACTGTGCTACAACCATTGTAAGTGCAAGCTGATTGTGAAGCACCAGATCTCAGTCATGAGACAGTGGGGATGATGTGAGAGCTGGAACTTTGAACGGTCATTTAATGAGTGTTCAATAAACAAAGACTACCTGTATTTAAGGCTGAATAAAACATAACTGCAGAACCAACCTATCCAAAAAGAAATATTGAAGCTTTTTTTAGGTCCTTGTATCTTTCATTAACAGTTCCCTGTTTTCATGTCAAGGGGTGGGCGGGAGGGGGGGGGTATTTTATTTTATTATTTTATTAATTTATATGATTATTCTCTTTTATTAGTTTTATTGTTTTATATATGAGGTTTTTATATTCCTGTAAGCCGTTTTGAGTCACCATGTGCAAATAGGCGGCAATATAAATTTCCTAAAACAAACAAATAAATACATTTTAATGCTCCTTCTTGATTATGTCCAGCATCAGCTTCTGATTTCATGGATGAAGGAATACTTTACTTTGTTGTTTTCATTTTGCAGATATATTTTTAAGAACAAAACATAATGTAATTAAGAGGCTCTTTACCACTTCTTCCGCTACTTGCTACAAACAGTAGACAATAAATTAAGATGGACCTGCAAACACGGCACTCTTAAATAATGCTGAATTAATGCTTCCATAAATAGATTCTTATTTATACATAAACAGTACAGAAAAAACTTTGTTGGGGAATGAAGAATTCATTGCTAATTTCTGCTTGCGCTCTATTGGTTATAGATGGAACCCATATGTCTAATACTTTGTATTCCACAATTTAGCTGTGTAAAGGATGTAATAATTATCTAGAGAACAAACACTAATATGTTGATCGCTCCTTTATATAGATAATTTTGCCACATCTGCAAGATGTGATTTTGCAAGTGATTCATGTTGAGCTGTCAGGAGTCTGGAACATCAGGGCTACCGTGTGGTACATAATTTACAAATCCAAATTGATGCAATTTGGATTCCTACCTGTTCCTCGTGTATCATCCTGTACTGTTTGTTTTTTTTTTAAACGAGCTGACATTCTAAAACTGAGATGAAAACAATAAAAAATTGTCACCTACAGAATATCTGGCAATTTCCTTACCTTTGCAGTTTCCCCTGTAGGCAATGTCTAGCTGAGAATCTTTGCATTTTGCCCGTAGAAATTCACATCGAGACAAGAAAGTCCTGCCATCGGATGCACACAAGGACTTCTGAGGGGAACCTGTGCATTCCAGACTACATTCTTTGTCTTTGTCTTGTTCCACTCTTAAAAACTTTACGAGGTAGAAGGATGTGAGAAAGAACAAAAAAAAAATTATGTGAGAGACTGAAGTAACATTCAAAAGAGCTTGCATGTTATTGATTGGTTAACACAAATTATCTATTTGTAATCTTCACTAAATGACAGACTATATAAATTGTGTGCAAAACATTCCAGGTTCAATACCCATCACCCAGAGATGGGTTTCAGCCGGTTCTGACCAGTTCTGGAGAACTGGTAGCGGAATTTTTGAGTAGTTTGGAGAACCGGTAGTAAAAATTCTGACTGGCCCCGCCCCCATCTATTCTCTGCCTCCCAAGTCCCAGCTGATCAGGAGGAAATGGGAATTTTGCTGTAACCTTCCCCTGGATTGGGGTAGGAATGGAGATTTTACAGTATCCTTCCCCTGCAATGCCCACCAAGCCATGCCACGCCCACCAAGTCACACCCACAGAACCGGTAGTAAAAAATTTTGAAACCCACCACTGCCATCACCCCAGATTAAGCTGGAAGAGATGCCACAGTGAAATAATAATAATAAAAAGAAACAATTTTGATTTTTATTTGACTTCTTGTGTTTTGACAGTGTTCACTGAAGACAGGTACACAAGCAAGTTCTTATTTGTTGCTTTCAGATAGGAGAAACTTGAACATCTTGGTTGAAAACGAAATTCACTCCAAAGGCAAGCTGAGTTTTCTAAAACCACAGGGTCTTTCCTCAGAAAAAAAAAAATCTAGCTCCGAGAGCTGTAGGGGAATTCAATCTCTTTTTTTTTTTTTTAAATGGTGGCTGATATTTGTTTGGAGTTATCAAAGCTGTACCAAAAGGCAGAGTAGCAGCTAAAATAGGAACACCACCCTTGGAAAGCCCAGAGAAAAGTGCTGTTTTCCACCATTAATAGGAAGAAAACTATCTATTTTCTTCCACTTGGTTAATGAGCAACAGCTTATGAGAAAAATCTACTCTGTGTGTGTGTGTGTGTGTTTATGTGTGTTCTGAGTTATTTGCCTCAGACACAATTTATATTTGTACTATTTTCTGGCTGTTCACCTCATATTTTATTTCTGATGTCAATATAAATTGATATAATAAATAAATAAAATAAATTGGTCCACGTTTCTTTTTCATCAAATTGAAACAACAAGTAGAAGCAGCAATGTAGGAGAATGCCCCTACATAGCAAATAGTAATAATAGCAACAAGAATAGCTATTTGCTATTTGAAAACCCCATATGGTATTAATTATGAAAGACGGGAAAAGAAAGAAATAACTATGGCCCTCCACGACTCTTCAAAAGTATAATCAATTACTTAGTTCTATGAAAGCAGAAAGACATTTTATTTTCATTTCCCATAAAAGCTGGCAACACATAAAAGAAGTAAATTCACCTTAATTTTTCAGCAAATGTCTCTATCTTTCAACTGCTCTAAACTAACAATGAAGAATGCAAGGCATGTATTTACCAGGAGATCATAGCTGCGAGGCAGAAGAGAGAGATTCTCAGAAAAGGTTCTGAGCCAGAGAATGCCAACAAGCCCACACATACAAATCTTTTAATACTGCTTCTGTATTTATCAAGCACAAATGGCTAAAAGCATTAGAACCTTAATGTTTTAATGTTTCTCTCAATGTCATTCTATCAAGTCATTCACAAATCTTATTCTCCCCACTGATTCCACATGTGGAATTCTAGGCATAAAATTTGTCGGTCTTTCTGCTGGAGGCCAGGCCAGAAACTGTAATGTAGGAACGGGGAGCTACTAACTTGCATAGCTTCTTAGTGAAAGAACTAAGGAACTTTTCTTATGATGCCACTCCTTCCTCTTGGCTGGTACTGTGAGATACCCAGGCCAACGTTTTACAGTAGTGGCCAAAATTGTGGAAGCCTTTTGGGGAGAGTGTATTTTCTAAAACTAGCTAATAACACCACTTTTTTTGGGAGTAGTACCATAAAATTATATATCAATGGAAAGATAATTTAATCAAGAATGTAATGCAATAACTTTTATGAAGGATTTGCCTTTAAGTATTATATAGGAACAATACTAGTAATGATGATAATAACTTCATTGTTCAGAACTGGAGTGTAAGAATCTTTGAAATTATGAGTTCCTATCTGTACAAAAATGTCTTAGAGAACTGGGCATCAAAACAATTGACTTAACCATTGTCATCCACTGCAAATAATAGTCATGGTGGGTTGTTGTTGTTGTTTTGTTAAATGAGGTTTCCAAAGTGAGCATAATCTATGAACCATAGCTAATATTTATATGAATTTATGTGTGTGTGTACCAGCATGCATAAGGTAAACCCATTTCATTTTTGTGTAACAGCTGCAGTCTTTGCATTTCCTCACATTTCATTCTAAAGAAAATATAAAAGTCTTAAAGGGAGACTTTGATAATTATAACTTTCTGTAAATTGTGCAACAAAGTCACACATTTCATTATAAATCCAATATTCAGAACTGGAGCACATGTTTAACAGTACGATGGAATACTAACAAACAATAGGAACATCCTTTGCCTGTTGTCACTCTGTTTGCCAGCAACTTTTTCTTCCGCTGTTTGAATAATGAACAGATTCAGAATCACTAAATCTGCTCATAGAAATAAATCCTTGATCTGAGAGGCTATGCTGCCTTTGGTACAATTTTTACATATGTATAGTTTATTTTCATCTCTAGAAATGAATTTGGAGAAATAAAATTTCTCCACTTTTCTCTTTCCTTGACCGAAGATTAAAACCTGATCAAGATAACTATGTTATTATATGGCCAATTGAAATTAGCATTAAATGTGCTGCATAACCAGTTCTAACTTTTATTAGTATTAATTAGATCCTGAATACAGGTCTTTGTGTTCAAGAGATGTTATAAACTGAAATTGTAGGCATACTTATCAAGAAGTCTTAGTGACTTCAGCAAGCCAGGATTCAACAATCCAGTTTACAACTGTCTGCAAAGTTCCTCTATGGCAGCTATGCTGGCTAGGGAATTCTGGGAGTTGGAGTCCACAAGTCTTAAAGTTGTCAAGTTTGGAGACCCTTACTCTATGGGCTTCCTCAGATCAGTCTCACATTCTCAACATTTTTTAATATTTGTATTATCTGTATTTTATCTTGGCTGTTCACCGCCCTGAGTCCTTCGGGAGTAGGGCGGTATAGAAATTTGATTAATAAATAAATAAATAAATAAATAAATAAATAAATAAATTCTTAGTGAAAAGAACACAAAAGAGAATGTAATCAGCAATGGCTTCCTATTGCATGCAACACACAGGTGAAGCTACAGCCCAAGTCAGAAGAAGCACCTAGGAAGGGGAGCAAGAAAATTAGAAGCAACCCTCTACAAGCATGTCTTTCAATTCTATTAATTCTTTCAATTCAACCCTTTTTATAATGAAAGCAGAATTTCATTTCTCAGGCATATACAGTTCTTTAATTATTCTGATAAAATGGCAAAGGCTGGGGTGTCTGCAGTATGTGGTCAAAAAAGTCAAAATGGCAGTCACCATAGGGTACTTTTTAAATCTGTGTTGCATGCAATGCCCATCAACCACAGGCACAGCAGAAGTCTCACCATTGTGGGCACTATGTGGACAATTTTAACAAGGAATCTTCTTAACCTACACCTATGAAAATGACTGAGTTCAAATATTACACTAAATCAAAATGAAACACCACTGTATCATGACATTTTTCTTCTCTGCAGAAGACTCTTGGGAAAGATGGAAGGAAGGAGAAAAGGAGAATGACTAGCAGCAAGGTGGATGGACTCTGTTATGGTGGAGATGAGAGCACCATTGGAAGACCTGAAGGCGGTGGTGGGATTCAGCTGGTTCGGGCCAGTTCGGGTGAACCGGTAGTTAAATTGCTGGCTGGTTCCACCCCTTCCCCTGCCCCTTCCAGGAGTCTCCACACACACCATTTTGGTTCCTAGGAGGCTTCAGGGAGTCCTCCTAGGCCCAAAACAGGCCGCGGGGGGCATGTTTCCCTCCCACACTGCCTGTTTTTGCTCCCAGGAGGGTGCAGGAGGGTGAGAGCTCCCTGTCACACCCCTGGCCACGCCCACCATGGCCACACCCAGCCATCCGGTCATTACGGCATCCGGTTGTTAAATTATTTGAATCCCACCACTGCCTGAAGGACCGGGTTAGAAACAGATCGTCATGGAGAAAATCAATATAGGTGATCAGCAACAACTTAAAGGCACATTATCAATCCATCAATCCTATAGGCAGCTCTGCAAAGAGTTCCCTGTTAGCTGGTGGTATAAAGGATGATTTGAAGGGCTATTTCTAGACCAACTACTGCTGCGCATCAAGAGGAGAGATAAAGGGGGAAATAAGCACCTAATATGCCAGAAACTGCCTTTCAATCCAAAAAGGGCTTTGCCTCTCTTGTAGGCCTTCTCCTCTTGTAGGTATTCATTTGGAGCCTATGCAAAAATCCTGATGCTATAGCTTTTGTTCAAACCCATACCTCTAAGGCTTTCTTCACGTGACAGGTCCTGATTAACTGTGCAGCAGAATGACCCAGTCAACCAAGCAACCATTTCCTAAGACCTCCTGATCAATACTAAAGAGGGAAGGAGGCTGCACTCCAGTGGTGGGATTCAAAAATTTTTACTACCGGTTCTGTGGGCGTGGCTTAGTGGGCATGGCAGGGGAAGGATACTGTAAAATCTCCAATCCCTCCCCACTCCAGGGGAAGGTTACTACAAAATCCCCATTTCCTGTCGATCAACTGGGACTCAGGAGGCAGAGAATAGATGGGGGCGGAGCCAGTCAGAGGTGGTATTTACCGGTTCTCCAAACTACTCAAAATGTCCGCTACCGGTTCTCCAGAACTGGTCAGAACCTGCTGAATACCACCTCTGCTGAACTCACAACCTAGCCTTTCTTATATTTTTACAGAGTGCTCAAGCTCAGGGTTACACTGGAGAGAGCCTGTGTACCTTCTTCTCCTCTACAACCTCCCCATATGCTTATGAGGGAAGGGGAAGAAGTCAGAGGAGATTTTACAGTATCTTTCCCCTGCCATGCCCACTAAGCCATGCCCACCAAGCCACACCCACAGAACCGGTAGTAAAAACAATTGAAACCTAGCACTGGAAGAAGTCCATAGTGGGAGGGGGCCCCATTCTCATAGGCTCTCCAGGACTTTGTTCCTTGGAAGAGGAAAGGGATAATTAATATCTTAGAAACTGGTTCAGATGCTTCCATTGATTTCGAAGTAGATAATTCCCAAAACAGCTTCTGGGCTATTTGGGGTTAAAACAAATCCCCTCTGTGTTCTTTTTCAAGGCTAATTTTCTGTTAAGTGTGTTATGGTAACATGACACTTATGGCACTTAAGGAAATAAAAAAACACCACTCTCAGTCCTGATGTTAAAACACCAGGTCATCCACTCACACTAAATGCAGAGAGATTCATGACGGACAGAAGGAAATAGTTTGTCACCCAACACATAGTTCAACTGTGGGATTCTCGGTCAGTAGTTGTGCTAATGAAAAAGAATTTAAATGTTTTTGGAAGGGGACTGGATAGGTTCATTGGGGATCGGGCTGTCAAAAGCTACTAATACTGGTGTCTGTTGACTCTCTCCTGGTTCATAAGGAGAATGTCTTAAATAGTAGTTTCTGAAAAGTGATGAGAACTTACAGTTGACCTCCAATCCTGATTCGTGAGCATCTCAAATATATCCAGTTGCCATTGTGTGATAAAAAAATACTGAACAAAACGGGCCTATGACGTGATCTGCCATGGTTTCCGTATGATCTTACGACACTTAAAGCAACCATCAGTTCCAAAACAAAATAACATCCCAAAGTAAAACACATCAGTCCAACTCGTATTCAATTATTTCCTGCGTTCCATCTCGCCAATTTCATGCCTTTTCAAATACAGCTGAAAAGCAACCATGCTGAGTTTCAAAGATGAAAAAAAGAAAGAAAAGAAAAACTAATAAATTCCAAGTCACCAGGAAGATGGGAAGTGATATTGTGTATGCCTTCAAAAATACCCTGTTTCCCCCCAAATAAGACATCCCCTGATAATAAGCCCAATTGGGCTTTTGAGTGCATGGCAATAAGGCCAAGCACTTATTTCAGGGTTCAAAAAAATATAAGACAGAGTCTTATTTTTGGGGAAACACGGTATGTGATCTTTTATTCTTGATTCATAGGATCCTTTGCAAGAAGGGAGGCTTCAGGTGTACAACTGCATGTCTAAATGCTTACATGCAACCTGGAATCCTGATGGTACAGCATTCAAGATAGCCTAGGGGCATTACTGTAAACTGCTTTCCTAGCAGGGATCCATGATATGAATGTGAATGCCACAGAGGTAAGGGAATAACTGTTGGCACACTTCATGATGAGCAGGGATAGCAATTAATCATGGGGCTAGTTGATGCATGCATTGATAAATGTAACTGGATAGGATTATTATTTCTGCTCAGTTGAAATGGAACTGAGGAAGAAGCGTCATCAGAAACAGAACTCTTGGCTACACATCCACATTAGCTGAGATCTGGTTTGCCTTATCAGGGGTGACAACATCACCAGGACTGGATAGCTGCAAATCCTATGGAGCATTTCTCTGACCTGGTTGGTACTCCAAACATTATTAATCAACTTGGTTTAAATCAAGAGAAGAACTGATGGCAGAGGGTCACAATTATTACCGTATTTTTCGGACTATAAGACGCACCTTTTTCCCCCCTAAAAGGGGGTGAAAATTTAGGTGCGTCTTATACACCAAATGTAGCCCCGCCCACCCACTAGCCCCCACCCTTTGGCCTCTGCCTCCCAGTTACCTCCTTGCAAGCAAACAGCAAGAAAAAACAGCTCCTTTCAGCTTCAGCACAGCCTAATTAGCACAAGTTGATTGGATCGGCCTCCCAACTCTTAGCTGATTTGCTCTCAGCTGTTTTGCGCAGGGCTCTGCTGCTTGCTGCAAAGAGGTAAATTGCTGGAGCAGATTTTTTTTTCCTTGTGCTAATCAAGCTATGCTGAAAATGAAAATGAAAGTAAAGCAGGCTGTTTGCTATTTGCTGCAATGAGGCAAAATTGCTCAGAGGCAGAGGGAGATTTCTTTTTCTTCTTTTCCTCACCAAAAAAGGTAGGTGCGTCTTATACTCCAAAAAATATGGTAATGGTGTACAGGTAGTCCTTGATTTACGACGACAGAATCCCAAATTTCCATTGCTAAGCAAGGCAATTGTTCAGTGAGTTTTGCTCCATTTTATGACCTTTTATGCCATAGTTGTTTTAAAAAACGCACTGTAGTTGTTAAGTGAATCATACAGTCATTAATCTGGCTTTCCCATTGACTTTGTGGGAAACCAGCTGGGAAACAGTAATCATGTGACCCTGGGACACAGGTGCAATAAATCCATGCCAGTTGCCAAGTGTCCAGATTTTGATCATGTGACTGTAGGGATGAGGCAATGGTTGTAGGTGTGAAAATCAGTCATAAGTCATTTTTTTCAGCACCTTTGAACAGTCACTAAATGAATAGTTGTAAGTCAAGAACTCCCTGTATTTATACAGAGTTATCAGAAAGATTTAAAGTAGATAGAAAAATTTGTGGTATTGAATATTCTAAAACAGATTTTGAAATGAGATTGTTTCAATCTCATGGTGAAGATGTAATTGCTAAAATGCATAAACCTTTACTTATATTTGAAACTGAAGAAGGGACAAGTTAAAGAATGCATGACAAAAAATGTAGTTATAATAGAGATAGTCCTTGGCTTATAACAGTTCGTTCAATAACCGTTCAAAGTTACAATGGCACTGAAAAAAGTGACATGACCATTTTTCACCCTTATGATCCTTGCAGCATCCCCATGGTCACGTGATCAAAACTCAGGTGCTTGGCAACTGACTCATATTTATGACAGTTACAGTGTCCCTGGGATCATGTGATCACCTTTTGTAACTTTCTTATAAGCAATGTCAACGGGGAAGCCAGATTCACTGAACAACTGGGTTACTAACTTAACAAGTGCAGTGATTCACCTAACATCTGTGGCAAGAAAGGTCCTAAAATGGGGCAAAACTCACTTAACAAATGTCTCACTTAGCAACAGAAATTTTGGGCTCAATTGTGGTCGTAAGTCGAGGACTACCTGTATAGTCATTTTTTTAAAAAAATTCTGAGATTTATTAAAGCACTAATCTACATGCTAGGGAAATAGATATAACAAACAAGCTTCATTTACCTTCTGAAATTGAAATGATTGCAGTGTGTCTGTAAAAAAAAAAAGTGCACTTTTTATCTTAAGAACTTCAGAGCTTATCCAAACTAATTAGCTCTCCTTATTTCCAAATATATGTGTTTATTGGGCTAATTTATTATGTATGTATGTTTGAATGAGCATTTCAACCATACATTCTCCATCTGTAAGTTACAGAAAGTTAAAATAAACTCTCCCAGAAATCAGGCTCCATTCTGGATAACTACGTGGTCATGTTTCTATTGTTTTCTTTGCTTTAATAGTAAAGTATTATACCAATGCCATTGTCTTCTTCCAGAAGGCCTGGCATTTCCTGCTTTCCCATAGTAATTGAACTGCTCTGCTTAGTTTTTTTTTAAAGTTCAGTGATGGTCAATTGCTGTCACAGTGCTGTAATTTAGAATTATCCCTCCCCTAAGTAACTGAAAGGACAGTGGATAAATCCATTCTCTGCATGTCACATACCTGTAAAATAATCCCTTGGTTCGTTCTGTTGCCATATAGACAGCGAGTTGTCTGTGAGTGCAAAGAAAGGACACATGGCTACACCCAGTTTATGCTAAAATAGCTGTCAACCAGAAGCTCGTGACACTGCCTGTCATATTCAGGATAGTGTTTTTATTTGAAAGTGCTTGGTAATTGAAAAGAAGTGACACTGTTGGCGGTAGAATGGGGTCTTGGGCCTGCCTGCAGGAAAATCAGTTATATTTGATGAGTTTTATATTTCTTAATTAAATGTTTCAATGGGGCTATGCAAAAATATGTAATTTAAAGATTGTGGATATAAAAGTATCAATAAAGGACAATACTTGTAGCTCAGGGTTGAAATGAGGGGTCCTTGGTGCTCTCTAAACTTGTTTCATTACCCAAACTAGGTAACATCATCAGTGCTAGTAAGGAGTGCTCTTTGCTATGTTTATATTCAGCATATAATAAAAGTATCATTATAAATAAGGAAAATATAAGATGCATTTCAAATATACAAATTATGACAGGCTGGGCAGGTCCAGTGAATTTCTATCAACTCTAATATTTCCCAATTTGTATAATAATAACACAGTCAGGTAATAATATCATGCCTATCCTATTTCCTCCAAAATAAGACATCCCCTGATAATAAGCCCAATCAGGCCTTTGAGCGGATGGCAATAAGGCCAAGCGCTAATTTCAGGGCTCAAAAAAATATAAGACAGGGTCTTATTTTCAGGGAAACATTCATTCATTCTCCATCTGTAAGTTACAGAAAGTTAAAATAAACTCTCCCAAAAATCAGGCTCAATTTGCCAATTGAGGCATTGGCAAATCTTTCCAAGAGGGTGGAACATGACTTGTGGCTGAGGGAATGACCAAAGTTAAAATGGGAATGATAAAAGGAAACAAACCTGAAGTTAAAGACAGGAGTTCATCTTTACATCCTGATGTTTGTACTGCTCAAAACACAATAAATATCACCCACATTAGAAGCTGCATGGTAAAGTCAATTTACAATCACCAGTAAGTGAGAAGTTGTAGCCCAAGAGTTAGCAAGGATCATTTTTCAGTGATCTACCTCAAGAAAGCAGAGAATGTAACCTAGGCTAAGGGAACACTGCAAACTAATTTTTTTTAAGAAAATGCCCCGAATTCTGTGCAGTCATGATGTTAAAGCATTTGGTTCTGACACAGGCTGATTTCAGGATTCAAATACAATCACCAGAGGCTAGGGTATGTGCCATCCTAAACCATTATTTCTTTAACCACAATATGTTAAATAATCCATAGTGGCCTTCTTCATTAAGCAATACACTAGGGATGCCCACATTTTGAACAACTAATCAATGACATCACAGTCAATGTATTTTTCTGTAAAGATTCACAAGCATCTTTGCATTTTGTGAGATATACATCTGAAAGTTGGCATGCATACAAAAACATGGAAGTGAAACTGTTACACTCTATAGTAAAATAAATGCAAAGCAATCATAGCGGAGGACCAAAAACAAGGTCAGGTGTCTCACAATTAATTAAGAAAACCATGTTCCAATTGCTGAGTAGTAGTTTAAAAATATTTCCTTAAGGTATCCTGTTTCTTAATTGCCAACCTCTAGAAATCTCTGCCATCTGGTAATAGTTCAATGGCCTGCACTATTTAGTCACCAAACTCACCCTTTGAGAGGTTCCAACTAATAAGTATAGATGTTGCGAATACTGCACCTCCTCGCTTTCCTAGAAGTCACATCTAAGACAAAAGCACTAATGACATATGTATGTTACAGTGACTGCAATAAAGATTCATTCACATCAAGCTTGATTGTAGCTCTCCCCCCACCTTAATGTTTTTTCCTCTGGCTAATGAATGTCTATCCATTACTACCCATGACTACCACCCATATTAACCAGGTGCTCCACTACCAAAACAACAACCCAACCTCCCACAAGAGAAGCTGTGTAAGGACTTTATTTAAATGATTCCAAACACATGGCAGTAACTCAGAAAAAGAAAATGGAGCATCTATACAACACAGTCCAACAAAATGGATACCCACACAACTTTATCAAAAAGTCCCTGACCATTCAACCCGATACAGCACAACCAACACAACCCCTAAAAAGAATGACATTGCCATACATCAAGAGTATCTCAGAAACTCACAAATAGAGTAATATTACAGCCCAGAGGTGGGCTGCTGCTGGTTCTCACCGGTTCAAGCAAACTGGTAGTTAAATTTCTGCACAGTTCGGTGAACCAGCAAATCCCCGCCCCTGCTCATTTCTTGGGCCATTTTTGGACTATTTTTGGGGCCAAAAACAGCCTGAAAACAGCCTGGGAAATGGCCTGGAAATGGCCTGAAAAATGCCCCCAAAACAGGCCAAAAAACAGGGTCATCCAGTGGTGGGATTAGCCCCAACCAGCTGAATCCTACCTCTACCTTTGAGGCAAGTGGCTGGGTGCGATGAGTGACATCACCCACCCAGTCACATGACCAACAGGCCACGCCTACCCAGCCAGAGAACCGGTTGTTAAGTTATTCAAGTCCCACCACTGACTACAACTGCATGGAATCAGCGTAGCACACAGGCCAACTCAAAGCCCTTCAAAACATCTTAAGCAAACCAAAAGACCCAGCAACCCCAGAAGAATAAACAGGAGTCATCTACAACACACAACACAAGAACTGCAACAATCACTATGTAGATTCAGATTCAGATTAACAGAGTTGGAAGGGACCTTGTAGGTCATCTAGTCCAACCCCCTGTCCAAGAGGACAAACAGGCAGAAGACTGGCAGAACACATCCATGAACACCAACTGGCAGTCAGAAGACATGACGAAAATTCTTTAATTTCACAACATATAGACAGATTTAACCATAGTTTCAATTGGGAAAATGTGACAGTCCTAGACCAGGCCAAGTCCAAAAATGCCAGGGAATTTCTAGAAGCCTGGCACTTTGACAAACCAGCCATGAATAGACACATAGACATTAACAACATCTATAGACTATGCAAAAGAGACAATCAACCAGCCCAAAAGAGAAAAAGACTCCAGCACCTCTCCACCAATAATCAGCACTCAGATCAGCATAGATTAACGCCAAAGTCAACTTCAGTCCAACAATCAAGTAAGCAATACCCCAATCAAGAAACTGATTGAGCCATCAGTAAACAGCCCAACCAAAGAATCTCTGAAACAGATCCCACCCACACAGATAGGCAAGAAAGCAGAATATAAACTGACAGCAAACAACACTCCTTACTAGCAGTTACTAGATGTTACCTAGTTAGGGTAATAAAACATTTGCAAGAAAATAAGCAAGCTCAGAGAACATCATTTCAACCCTGAGCAACAAATATTCTCCTTTGTTGGTACTACTCACTTCTGATACACAGGTGCTTTATCTAAAAGGCAACTGGACTTTTGGGTTTTTTTTTCCTTTGAAAACGTTTCACTTCTTATCCAAGAAGCTTCTTCAGTTCTAACTAAGTGGTGGAGAATCACATGTTAGAACTGAAGACGCTGCTTGGATTAGAAGTGAAATATTTTCAAAGAAAAAAACCCAAGAAAGACCAGTTGCCTTTTGGAAAAAGCACCTTTGAAACAACTCTGACCTGGATGATTGAGAATCTCAGAAGAGAATAGACATTCACTTCTGATTATTTTTTAGCCTTAGCAAAATAGTATGCCATGTCCCAATTCAAAACTGTAGCATGATATGGGAACATAATCGTGATAGTTGGGAATAGACTGAGCAAAGGGTGCAAAAGGAGATGCATTTTCTAAAGTTGGAAAAATGAAGAAGGCAATCTTCAGAAAGATAATGAAATTACATAAAAGCAAATCCTTCATGATACAAGTGGTACACCATATATAGGAAAGAGAGCAAGGGTGAAATCCAGCAGCTTCTGACAGGTTCTGGAGAACTGGTAGCGAAAATTTTGAGTAGTTCGGAGAACCAGAAAATACCACCTCTGGCTGGTTCCAGAGTGGGGTGGAAATGGAGATTTTGCAGTATCCTTCCCCTGCCATGCCCACCAAGTCATGCCCACCAAGGTACGCCCACAGAACCAATAGTAAAAAAAAATGAATTCCACCACTGAAAGAGAGGTCAAAATGAGGAGTTGGGTCAGTTGATCACAATTTCCTTAAATCAAGGGAGAGGATCTGTGGGTTCCAGAATATGCAATTCTTTACTTAATTTCATGTAGGTATGTTGTGGGAACCCAAGGGGGGGGGAAAGATAGAAAGACATGTGGACTGGATAAAGTGGTAGAACTGTGGAATCTCCTGAAAAGTGATTCTTTCAGACTTCTAGAAAGAAAGAGAAGGGTTAAAAATTAACATAATAATGAAGGGACAAGAAGTCCTCAAGAATTATCTGCCGCAGAGGAACAATAGTGGAAGAAGGATATATTTTTCTCCGCTGCTTGAAGACACTCCAGAGGCATCTGGTTGACCACTATGACTAATAAAATACAATTCTGAACTAATACGAGCTTTTAACTTTAGTTTATCATTAAGCAAACTGACCTCAAAACAAACTCTTGATGACAAAATAACCCACAACTTTCAGGAAAGGAAGAGCCAAGTATCTCCTTGGCAAGAGAAGAACTTTAATTTAATTTAATTTAATTTAGTTTATGTACTGGAATATTGTTACACATGGTATTCTAATTCTGTGGCATTAGTTTTCATGTTCTTAATCTCTTGAGGAATTTTATGAAGTCATAAGACAAGTAATCAAACTTTCATCAACATTAATCTACATTAATAGCATTAATAAAATATTATTCAGTTTGATGTTTTATCAATATAGTGTTGTACATTTATTCTGTATTATATAACATATATAATATATATGTAAATATATAACATATATTTTATTGTAATAATGTATTAACTTTAGAAATACAATCAAAGAATGGGCAAGAAAATAAAAGGGAGAAAGAAAAAAAATAAAAAATAAAAAAATGTGCTGTTAATTTCCAAAATAACAGTGCTTTAAATCTGCATATTAAAATGCCTTACATGGTTTTGAAGGTTTAAATCGATACTAAAGTAAGTCCAAATGAGATTATCAGACATTAATTAAGAACTGTGGCTAATATTATTCAAATTATATAAGAGTTAAAATAATTTCTTCTAATCTGAAAATTTTGATGTTACATAAATCATTAAAAATGAGTATAATAATCTTATGTCAAGGAAAGCTTTTGTGTAACACTAGGAGTTTTCTACGAGCAGCTATATTTAATCCAACTATTAATTTGTAAAATAAAATATTGTAGAATTGCTTTTTACTGAGTTGAATCAGAAATAAAATTAAAGTCAACTTGATTTGAAAGGCACCTTTTCAAAAGTAGCATTGCCAACTTATTTTATATTAAACATTGCAAAAACATTTTCCAATCTGCTTTTAAAAACTCTAGAACTGCCAATCAAGCTGTTATAAATGCAGTGTGTATTTCCTAGATTTTAACCACTGATACTGAGGAAGTACCATTCCTGTACCAACAGTAGAACAATAAACTACTTTCTATGCCAATGGATTATCCAGTGCTGCAAACATGCAACATGAAGAGAAAACCTTTGGATTTTCCTAACCTATACAAAAGGCAAGAATTCCAAGAAATTGCAAGCATCTGAAAAGAGAATCGCCAATTATAACCAGCTGGGAAGTATAGCAGCTTGGGAACATATCAAATGCTCCATTTCCTTATTCCCACCTGTAGTACATATCCCCCCCCATTTTTTTTATTACTGTAGGCATGTGACAGTTGATGTGAGGTGTGAAATCAGAGATCCAAAACTATTGAAGATAGGAAGATGTAGAGGCTGCAGATTGTCAGTTTATCACAGCTTATATTGAGGAAGGTAGTTCTTCCTCTTTGTTCCTGAGTATACAAAGACTTTTAGTCTTCCCCTATCACAGTGGTGGGTTCCTCCCGGTTCGGCCCGGTTCAGCCGAGCCGGTAGCGGTGATGATATGATGTCACCGAACCAGTTCTGTTTGTTCAGGAGCTGGACCCTTCTGCCCGCCCACGCTGCCTCCTGAGTCCCAGCTGATCGGCTAGAAGGAAAAAAACTGTTTAAACTCTTGCTGCAGGGCTTCAAAGGGCCGCCCTACAGTGTTAAAAGACAGTGTGGTGGTAGACCAGTGCACTCGAAAAACAAATGGGTAGAACGGTGCCTCCAAAAACAAATGGGTAGACCGGAACGCTCCAAGAACAAATGGGTAGACCGGTACAGCTCTGCAAGCAGTTAAAAGCCTGGTAGACCAATACCTCTGCTAAATCCTAAATAATTGTCACATGACCATCAAGCCACGCCCATAAAATAAGCCACGCCCACAGAACCGGTAGTAAAAAATTTGAGAACCCACCCCTGCCCTATCGGTATAGGTTTTCCCTGTTCAGGAAAAATCACTAGAGGTAAGTAGAAGCAAGGAGCAGCTTTTAAAAAATATGACTGTTCCTGCAAAAAAAAAGATAGAATGTGTGAAATCAGAATCGCCATTCTTTATGGGCCCAGTTCTCTTTCTAACACTAAGTAGGAGTTTTACCCATCATGTCCCGAAAGGCTTTGTTTGATGATTTTATATGATAGGCTGCTATTAAATGCTATTAAATAGCAAACCCTTGTGTATTATAAATGTTGAACATAACTTGGTAAAAGGGGCAGTGATCCTGAGCTTTTAATAAATATGTGGAAAACTTTTCTGAACCCTGCCACCATTAAAAGCCAGGTTTCACTTTGTATTTAGCTATCCTAGCCATACAGTATTTTAATCCTATCTACCTATTAAAATATAAGAAAACTTTCTTGCTTTTTACTGAAAGTGATTCTGGAGTTTTTAAACATTTTTTTAAAAAGATTTGTATCCCACTTTATTACCGATAGTAAAGGTAAGTAGAACCCACCCCTGGTCATAGAGTACAAATAAGCAATCAAATCATATTAGGAAACAGTCAATATAAATTGTAAGGATACAAGCAACAAAGTTACAGTCATACGGTCATTAGTGGAAGGAGATGGATGATAGGAACGAATCATAGAATCATAGAACCCTGGAAGGACCCTTGGAAGTTTTCTAATCCAACCCTATAGCCAAGTTCTTATATCAGCCCAGACAAATGTCTGTCCAATCTTTTCTTGAAAACCTCCAGCAATGGAGCACCCATAATTCTGGGAAGCAATTCTGTTCCATTGATTAATCATTCTCACTGTCAGGAAATGCCTCCTTAGCTCCAGGTTGGTTGTCCCTGTCAGGAGCTTCCACCCATTGCTTCATGTCCTGCCCTCAGGTACTATGGAGCAGGGGTCTCCAACCTTATTTATTATTTATTTATTTATTAGTTTGATTTATATGCCGCCCTTCTCCGGAGACTCAGGGTGGCTTACAATGCTTTTAAGCAATAGCCTTCATACTTTTGTAAGGCTTCCCCCCCCCCAAGCAGGTCCTTTCTATTTTATACAAAGTCAGCTTATTGCCCCCACAAACTGGGTCCTCATTTTACCTACCTCAGAAGGATGGAAGGCTGAGTCAACCTTGAGCCTGGTGAGAATTGAACTCGCAGTACTTGCAGGCAGCTGGCAGCTAAATACTACTTTAGCAGTAGTTTAGTCCACTGCACCACCAGGCTCCTTACTTCTGGGAGTTGAAGTCCACCAGGCTTAAAGTTGCCAAGGTTGGAGACCCCTGCTATGGGGAATAATTCAATGCCCTCTACCCTGTGACAGCCCTTCAACTACTGGAAAGATTGCTATCATGTCTTTCCTGGGCCTCCTCTTTCTTTCTTTTGTGACACTGAACAACTGAAAAAGAAGCATGTGATTCACTTTAACTTTTCCCTTCTATACTTCATATTCTTAAGTCATTGCACTTAAACTCAAACTTTTGTGTTTACTAAGTTTAGTGGTGGGTGACTAAGGATGGGATGCAAGTGTTTTCAGCCCCTACTGATAAAAACAAAATCACATTGTTCTTGGGCTCCCTCCAGTGGCTCATTCAAGCAACATCACAGAGGTCAATCTTACTATATTAAGTCCTGGAGGTCCTTTCAAATGCTGACTTCTTTCGTCATATGGCCATGATGCCCAACAGGACTTACAAAGACTATCTTGAGAGGCATTGCTGATATTTGATAACCTCAAGTGCAATCACAAAGAATACAAATAATGCAGAATTTCATGATAAAAAAATGTACTGTTACAGTATATTAATATACTGTACTGTACATTACATTAATGTAATGTACTCATTAATGTTACAGCAATTTTGAGTCAAATAGACCCAGACACAGACAAATAGACCCAGGGAAAGAGAGGGAGGGAGAGGGGGAGAAGAGAGAAAGAAAGAGAGATTTATTGATAAGCTACATTCAAATAAGGCAGTTACTTGGGAGGAGACATTCAGGATTTAATCCAGAAATCAACCAACATGCATTGTGCAGTCCTAATGATGCATAAATAATAATACAGAGCATGTTCTCAACAACCTCAAAAGTCAGGCCAAAGAACACAACTTATCCATGTGAGTGGCATGCGTGGGTGGGTGCCTTTATCTAGTATCCCACAGTCATATGTTTGATATTGCAGGCAAGATTCCAAGTGGTGAAAGGGAATACAATCCCAGTTGCTGAGTGTTGGGGCACAGGGATTTCAATCGAGTAAGAGATGCCCCCTGGCAATTTTACTTTTAAAAAAAAAATGAGATCGTGGTTGCAGAAATGCATGATGTGCGACAGTAGTGGCCAAAATTGTGGAAACCTTTTGGGGAAAGTGTATTTTTGAGGTTTGATGGCTTATAACACCACTTTTTTTTTTTTTTTTTTTTTTTTTTAGAGTTTCAAGATAATCATATTCCACTGCTGGAATGGCCTGGGAATAGCCCAGACTCACCCAGGGGTGAAATGCTCCCGGTTCGGACCGGATCTCCTGATCCGGTAGCGATGGAGGCGGTTGGTTCGGAGAACCGGTAGCAAAAATCCCTACCTCCCCCCCATGCCTAGCTGACCCGCACAATCATCAGAGGCTTTTTTTTTTTACTTTTAAAAGCATTTTTTCTACAACTTCTTCAGCCAAAAAAATGCTTTTAAAAGTAAAAAAAAAGCCTCTGATGATCACGCAGCTCAGCTGGGATCATCAAAGGCTTTTAAAAGAAAAAAACCCTTTTTTCTTTTAAATGCCTGACGATCCAAGCTGAGTTGCCTGATCGTCAGAGGCGTTTAAAAGAAAAAGAGTCTCTGCCATTCAGGCAACTCAGCTGGGATCGTCAGAGCCTTTTGAAAGCATTTTTTTACAACCTCTTCGCTGAAGAGGTTGTAGAAAAAATGGTTTTAAAAGTTAAAAAAAAATTGGCCATGCCCACCCAGTCACATTACCCCCCACCAAGCCACGCCCACAGAACCAGTAGTAACAAATTTTAGATTTCACCACAGCCTTAACCTATTGAAAATCTATGGAGCTGACTAAAGAAACTTGTTAGTCAGAAGTGACCAAGCAATACAACCCAGTTAATAGAAGCAATCATTCAATCTTGGTTTCACATTGTAACAGCTGCAGAACTAAAAGACTTGGTTCACTCCATAGGAAGACGTTGTAAGGCCGTAATTCATGCTAAAGGTTACCCAACTAATTATTAACTGATGTGATAATTTTTGCATATCTCGTTTTTTTCTACGTGTTTCACTTTTCTTCTTTATGCTGTAACTGCTATTCTAATACCAAATCCTTCATAAAAGTTATTGCATTACATTCTTGATTAAATTATCTTTCCATTGATATATAATTTTATGGTATTACTCCAAAAAAAGGGGGTGTTATTAGTTAGTTTTAGAAAACACACTTTCCCCAGAAGATTTCTACAATTTTGGCCACTACTGTATAGTGGCAGATTTACATGTACAATAACGAGGAAAACGTGTCTGTATAAAAAATGCCTAAAATTACAATTGCAGTTCTGAAACTTATGATGATCAAAACACTCAAAACAGAATATGCAATTTATGGTTCTCAGTGCGGAATCCTACATTAATCTAGCTTTTCATTTTAAGTTTAAGATCGTTTCTAATATTGTCCACTTTAAAGACAACTGACGTTGGGCGAGATAATCTGGAGGAGTGGGTCATAGCATTATTATTTTCCTATTATTCAAAATTATTTCTAGCATTTTGGCATGGACGTATATTTATCTTTGACATATTGCCAGCTTCATATACAATTACTACAGATTTGAGGGTTTTTTTAAATCACAAAATTGTAGCTTAATTACACAGGTCTGCCTTTTGTGGAACACTACATCATCAAGACATGTTTAAAGCATTGTACAAGTTCAAATGAAGTAAATTTATCAGTCATGGTTAGATTCTGAAAACCTTTCAGTCTCCCCCCCCGCCCCCCCAGAAATGTGGACTCCATTGTTTAACAGCATTTTTGTTACTCTCTCACCACTTCCAAAAGATAATTACATTTAATCCTTATGCGGCAGAATTATAAAGCATATTTCTTCAACTTGGTGGCCTCCAGATAGGCTACAATTATAATTTCTTGGTTAACTAGTCAGCATGGCCAATTCTGGTGGAGAATTCCGGGATTCTGAACTCAGGGTTAGGAAGCTGGTGTGATGCAATGGTCTATTTTTAATTTCAGTATTAAGAATATGATCCCTTTTTCTTGCAAAGGATTATTCTAGGTTTCTTTAAGCTTAAGATACATTGCTCAGTCTCAAATCTGCCATATTTACTGTATTATTGATGCATGTCAGTCTTTCTTATTTAAACTGAGGAATATTAAAAAGACAGTGGAATGGCCCCTGCAGCAAATACAAGAGCAAGCTCATTTGCTGTGATCTCTAATCAGCATGCTTTTGGTACAGGCAGCTTTTCAAACGATTCCCTTATCATGATTGTGGCAATGTACGAAGAAACTCCAGCGTTTGAAGAATCTAATGCAATACTGTTCCCATTCTCAAGTACAAAAAAAGGAAAAGGGAGACACACACATACACACACAGAGAGCTACCTCAAAGAAGTAAAAGAAACAAAAGGTAATTCTAGACTCTCCTGCAATTAAAGGAGGATATATATATATATATATATATATATATATATATATCCTCACACGCAAAAAGGTGGAATCATAAATTAATCTGAGCTTTGTTGGTATTCCTTATGTCAAGGAACATTTCCTTTTTTTAATTTATAGTGTCCCCTGGCCAATGCTGTGGAATACTAAAGCTGCTTTAATATCTGATAATTTAATATTATCAAAATGATGGCTAGTCCTGATAACACTAAAATTGTTGAACAAAGCACTCCTGTACTAAATGATGGGAGTCATAAATATTGACTGAATGATTTGAATCAATGTTATAAATGAGATGCTACTTCCTGAAATGGCTTCAAAATATGCTTTGAATATAAGATTGTGCATATTGTGTCACTGAGGATATCAGTGCCCATCATTTGATATTCATTCCGTGAAATGGGCATTGAGCTATAAAGGCTCTGAGCTAATTGACCTCAAATTGTTCATCCACCCAATCAGCAGATTAACTGAGAGGCACTGTATTTCAGTGGTGGGTTTTAAATTTTTTTACTACCGGTTCTGTGGGCGTGGCTTGGTGGGCGTGGCTTGGTGGGCATGGTGGGGAAGGTACTGTAAAATCTCCATTCCCTCCCCAATCCAGGGGAAGGTTACTGCAAAATCCCCTCCCGATCAGCTGGGACTCAGGAGGCAGAGAATAGATGGGGGCAGGGTCAGTCAAAGGTGGTATTTACCGGTTCTCCGAACTACTCAAAAGATCCGCTGATTGGAGAACTGGTCAGAACCTGCTGAACCCCACCTCTGCTGTATTTCATGGTAACTATTTCCCAATTTTCCCACCAACTGATAGTAAAGGTAAGTAGAACCCACCCCTGAGATAGATAGATGGTAGGTAGGTAGGTAGGTAGATAGATAGATAGATAGATAGATAGATAGATAGATAGATAGATAGATAGATGATAGATAGATAGAGACAGAGACAGAGACAGAGACAGAGATACTGTATATACATATTTGGCTTTCAAAGTTACTTGTTGCTGGGGTATGTTTTAATCTCATGGATACTTATGTTTTTAAATTAATCATTTTTCATGTTTTAGCCATGAAATTTTATTTTATTTGTATTTTATTGCATAACAACTGGCGATTTTTAATGAAAAGATGAGATACAAATCCAATTATCATTTCCCTGCCCCCGATAATAAGGGTACACAGAATGCCCGATACAATTTATTTTCCATTAGTTATCATGGAAGGGTTTGCTGTATTCCTTTATATTCTTGTCAAAGTAAGCAACGTATCTTGGAAATTTGTTTTAGTAAAAAGCCAGGGATATTTTATTTTTCAAGGTTAGTGCTCTTGGTTGCACCAGTGCCCATTTTTTTCTAACAAGGCTGCTGCTAAGATCTGAGCCACACAGAGCTTTATTTATGGTCTTGGTTTGAATTAAATTAAAGTAACTTCTCCAAATGTTTGGGTTTCTAGGCGCCATCCAAGTGTGTCCCTAAGATTGGAAGGTTTTGATTGTGTTTTGGTTTTCTCTGTTCAACTACAGTGGCCCATCTAAACCGATGTGGAAACCATCCAGGGTATTAAAATCACATAAGGTAAGTGCTGGGCAAAAAGAAATGAAACAAAAATAAAATCTTACCCTAAATATTCAACATCTGGCAGAACTGTTTTTTTTTTAAGAAGTATTCTTTCATTCTATTGGCTGCCAAACAATATTTTCCAAACAACTGCAGTTGTCAATTGATATTACAGGAAACAAAAAATAAAATAAAATAAAACTTGCAAACTGAATTTGGGGAGTTATTGTTGAAAATATCCATTTACAAATGCAGATTGTTCACTTATCCAGACCATCAGAATATTGGCAGAGCAGCCTGAAATCTTTAGACTTTAGGCAAAAAAAATAAAAATAAAATTTCAATTATGCCCCATGGCGCAGAAACATCAACAACCACATATTAAAATGCTAACATTTGCCACCTTCAAAGAAACCCCAAATCAAACACTTGCCATCTCCTATTACTAAAGGGATAGGGCAGTGATCCATATGAGAAACCAGGATCTGTGTTATATCATTTCTGATTTATTGTATTTATTCACTACAAAACAATAGATATGGTCCTTTTTTCCTTCTTTGAGGGACACAGCCATGTGAAGCAGAAATCATAATGTAGACACATGTAGTCACAGTGTTGGTGAATGCTGAAATGGGAGCATGGCATACGCCGGAAACCGGAAATGCATCCGCCTTGTGTGCGTGCATGCTCCGGGAAGATGATCTTCCAGTTTCCGGCGTATGCATGCACACTGGCTACCTGGTCTTCACGTGCGCATGCACGCCAGAAACCGGAAGACCAGGTGGCTGGTGCATATGCATGCACCTGTTGTGGCCCGTCAGTGGCCGGGGCAGCTAGTAGCTGATTCCGACAGCGAGGAGGCTGGTGTGGTGCTGCACCAGCAGCCTGTGCAGCTGGCACTCGAGTCAGACAATGAGGAGTCTGGAGAAGATGTGGTGCCAGAGGCGGGGATTCAGCCAGGGCCTTCAGAACCACCAGAAGCTTCCATAAGTGAAGAGGAAAAAGAGGAGGAGCCTCTTCTCGATGCACGAGCGCATAGAGCTGTTAAAAGGCAGGAGTGGCTCTTCAGGAGGAGGTCTCCTCGAGAGTAAGGCTTGGAGCTAATTGGCCACTCCCCTAGCCTCTTTATGGAAGGACGACGACTGAGGCAATTTGCAGGAAACAACTTTGTTCATATTCCTTCGCGTTTTGATTCCAGAAACATTTGATTCGGCTCTTGTTTCTCTCTTGTCAGTTTTCCTGCAGATTGCTTCTGGGCATTCTACCAACCACAGTAAGATTATCTGGTTATCTGAAATACTGTGCCTCAGAACTGAGTTATTATTCTTTGGATTCTTGTTGGCTGTTAATGAAGTTAAATTAACAGCCCTTGTTCAGAAAAGACTGATTTGAACTGTACTTGTGTTCGAACAACTACTAAGAAAGCTCATTAGCAGTCCTTAATTAGTAAACTAAGGTTTGTACGGACTTTGTGTTTGCTGTGTTCTTTGGGGTCTGTAGCTGGGGCAGAACAGCACCAAAAACCAGAAGAACAGCTGCCCAGCACGCGCATAAGCCCGGGTGGCTGCTCTTCCGGTTTCCGGCGCTCCCACGCAAGTGAAGACCAGCTGGCTGGTGCACCGGAACCCGGAAGAACAAGTGGTGATGGCTTGCATACCCAGAGGAGGTGGCTCTGCGTGCCACTTCCAGCACAATGCCATAGGTTCACCATCATGGTAGTATGGGATTTGAAGAGCACAATACACAGCTTTTTCTTAAATACACAGCCATTTAAACAGAAGAAAGCTTTGGGAGAGTGAAACTTGTTTGTATGCATAAGATCCTAACTGATAGGTAAGATAATAGGAAAGACTTTCAGACACTTTGAGTCAAGGTTCCAAGTAGCACCCAAAAAAAAAAAAAGAAGAAGAAGAAGCTAGAAGCTTCTTAGAAGCTAGAAATTCCTCTAAGTTCCATTTTATTAGAGATGTCATATTGGCACATCTGGGAAAATCCAAATCTGAAAGCTTCCAGGTTTTCCCCACCCAAAGGAAAGCCCAAGTCCCTTCCCCTGCACCCACATGTCCATCACATGGCCCAATCAATGCACCGTCCCAACTGGAAATGCCTCCCAGTCACACCACTCCAGGTGCAGGGCAGGATGTCCTTGACTCTCAAGAAAAAAAATGTTATTATGGCTAGATATCTCAGCAACTCCATGCAATCTCTCCTCCCAGTTTCCCACAGCACTAAGTGTGGCAGCCCTGAAGATCCAAAGAAAAGGATGGCCTCCAGGGCTGACACTTTCTTTTCACTTTTCACTCTTTTTTAATTTCCCTCCTTTTCTCCAGTATAATTCTCCCCATTTCTCTTTAATGATACATCAAAGAGCCATCACATAAAAAGACTGAATTATCTACATGCAGAAGGCTTTTGGTGTTCTTCTTTTCATGTCCAGGTTGGGTTAGAAAATAAACTTGTTTGAAATCCTGGAGAAAAGCACTGAACTAGGTGGAGCAATTTATTTGGGGAGAAATAGGCTCAGACTCAACCCCTTCAAGACTGAGTGGCTGTGGTTCCCGGTGTCGCGATATAGTCAGCTTTTACCATCACTGACTATTGGGGGTGAGTCTTTGCCCCCCACAGAGAGGGCTCACAATCTGGGCGTCCTCCTGGACGCACGGCTGTCTTTAGAAGAATATATGACAGCCGTGGCCAGGGTTTTTTTTTATCAGGTTCGCCTGATTCACCAGTTGCAGCCCTTTCTGGATCGCGACACCTTGCGCATGGTCACTCAGGCCCTTGTCACCTCCCGACTGGACTACTGTAATGCTCTCTACATGGGGCTCCCCTTGAAAAGCACCCGGAGGCTCCAACTGGTCCAGAATGCGGCCGCACGGGTGGTTATGGGTGCAACTCATTGTGCCCACGTGACACCCCTCCTGCGCGAGCTGCATTGGCTTCCAGTGTCTTCTGGGTGCGATTCAAGGTGTTGGTTACCACCTTTAAAGCGCTCCATGGCATTGGACCTGGGTACCTTCAAGACCGTCTTCTGCCACCAGTAGTCTCCCACCGGCCAGTCCACTCCCACAGGGAGGGTCTCCTCAGGGTGCCATCGGCCAAATTATGTCGGCTGGCGACACCCAGGGGGAGGGCCTTCTCTGTGGGAGCCCCTGCCCTTTGGAATGAACTGCCCCCAGAAATGCGTAAGATCTCCGATCTCCATGTATTTCACTGTGCCCTCAAAACTTTGTTGTTCCACCAGGCTGGGCTATCAATGTAAAGATTTTAATTGGTTTTAATTGTGGGATTTTAAATTTGGGGGTTTTATAATTGAGCCAATTATTTAATAATTTTAATTATTTTTAAATTTTGTCTGTCTTTGTACTTTTAATCAGGCTATACACCACCCTAAGTCCTTCGGGAGAAGGGCGGTATAGAAATTAAATAAATAAATAAATAAATAAATAAATAAATAAATAAATAAATAAATAAATAAATAAATAAAAATTTATTTTTGTGCCTTACTCCTGGCAATTACCTGGATCAGTCCCTGTGGTTTTCTTGGCAAAATTTTCAGAAGTGGCTTACCATTGCCTCCTTCCCAGGGTTGAGTGAAAGTAACTGGCCCCGTATCACCAGAATTAGAATCATGTCCTGGTTTCTTTCTTTTTCCCATAATTTTCATTTTTCTTTGTATTTTATAGTTTGATAAATTAATAAAACTTGAAGTAATGTAACACAGAACTAGAATTTACAGTGTCCTGGTTTCTAGCCTGGTGCCTTAACCTCTACACCAAACTAGCCCTTCGGTGGAGCAAACTTCTTACTAAAGCTATAAAACAGCTTTTTTTTTGTCTTTACTAGCCCCTTCTGCCTTCTTTATGTATTTATTTATATCCTGCCTTTATTAGTTTTTATAAATAACTCAAGGTGGTGAATATACCTAATACTCCATCAATTTTCCTCACAGCCACAACCCTATCAATGAGTTGGGCTGACAGAAAGTAAAGGCCCAAAGTCATCAACCCAACTTCATGCTGAAAATATCTTGAACTTTCACCTTTTATACTTTTCAGCCAATGTATATAATGTTGGCTGATAACCTGTGGAAGCTGAAGTTAACCTAACTTTAAGATATCAAACTAGAAAGGCTGTTCTACAAATTCTGACTAAACGTTAGAAAAATGTTCTAATCTAAGAATAGCTTGATAGTGGAACCTAGAAATGTTCCACAAAGCAAGTTCCCCTTTGCTGAATACAGTATAGTCAGACGTGGAGACTTTGGGGAGGTTAAGTAGTTTATCTAGGATGTTTTAAATTGGATTTATGCACTGAGGGGATGTTGGACTTGATGATCTAAATGGCCCCTTTCAAATTCTGATTCTATCATTCTACCCAGAGCTTTATGTTTACTCCAAAATAGGTTTGCTAACTGTAACATAGCTTACTCCCACACACTGAACATAAAAGATGCAACAAACTTAGGGCCAAGCAACTACCGTATTTTTTAGAGTATAAGATGCACCTTTTCCCCCCAAAAAAGAGGGTAAAAATCTGGGTGCGTCTTATACTCCAAATATAGCCCTGCCCAGCTTCTCAAATGGAGGTTTCAGAGACTGAAAAAAGCATCAGAAACAGAGCTTCAGAAAAGAAGCCCCCAAACAGAGCTTCAGCGGCTTTTTTTATGAAGCTCTGTTTCGGAGGCTTTCAGAGGCAGGAAAAAACGTTTTTTCTGAAACAGTTTCAGAAGTTTCAGAGGCCGAAAAAAAAGCAAAAAAAAAAGCAAGGCACAGAGCTCACAACCAAGGAACCTGTTGCTAAAATTCACCTCTGGGAACAGCTGATTGGGGGTATTCTGGGAGGCTGATCCACCTGCCAATCAGTTTTTTTCTTATTTTCCTCCCCAAAAACTAAGGTGCATCTTATGCTTCGGTGTATCTTATACTCCGAAAAATACGGTACATATGGAGATAGATGGTCAGTCTGGTGTTATTGTGCTAGTCCCAGTCCAGTGGCTCAGAAAGTGAACAATATTCCAAATTTCCCAAAATTATCTCCCTGTGCATGCTATTTCTAATCTAGTAACATAAATTTAAGAAAGTAATTTAAATGATTTAAAGATTGGGAAATTAGCAGGATTAAGTACAATGCTCTGTTTACCCTGGCCAAGTTAGAGAACTGAGTTGGTAATCTGATTTTAACAGGCCTCACAACTTCACAAAGTTCATACCAAATGATCTGAACTCTCAATCGATTTATCATCGTACCATTTGAAAAACGGTGATGAGTTGCCATGGCAAGCTGCAAAACATCAGCTAGTCACCATCTGGTGTTCATCACATGCACAGACATAGAATTTTCAAATGACAGTGATTGCAAATAAATAAAACATGACTGTTTGTTATTCTCAAGAAATCTTAAATGTTTGCTAGTACTCCTAATAATGCCCTTCTGATTAGCCCCCACCCCCCTCCATCCTTCTCTCCTTCTTCCTCTCCTCTCTCTCTCTCTGTGTGATTAATATGTTGGAATCTGGACAGAATAAAGTCAGTCTAATCCCTCCCTATATATACTCAGGATTGCAGACAATCCTGTACTCCATGCTATAACAAAAAACATGCATTAAAAATCTCTAGCCACTTATGTCAAGAGTTAGAGCCTGTTCACTATTGACTAAAACTGTTGACTATATCAAATGTTAAAAACCAATTAAGAACCAGCTCAATGTCATAGTCAATGCCAGAGCATTCAATTGGTTCTTAACTGACTTTTGTGACTTTATTACTGAATCAATAAATACATACACATGCAATCAAGCACACATGCACACAAATAATACTATATCGAGTAGGATGAGGGAAAGTGCATAAAAATGAATGGGAAGCTAAATAATTAAGATTTATCGTTTTAAAGATTACTTACTTGATAAAGGAAAAGTTACCTTCATGTGCTATTCTAATGATTTACATGAACACAGCTACATTATTTTTTTGATCCCAATCAAGAAATGGTTTGTGGGAATCTGCACAAACTAAAACTATGATTCATTGGATGGAGTCAGGTGGCATCAAAATCAAATAAATATGCAAGTGCATGTTCATAATGTACGTTTCTGAATGATTTTCAGTCCCTTCTATTTTTCAAACCCATCAACCGGAGTATAAATTGTAGATTCCTGCAGTGTTTGTATTGTTAGAGTAACACACCTCACAAGTATTTCTGTGCATCCGACATGGAATATATCTACAGTAATGAATCTGTTTGATGTGCACATATGCTAAAAGTGTGTGATCCATCATTGGTTTTCAATCATTGTCTGCTCCTTGCTTCATGACAGGCTTTCTGATTACCACAGAACCTTCTGATCCTGCTTTTGCTCCTTACTCTTTCTTACTGTTTACCTGCCTTTTTTGGAGTATAAGACACTCTGGAGTATAAAACGCACATTCATTTTTGGGAAAAAATTCTGCCTCTGCCTACCAGCATCCATGGGTATTCATCTGGCTAGCGTTCTTGTAACAAACAGCAAACAGCCTAGTCAGCTTTGGCATGTTATTGCAGCCTGATTCAGCACAAGCAGCTGATTGGCAGTTGGATTGGCCTCCTGGAATACCGCCAATTGGTTGTTCCAGGCTGTGGGGATCACCACAGCCTATCGCCACCTCCGCTTGTTGTGTTTTTGGCCTCCAGGCATTGCATTTTTGGTCTCCGCGTGTTGCGTTTTCAGCCTTTGCATGCTCCATTTTAGATCCATTCCAGGCTGCCGGGATCACCACAGTACATTTCCGCCAATCGCCACCAATCACCACTTTAGCGCATCATGTTTTTGGCCTGTTCCAGGCATCGGGGATTCTGCCGCCACCGATCCCCACTACCTGGAACCGGCTGAAAACGCAATGCCTGGAGGCCAAAAATGGGGCATGCGGAGGCCAAAAACGTGATGCGTGGAGGCCAAAAAATGCACCGCATGGAGGTAGCGATCAGCCATGATGTGCTGTGGTGATCCCCACAGCCTGGAACAGGTCTAAAACAGGACATGCAGAGGCTGAAAATGCGATGTGCAAAGGCAGCGATCGAGGGCGCTGTGCTGTGGCGATCCCTGCAGCCTGGAATGGCTCTAAAACGGGGCATGCGGGGGCCAAAAATGTGATGCGCAGAGGCCAAAAACAGCTTAAGGGTGGGGGCCAGTGGGTGGGCAGGGCTTCAGCAACATTTGCTGTATAAGATGCACAGACATTTCCACCCACTTTTGGGGGGGAAGTGTGTCTTATACTCCGAAAAATATAGTAAGTACTATTAGGAACAAGGATCAGGATCACCAATTGTCATCACTGGCCTTCACCTCTCCTTTGGGAGGTAGAGGACAGATCAGCCATTAAAAACAGAGAGAGGCAAACCTATAACAAGGACAGTGAGATAAAGTGGAGGGGGGCACATCATGAAGGAAGATCATAGATAATGTCCTGTATCCCCCACCCACAAAACAGCGCTCATCTCAATTGCATATCCTAGCATTTTCAGGTGATGCTCTTCAATTTGTTGGATTCAGATTTTGCTAGATCAGAGTTATTGGGCTTTCCATATCATTCCTTTCTGGGCAACAGATATCTAAAATATCTAGAGGGCACCAGATTGGGGGGAGCCGGCATGTGGATCCAATAGATACACTTAGTTACTTAAATCATTATTTATTTATTTATTTATATTTAAATTTCTATACCGCCCTTCTCCCGAAGGACTCAGGGCGGTGTACAGCCAAGATAAAACCCACAAATATAAAAGTTAAAAACAAATTAAAAGTATTAAATAATTTGGCCGAAATTAAAATAACATAAAACAACCCATTAAAATTACATTTAGGCCAGTCTTGCCTGCTGAAACAAAAGCAGGGCACGGTGGAAGGTGCAAAGGTCGGGAATCCTACGAATCTCCGGGGGCAGCTCATTCCATAGGGCAGGTGCCCCCACAGAGAAGGCTCTCCCCCCAGGGGTCGCCTGTTTGACAAACGGCACCCCGAGGAGTCCCTCTCTGTGGTAGCGTATTGGTCGATGGGAGGCTATCGGTGGCAGAAGGCGGTCTCATATTATTATTATTACAGGCAATGCAGGAACAAAGATGGCCCATTATTTCTTGAAAAGCTCAGAACTGCATCTTTGCTATACTTAAGCAAATGATAGTTATTCCAAATGAAAGTCAAGTGCACTCGACATTAACCTACAGTCTAAGGTATTTCTATTCTCCCTACTGAAGCTAAATTGGAACTAAACTAACTCAATCCCATTGGGGGAAGTATTTATCCTTGACTTTGTGTTGGAGAAGGTGGAAATGAGGGTGATAGTGGAACAACGCAAATCCCTCAAATGTAAAGTATAACAGGTATGCCAATATGCACTCACACAAGTAAGATCTGAAAGACTGAAGTAAAAAAAATGTTTTCATGTTCACAGGGACAAAAGATCTATAATGATGGTTCCATGAGGTAAAAACCAACATTCCAGAACATTCTTCATGGGTGCAATTTGATCTATGTGAATGCAGATTTCTAATATCATCAGAAGAATGACAGTTTCCTGAAGTTCCATATTTTTTGAATACTCCATTAAATGTTAGGGACCTGGCATACATTGGGGAAAATTTTTGAATGGATGTTAAGCCAGCAGCCAATAAAGCACATGTGTCTCGAAATAGTCACATTCCTAGCTTAGGAAATGTGACTTCAATACTCCACAATCTGAACTACAATTGGATATGCTTCATGAAGCAATCCCAGTTGCCTGTCACAGATTCATTGTGGCAATTGAAGTCATATCCCTTACATGGTAGATAATTGTTGGGTTCCCTTAAATAACTCGGGATGGCTCAGTGGATAAAATGTTGGGCTTATTGGCTTTCCAGCCAATAGCCAAAGTTCGAGACTTGAGCATCATGCAACAGGTTGAGCACCATTCCTGCCCCAGCTCCTGCCAACCTAGTAGTCTTAAAACATGCAAATGTAAATAGATTAATAGGTACCACTTTGGTGGGAAGAGAACAGACATCATGCTAGCTACATGGAAACGTCTTCGAACAGTGCTCGGTCAATGGCCCTTGAAATGGAGATGAGCATCACCTCCTATAGTTGGCAACAACAAGTTGGTATCTCAGTGAACATGATTCATAACTAGTATACTGATAGTACCATAACATGCAAATGTTTCAATTATTTCTCAATTACTGTATTAGAAATAATTCATTTTTTCTATGTGCAATCTCTTGTGTAATAGATTTTCATAGCAAGTCACTTTTCTACATTGACATAATTTATTAAACAGTGATATGACCTGTATTCATAGCCAACATTTATTTCTCTCCCTCCTTGCTGCTTCCCCATCCCCTGGCTATGATCCCCCCTCTAGAAGTAGCTGAATTCCAATCACATTTCGGCAGCTACAAACTTCTCTAACCTCTTGGAAACAAAGTTGCTAACCTGTAAGATAAAATTACTACCAGCGAACAGCACTGATCCTTTTGTATGATGCATACGTTTTTGTTAAAATCAGGAAATGTCATGGTACAGCGCAAAAGTGTGGCATGGGATAGAACTTAGAATATTGTTTAAACTTTAAGGAGGAGGAAAAACACTCTATATTACTTACTGTAAAATAATTTAAGCCAAACTTTTAAATGTAGCAACCCAGGGATGAAAATTTGTCAATATCTACCTGATTTACTATGATCTGCCCTTGCAGAAATCACACACCATAAAGATTTTGGAGCTTCTTTGAGGTTGCCAATTGCTAGCTTTTAAACCCAGAAATCATTTTCCAGTAAAGTCTGCAAAAAGAATGGAACCCCTTCTGAAGAATGTCAGGCATAAACGACCCAGCCATTCTCATTTTGAGTTACACAAGAAATGATTGCCAGATAACATTTATGGTATTGTATAGCAGAAACTCTTCATTTACTGAAAGTCTAAGATAAATAAAATGGTATGTCCATTTTATGACTGATATAAAGAATATGTCTATCCCCCTCAGAGTTCCAACCCTTTAAACAACTGTTAGATTTTAAGACATTTGATGAGTTTTAAGGTAGTTATTTAAACCTAGCAATAAAAAAAAAATTCTGCCCCTGCATTTAGTCCATGGTCATCCCAAAGTCTGTGGTAAACAGATTAGTTGTGAAAGTTGATTTGAAAAGGGCATAAAGTGAACCTGAGTCATTTTACTATACAAATTATTTACAGTCAATTGCTCAGCTGCCTTTTAAATGCATCTTCTCTCTCAAGTGTATAGATTGTAATTGAGAAGGACCATTCTTATGGCTTTAATTTAACCTTTTTACACATTGGATTGAGTTATCAATGTTCTGTTGTTCTCTTATCTTGATGCAGCTAACAAAATCACACCAAATAAAACAAGGACCATTCATGCACTGTATTATGACCAGCCAGCTACATTTTCTTGTCAAATGGTCCTTATCAAAAAGTGTTAACTATTGGAGCTCTCCAAAACTGGTCTGTCTATAACCTTAGATTTATATCAGTAAAGACAAAGCTCTTTGCTACTGTAATACAGCTCATTTTGTGCAATTAAGGTGTGCTGAAAAGAATCATGGAATTAAAAACTTGTAAACTTAATAAGCACCACAAGGATTATCTGCCCCAAGTCCTAATGAATAAAATAATCTGAAACTTCACAAATGATAACTCAATCAAAGTGCAATGATCAATCAGTAGTCTAGTATGAATAAATTTATTGATTGATTAGCCCTTGGGCCATATCAAAGTGCAGAGTTCCAGAAACAAATCATTACAAAAGTTTGGTAAAACAATTTAAATGAAATTGGAATAACGCACGATTAAAAATGCAATTAGAATAAAATACGATCTAAAATGAAATCGGAATAAAATACAATCATTTGAGATAATCTAGTAGAAGGAAATAATATCCCATTGCATCAGCATATTACATTGGTTTACTTTGAAAATTAATCACATAAAACTTTGATTGATTAGACAATGAGAGCAAATTCAAAGGAGCCATTTTAATTTATAATATTGAAGCGCAACTCTAATTATAGTTTGCTACTGGGTCACAAATCATGATCTGTTGACAGAACCAAAAAAATCAAAAGTAAAGATGGCTATATAAATGTCAATTCACATGCAACCTGCATGGCTCCCTTTTTGAAATCAGCACAGCTGAGGGACCAATCATCTTCTTCCCCCTCTCTGCCTAAGCTATAAAGCAATTGTAGCATCAAACAATACCTCCAGGGATCCTTTAAGTCATGTCCTAAAACTATAAACTTGTAGATAGATGTATTCAATTAATTCCCATTGGAAATCCACTGGATTTAAGCAGCTAAATCAGAAGCAATGTACAATCCAGACTTGTTATATACCTGTTGTTTAATATTCGGCTGCTGTATCTATTTTTACATATTTTTACATAGCTGTTCCTCTGTAGTGATGAAGATACTCAAGGATACTGGAAGTAAGGGCAGCCTTCATCTAATGAAGACATGGGCAACCAGCATCCTACGAGGTGTTGGTAAGACTACATCGCTTATATTCTTATCATTGGCTATGTGGAGTAAGGCTGATAAGAGATGGAGATGTGGAATATATGTTGCCCATTCTTTCTCCATAAAGGAAAGAATATAACACCAATTTTCAAAGTAAGAAAATTGTCATGAAAATGTAGCCTTGCAAATGCTCTCAGGGTTATGTGGGGGGAGGGATTTTAATTGACTGTTCTTTGGTCAGACAGAATTGTATATTATTATTGTTGCTATATTATATGTTATCAAATGTAAATAAAAGGCTATTTGATAGGAAAATGCAGAGAAACATCTTCTACTTACTTGTTTTCCCAGTTCATTGTTTTGGAAACTGCCACTACATCATTATCCCGTATGCAATCTTTAATATGATTTAAAGATAAATGAAATAACTCGCCACTTGGTTTTTTTCAAATTCCTTCCCACAAAAGACTTTTTACAAGGGCATGGATATTCATTTCCAGGAAACTGGAATGTTTCAAGACTGATAAACTGGGCTACCAGCTTGTATAAATTCATATATAGAATATATTTCAGTTCAGCTTACATACAGGTGCTGTAATGTAAATAAACATCTCTATTAAAGTATTCTCATGAAACTGATAGTGTATGCAACAGAAGTTGGTTCTGCTTTCTTTTGTTGATGACAACTGAGTAATTATATGTAGACTCTGGGTGTTTTAATGTGGAGCAATAGCTTATTTGCATTTATTCTTACTGAGACTGACTTTAGTAAAATTCATATGCAATATCCTAGCAACGTGGCTAAAGAATGTTGGAATAGGGCAAGTTTTTGAAAGGGGACAGCAGAGGAACTAACTGGCTCCTTTTCCAAAAAGTTGGTGTTTTTCTGGACTGAACATGAAATACAGCTCAGAGTAATCATACGTTACCCATTCTGTACATCATAAAGGGGCCAGAAATGTAGTTAATCATACCAAGGGGAACACACACAAAACACCTGTTTATTCTTTCTTTCCCCAGCATAAAGCTTGAAGAAGGAAAGTCTTCTGTCTCATGGCAGAGGGCAGTGGGAAGATTTAGGAAAGAGAATTGACTAAATTTTCTAAGTATTCTCAGCCAACACTGGAGGAGGAGATAACCTTCTGAACCTTCAAGCTGTCTTCTGCATTGGATATTTTTGGTGTAGAATAACTAGTTAGTGGGTAGTTAAAGGCATCGTGAATAAATGAATGCTCAATAGAATATTTGGTCTTGAACAGTTCAATTAACTGGGGAGTCAAACTGGAGATAGGAAGTAAGATAGCAAGAGTATGATGTGTATCTAAAAGGCTATCCAGGCAGTTAAAAGAAACCATCATTTTACAAAATGCAACTTCTATAACTCTGAGTTTTCCCAGAGAAGTGATGGTTGGTCTTTTTTTTTTATAAAACTAGCCTATCCAAAGTTGTTGCCCATCTACTGCTACTTCTTGGCAACACAGCAGCTGCCTGGAAGTATTTTGAAAGAAACAGTTCTCAGATCAGAATGATCAGGGTACTTCTAACCATACCTGCTTGGAGGGAAGAGTAACTGAAATTACTAAGAGTAACTGGGATTTCTGACCACAATTTCAGTGAATCCTCAGTGCATTAATGGGAAATGAATATCCGTGCCATCCCCGCAAAACAAATCCAAAAACCTGGTGAATTGATATTTCAGGAAATGGAGTAATCATTTGGTGCTACGTTAAATCTATTGGAAGTGACTCAAAGAAGGTTAGTGATGGATTAGACATTAGATTCATTCATTCATTAGACTTGATGCTTAAAAGTTCTACTGAGTTTCGAAACAGCATAGATAAACACAGTCAGGTTCCTTTGCCTCATGCCCAGTGATTATAAACTAGCAGTCCTGAAGCTGGATCTTTATCAAGCCTATTCAGCACCAGTTTGGCTCCTATTCATTCTCTTTTTTAAAAAAAATTAAGCAGGGAGCATCTACCTAGAAAGTGAAAGTGAATCCCATTCACTGAAGTGAACTCTATGGCCAAGCCACGATTTCAAGTGGGAACTCCTTTGGAGTAAAACCTTTGAACGTTTAATTGTATTCCAACTCTGCGTTTAGGATCAGTGTTTTCAGACTCTTAAATCTGTCCTTTTTTTTCAAAAGGCAATTAGTTTGCAACCGGGAGCCTAATTCCCCGGGGATTTCCAGCAAACTGCAAGCTGCCAAACCCAAACCCAAACCACTTAACCACTTTCTTTGCACTTTGCACTTCGTCCAAGCACTTTCAGTAGAACCAAACTGGATTGAGTAAATCCTAAATGCAGCACTGACGTGTCCGTAACCTGAACACAAACTCAATAAACTGCATTGCTCCAAATTGCTTTACAATAACCTGGCCGAGGGATACCCAAGGCGCAGAGGTTTACTCAGTATTAATTAATCTTATTAATGCTCCTTCAACCTCTCCGAGAAAAAATGATGTAAATATCAGTGTTCATTAGGGCACAGGGAAATCGATACCCAGTAATTTTCCTTTGGTTATGGGAAGATAATTATGAAAAATTCGCGGAGTACCAACTAACTTCAAACAAGCATTATCTGTGCGCATAGGAACTCTTAAGAACGATGCCAATTTTAAGATTCCTGCTAATAAAATGTATCCTATCAAACGAAGGTTATCAGTCCTGCTGATAATTGGGAGAAGAGGGGTCGAAGATCTACAAGCCACAATTTGCTAGTTTCACATTTTAAAGTGGGGGGTTTGGTGGGGATAGATTTAGCATTAAGGACCGGAGCCCTATTTTTGCTTTAAAAAAAAAACAAAACAAGCCGATCACCTCGAGTGAGGATTTCAGCCAACACTTGAGAGGGACTCTTGGAAGAAGCGGGCACCCTCCAGAATTTGGACACCCAGATCAGCGAAGTCGCAGTTTCCCGACTGCAAGGGCAGGTTCCCGGCTTGGGCAAAAGGGCTCAGCGAGTATCCTGGTGAGTGGGAAGCCGGTGGCCAGCGTGGGGAGAAGGACGGCGGGAGGGTTTTGCTGCCCCGGCGCGGCGGCGAGAGGGAAGGAGTAGGAAATAGCCGCCTGGCTGCCTTACCGTGAGCGCTGAAAACTTCTGAGCCGGCGCCAGGAGGGCCAACTCCGGCAGCAACAGCCACAGCGGGAGCAGCAGCAGCATCTTCAGCTATAAGCGGCAGAGCTCTCCTTGAGCCGTCCTGGCCCTCGCCGGCTTCCCCTTCCCAGCTCTGCCCGGGCACGTCCTTCCTCGGTTAAAGGGGGGCCGGGGGTGGGGAGTGACGGTTCGCGCTCGGGCTTTCTGCTGCTTTGCGCGGGGATGTCCGGACGCCTGACCTTCCGTTCAGCTCTGCTGTCTCTAGCGGCGAAGGGCGAGCGGGGTTCCCTTCCCTCGGCGTGCTGGAGCTGTCATCTGATGTTCGTCCCTGGAGCAAGATCAGAGAGCTGCCCTGCCCTCGCTGCCTTCAGCTTCCCTCCTAAGCGCCCTTTGCGGGCAGCCGCGCGCAGTTCTGAACTCGGTAAGTATTGGGGACGGATTTGAAGGAGGGTGTTGGAGAGATGGATAAGTGCAGAAGCCCCAAACGCACACCCCCTTCTCTCTCTCTCCCTCTCCCTCCCTCCTTCCCTCTTCTCTCTCTCTCTCTCTCTCCCTCCCTCCCTCCCTCCCTCTTCTCTTTCTCTCTCTTTCCCCCTCCTTCTTCCCCCTTCTCTCTCTCCCCCTCCCTCTTCCCTTTCTCTCTCTATCTCTCCCTCCCTCCCTCTTCCTCCTTCTCTTTCTCCCTCCCTCTTCCCCCTTCTCTCTCTCTCTCTCCCTCTTCCCCCTTCTCTCTTCCTCCCTCCCTCTTCCCCCTTCTCTCTCTCCCTCCCTCTTCCCCCTTCTTTCTCTCTCTCTCCCTCCCTCTTCCCCTTCTCTCTCTCCCTCCCTCTTCCCCTTCTCTCTCTCTCTCTCCCTCCCTCTTCCCCTTCTCTCTCTCTTTCTCTCTCTTTCCCCCCTCCTTCTTCCCCCTTCTCTCTCTCCCCCTCCCTCTTCCCTTTCTCTCTCTATCTCTCCCTCCCTCCCTCTTCCTCCTTCTCTTTCTCCCTCCCTCTTCCCCTTCTCTCTCTCTCTCTCCCTCTTCCCCCTTCTCTCTCTCTCTCTCCCTCCCTCTTCCCCTTCTCTCTCTCTTTCTCTCTCTCTCTCCCTCCCTCCCTCTTCTCTTTCTCTCTTTCCCCCTCCTTCTCTCTCCCCCTTCCTCTCCCTCCCTCCCTCTTCCTCCTCTCTCTCCCTCCCTCTTCCCCTTCTCTCTCTCTCTCCCTCCCTCCCTCTTCCCCCTTCTCTCTCTCTCGCCAGCCCCCCCCACACAAGCCTCCACTTTCTTCGCCCAGACCTGCAGCCTCTGCCTTGATTGATTGATTCACCCCAACCGCGTCTCCGCCGTCAACCCCGCTTGAATTTCCAAACTGCTTTGTATTTATCGGCCGCTTAACCGAGAGAGAAAGTGAGAAGCCCTAAGAATTGCGGTCGCCCCCCCCACTTTTTATTTTTTTTAATTTGGCGGTTCCCTTCTTCTTGCAACCGTTGGCAAGAAGTCAACCTGCGCAAACAGGGACCCTAAAACTTCGATCTGTTTGTCTGACTGCGTTGCAGGTTGGATTTGTCAGGGCTTAAAAGGCGAGCAGGGGGCCACTCGGGACGGTTTTTATGAGCGTTGTTTGCTGTCCAGCTCCGGTGACATTTGGGAACGTTGCGCGTTAACTCTGGTTTCTTAAGGATCAGCGAGGAGATTTAGAGCGTGTGTGCCTGACGCAGGAGACTAACGCCCTCCCTTCATACTCCGCATTGCTGGAATATTTCAGCCGTCGTTACCCTGGCACAAAACTGAAGCCTTTTAATAGTGTTAAAAGAAAAAAAAGAAAGAATGAGCTGCTGCCACGATCTGTTCTATAGAGTTTACAAGAGATGGGAAGGTGTGTGCCTACAGGATGCCCCCAGCCCAGCCTTGCTTCGAATAATTTGTTGAATCTATCTTCGTAAGGAGGACATCATAATGTAGAATAGAGTAGAATAGAATAGAATAGAATAGAATAGAATAGAATAGAATAGAATAGAATAGAATAGAATAGAATAGAATAGAATAGAATAGAATAGAATAGAATAGAATAGAATAGAATTTTTATTGGCCAAGTGTGATTGGACACACAAGGAATTTGTTCTTGGTGCATATGCTCTCCGTGTACATAAAAGATACATTCATCAAGAATCATAAGGTACAACATTTAATGATAGTTATAGAGTACAAATAAGCAATCAAATCATATTAGGAAACAGTCAATATAAATAGCATATTGTATCCCCAAGATATTGCCCAACAATAAGACAATATCCCCAAGATATTGCTCAACAGATCACTTTGGCATCTCTGCATCCTTTCCTCCTTAAAAGGATGTGTATGAGAAGGGGAGGAGAGTCAAGCCGGCTCCTTAACTTCAAATGGAGAGTTAGGTGCAAGACAGAGTTAACCATCCTTCATTCTGATATCTCTGTGTGCATATTTATGTTTCTCGGACATATTTAATTTGAACATGAAAGTTAGAAGAGAATTGTGAACAATTACCAGGTTTATTCGGATAATGTATTCATGGAAAGAAAACTGGTGTTGTGGCTAAATGGAAAGTCAAAGAGATGGGTTTTCAGAAGAGACATTAATAACTTGGATCACTCTGTGTGTGTGTGTGTGTTGATTTAAAACACACTGAAGAAAAAAATCTGATCACCTGTCTAATCTGCAGGAACTCACTAAACATGAAGAGGGAGAGAGGGAGAGATAAAGAGATATTAAAGAAAGGGTAGAATTTCAGAAAGAAAAAAAATGCTTCCGTCCACTGATTGCTGCCCTAGGCCCACCCACTGGAGACATCAGGTCCTGTCTTTTGCTAACATCTGGCCAATGAAAAAAAAATGTGTTGATTTAAAAACAATAACTTTACTCCTGGTTACACATGGAGTGCAGAATGAAAAGGATGAGGAACTGTGCTTATAAATAAGAGCTCAAGATTATTCTGTTGTAGATCTTGTTGTTTAGTTAATACCCATTCTCAGTTTGATGTTCATTTTCTGTGATCTAACGCAGTTAAAATAACAGTTGGATTATATGCTCCTTCTTTTATGTATATACTCTATGCATAGCTGCATACAGAAAACTAGCTTACATTCAAGAAATCATTTTCAGCAGAAGTCTATGCCTCTCCTAATCATTGACTTTTATGGAACAGGAAACTTGCAAATCTCTGTTTATCTATTTATCTATCTCCTTGCAAGTGCTACCTTCTGGTCCTCTGAAGATGAAGTAGACCAAGCAGGAGGCAGAAATGTAACACTTTGGGAGCATCTTCTCATGACAGTGATAAAAAAAGACGGGCCTGAGAGAGGCACGTCTTGAAACCATCATATTAATGCATTATTTCTTAGGGCGGATGAATATATATTTTTTTTAGCTATCAGGTCAAGATTTCAAACATCGCTCTTGCAAAGTTTTAAAATTATATCAGAAAATTAGAGGCAAACTGAGCCATGGCTATCAGGTGGAAATGGGGAACTCAGTCTTTATAATGCAATTGTCTTGATCTAATACATCATACAGAGAAAATATACCTGGTTAACAGGATATGTAGTCTTTGGCGTGCTACAAGTTTCAAAGCTTTTGCTGCTATCCTTGAAATAAAAATATTTATACCTTATGACTATCATTGAGTGTTGTACTTTATGATTCTTGATGAACGTATCTTTTCTTTTATGTACACTGAGAGTGTATGCACCAAGACAAATTCCTTGTGTGTCAAATCACACTTGGCCAATAAACTATTCTATTCTATTCTATTCTATTCTATTCTATTCTATTCTATTCTATTCTATTCTATTCTATTCTATTCTATTCTATTCTATTCATACCCTATCATTTTACATTTATATATTCTTGAAAGGGAATAGCGTACTGAGTCTGTCTGTCTACCTATCCTGGCAGGTGGAGAGGGTGTGAGTACCTGTGTAGCATTCTTTATGCCTTCCTTTTTCTGATTGTTTATGCATGTGTGTGTGTGTGTACACAGCATTTCTTTACTTCTTCATAGCTGAATAACCAATAGAAACAAAACAAAACAAAACAAAAAAAAGCCTTGATTGATTGCATCCTGCAGACTGTCATCCGGTAAATGATCTTTTAAGCTGCAGCTGCAGCATCCTCAAAAGAATTAAGCTGAAGGAGGCACCCTGGAACTTCTGCCCCACAGGCAGTGCCCTAGTTTGACACTGCAGGTGATCACGACTCTTGTTCTAGCTTTGTGAGAAAGAGAGAATAGCTTCACTCAGCCACACCATCTCTTAAGCGATCACTTGCTAATCTAAAAAGGCCCTAAGGCATTCATACTGAATGTGTTCCAACTAGTCAAAATCAACTTTCCCCAAAGGTGTTAAGAAGGTAAGTCCCACAATTCCCAAACCAACATGGCCTTTGATGGTATTTAAATATGGGCAACCTGAAGATCAGTATCTTTGCAACACTCTTTTTTGACAGTGGGCAAAAGGAAGCCTATGTAGCCTCAACATCATTTGCCTTGTTTAAGCTATTGTTTTGTTTTCTGGTTTTTTAAAAAAAAATCTTCAACCATTCTTAGCATAGATTATAACCTTTTTTAAAAAAAACAGTGTCACGCACAACACTGGCATTTTTACTGAGGCACCCACTGTTATCACAAGCTTTGTTCCTCCCTTGATAGTTACCTGATGCAACTATAGATGCTTCGTTGGGAGGTTACTGATATATTAGTTTAAAAACTAATTCTCAATCCTGCTTGTGGAAGCATGAAGGTGCTTTGCTGTTTTTGAGGGGCTTTGGTGTTTCCTTACTAGACAACTGAGACAATCTATAGCAGTGATGGCTAACCTTTTCGGTGCTGAGTGCTGAGTGCTGAAAGCACACGCTGCAATGCATGCACCACCCCCATGTGTGCCCAACCCTGTGCATGCATGTGCATCTCCTGCATGCACTCGCACCCCACGCATGCACGGCAGAGACCTGAAAACCAACTGGCCGGTGGGAGGCGCGCACGCATGCATGGCGGAGCTGAACTGGGGTGATGGCTGGCGTGCCCGCAGAGAGGGCTTTAGGTTTGCCATCACCTAGGTTTGCCATCACGGATCTATAGTCGTCCTTAGTTGGAAGTGGCATTTTCTTTTCTTTTTTTCCAGGATAAAGCTTCCTGTCTCAACAGTCTAAGGACCCTTAAGAGTGAACTTGGATGATGCATTCAAGGATGGTGATCTGCTCAACTCTACTCAACTCTGATTGGTCAGGGAAATTTGCCGCAGACATGTCTTTCCCTGTCCAATCACTGGGCACTGGGCCTCCATGGCATTATTTTGACTTTAGCTGCAGTAGAATGGCCATGTGGAAATGTCAGACTCTCAGAAGAATGGTAGACTTGTCCATCTGGAATCCTACTTGAAGTATGTGTATATTGTATGTGCATGTGTGTATTGAGAAAATCTAAAATAGGGAAGCATGTGTGACAAACAGGCACACAAATACATACATGGATGTGATGTGGGGTTGTGCAAGAGGAGCCTCTTTGCTTGATCAAAGTTGATTAAGATTGAGTGGAAGGAGAAAGGGGGGAAAAAGGATCCAGAAACACAAACAGGACAGAAAACTCTCTGATTCAGACTTTCTGCTGTCTATTTTGAATGGGTTCTTTCAATCATTCAGGCAGATGTTTGGGGATTGGGTTCAACATAGGAATAATAAACTTCTGTGGCTGCTATCTAAAAGTCTTACAGATTATTTCATGTCAGCTTCTCACAAAAAGCACAGAGTCAATTCAAAAAAGTCTAAGTAAAAATAATAATAATTATTATACTTTGCCCCTTCAATCCTGCCCTATCAGATGCTCATGAGAGTGGTTGGTGGTTACTTTTTCCTTAAGTAGGTGATACCAGGTAGGTGGCTGGCTATCAGGAATCTACCAATCACTATCCTGAAACAGCCATGTAACCCAAAGTTTAAGGACAGGACCACTATCTGGCCTTGTTGCTGAGATGAGACAAAGGACAGGTTTTGTGGGCAGTAAAATTTATATCCGTTCTCTTTCCTCATCTTTCCTCTACTTCCAGCATAGATGGGCAGTAATTTCTATATATATATATTCCAGTTACTTAAGGATTATGGAGATCAAAGTGTCATATGGGTGGAAAGTTTTAAAAAGTTTGGTCCATGGTTAAGTAGATACATCAAGGTAGTATCCTGCTTTTTCTCAAAGAGGCTCATATATGCGGGAGGTGTCCCATTTCATCTTCCCAGCAGTCCTATGTAATTTGAATGAAGATGATTGTCCACAGCCGTCACTCTTAAATGATTTAGGTGAGTAAGGACGTAATTCAGGTGCAAGCTGACACCAGCACACACTGACTCTTCAGGCTATTCCCCTTTCTCCCCCCCCCCATGCTCAAAGTTATCTCCTGAGTTCTGAACACAAGATGAATGAGTGGGATGAATAAAAAATATATGTATTTTTAAATAATTCTTCTTCTCAGTGGCTTGTAGGATTTCTTTATCATTCCTGCTCCTTTCTTCTGCCAGAGAAGAAATGGCAGACTGGAATGGCTCCATAAAAAAAAGGAGCCCATGACTGTGGCAAAGAACAAAAAGCTGGTGAGTAGGCCATCTCTTCAAACTTTTCTGGACAAGGAAAGGACTTAAGATTGCCCACAAGTGTTCCAGACGGTTGCTCCTCATGAGGAGACCAAAAAAATAGAAGTCTCCAGAGGATTTAATGCTCAGGGAGACAAGGGAATAGCTACGTCAGGCCTGGAAGCCATCCATCTTTTTCGTTGGATCTTCAGGCTTGCCACATTGACTACTGTGGGAAACTGGGTGGGGGCATTGTATGGAGCCAGGGTGATATATAGTCATAATAACATTCCTTTTTCAGAAAGTCAAAGACATCTTGCCCTGCACCTGGATGGCTGGAACTGGGAGGCATCTCCAGTTGGGACGGTGCTTTATGATGTGCCAATATGACATCTCTAATAAAATGGAACTTTGAGGAAACTCAAGCTCCAGAGTTTTCTTTCATTGAGGGTGTTGCTTGGAACCCTGACAAGCTATCTTGTTCAAACTGCACTTGGCACTTTTGAAAGAACCCATACTTCCTTTTCTAAACATTTTTGGAAATCGCTTGTTAACTGCTTTTCAGCTATTGGAAACTTTCGTATTGACAAGTCTGACAGCATCAGGTAAGTTTTCTTTCAATCATTAGCAAAATTAAGTTTTAACTACAGGTTTAAGAACTTTCTTTTGGAATAAATAACCGAAAAAAAAAAAAACCCTGATTAAAACTTTGATTTTAGAAAGTTACAAATGGACTAAAGGGGCAAATAAATTTGAAACAAGATTTTGGAATTAATTATAAAGAATCCTACCCATGGGAAAATGTCTTTGTTTTGATTTTTTAAAAAGTATTTTTTAAAAAACTGGACATTAGAGGGAACTAAGGATTATACAGGTAGTCTTCGACTTACAAGTTAGTTTAGTGACTGTTCAAAGTTACAACGGCACTGAAAAAAGTGACTTATGACCATTTTTCATACTTATGACCACTGCAGCATCTCCCATGATCACATGATCAAAATTTGGATGCTTGCCAACTGGTTCATATTTATGATTGTTGTAATGTCCCAGGGTCATGTGATCACCTTTCACAAACTTCTGACAAACAAAGTCAATGGGGAAGCCAGATTCCCTTAGCAACCATGTTACTAGGACCTGGTTTGTGGGGGCAATAAACTGACTTTGTATAAAAAAGAACACCTCTGGGGTGGGGTGGGGGGGGCGAAAGCCCTACTAAGCAGGTATATACAAAATATGAAGGCTATTGCTTAACGCATTGTAAGCCTCTCTGAGTCTCTGGAAAAGGGCAGCATATAAATCAAACCAATAAATAAATAAATAAATACTAATTTAATTACTGCAGTGATTCACTTAACAAATACGCCAAGAAATGGAAAATGGGGCAAAATTCACTTAACAAATGTCTCACTTACCAACCAAAAATTTTGGGCTCAATTATGGTGGTAAGTAATTAAAAGAACACTCAATCCTACAATTACAAAATGGAGCAAATTATTCTAACATTGAAAATATTAAAGCACTTTTTTTAAAAAAAAATGGTCCCTGAACTTGGTATTAATATTGTCAACACAGACATCTGCCTCTATGGAGAAACTATGTCTAAAAGATGTTATGGAAGAGGAACAGGTTTTACCTGACAAGACTGAGACTGAGTTGAAAGTAGATTTACAAATGATAGGCTAGAAGAATTATATGGAAAAAGATATTACACTGGACATACAAAAGAGACTGGCTGATGTTTTAATAATTAAAAGGGATATAGAAACAATAAACCAAGAGAGTGACCTATATTGAATTTATAGAAGAGGCTGGTGAGAGGAATCTTGTGACAAGGGACAAAAAAATGAAAAGAAATTAAGTTTGATGATGTTATTTGAATGGAATAATGATCAAAAGGAAGGAATATAAAGTTGGTTTATTTGAGCAAGGTTGACTGATAATAGATAAGTTGTTATTTCTGGCAAACCTTAATGAACTTTTGCTGATACTCAGACTGAAATGACTGTGCTTTATGGATTTCTTTATAGATAAGAGATGAAGTATGAGAAGATATCATTTTGTACATTTTACAAGGAGGGGATAAATTACTTTGAAGTTTGGAAATCACTTCTTTAGATATATATTTTTTATTATATTCTTGCTTTTTTATTCCTCTTCTCCATTTCTCTTATTTTTTTTCTCTTTTTGCTGCACCTTCTATTCTTTCTATTCTTTTATATATTTTTAGATTGTATTAGTTTTTACTAGTGTAATTATGATCTTTAATAATAAAAAAACAACTATTAAAAAGAAACAGAATTCTAATTGCACCTTCTAGTATTTTGCACCCATTTCTTACTCATTCAGAGGGCCAGCATGTTTGTGGTTTGGTGAATAAATGGAAGTGTTCCACATCTGAGAAGAAGAAGAAAATCTCCCTCGTGTAAATTAAGTCATTTTACTATCCAGCGCTATCAGTTTGATGTATTATTTATTGTATCAAGATACAAGCCTTTTCAAAGTAATGGTTGTTTTTTAAGCCACAGTACAATCTCAAAGCAGCATTTAATAGCCCGATATTCTGCCACAGAAGTCTACTTTTCTGCCCATCCTAAATGTACTTTCGTGATCAGGCAAAGATAGAGTTATTTTGTCTGAGGCAGCTTCCCTTCCTGTTGGGGGCATGACTGTAAAGGTTCTTCTGAAGCAGAATTAGGAAGCACAGGGAAGACTTTATGTTTTTTAACAAGCAAGAATAGTGATGAGCCCTCGAATGGGGGATTGTCTGCTAAGATAAACAACCTGCCACGAGTTTCTCTCCGGCTGGTTTTGACGCTAGACAAAAGGTTGGTTTCACACAGCTAGAGAAAACTTTCCATCATCTTTGTGGCTTTCAGTCTCTGACAGGTTGTATAAACACTAATCTGTAGGCATTTAAAAAAAAAAAAAAGACTCCTGCTATGGCAAAGATTTGTGTCAGTTGGTGGATTCTATTTATTTCTGTAGCGGGAAAAGATCAAGAGGGCCTGTTATTAAAAGCGTAAACTCCAGGTTCAGGGAGAGAGCAAGATCTGGATTCTGTGAAGTATTTAGAAAATGACTTCTTGTCATACAGTAGGCAGTCCAGCATTAGAAATAGGACCAGCCTTATCAAAAGAAGTCTGATCTCAGATGGCTCCTCCGGGGCCATCATTAAAGGGCCATTATTAATCAACTGCATCTTCTCATACGGTAGTTGGAAGGGACCTTGGAGGTCTTCTTGTTCAGGAAACCCTATACAATTTCAGACCAATGGTTGTCTGAAAACCTCTAGTGATGGAGCACCCATAACTTCTAAAGGCAAGTCCTTCCACTGATTAATTGTTCTAACTATAGGAAGTTTCTCCTTATTTCTAGGTTCCTCCTTGATTAGTTTCTATCCATTGCCTTTTGTTCTGTGCTTTGGAGCGGGGTGAAATCTACTTACCTTCCCAACTGGTTCGGCAGTGCATGCTTTGCTCATGCATGCATGCACATCACATGCACGTGTGGACCCTCTGCGCATGCGCAAACCCTTCTACGCATGCACAAACCCTTCTATGCATGTGCAAATCCTTCTGCGCGTGCACAGAGAGTAAAAAATTGATTACTTCCTGGTTAAAACCAGGAAGTAACGATGACCGTGTGGGTAGGCGGAGCCTCATGCCGCCATCGCTACCGGTTCTCAAAACCACCGGCCGCCATCGCTACCGGTTCAGCAAAACCGGTCCAAACCGGGAGCATATAACCCCTGCTTTGGAGAATAGGTTGACCGCATCTTCTTTGTGGCAGCCCCTTAGATATTGGAACACTTCTATCATGTCACCCCTAATCCTTCTTTTCATTACACTAGACATATCTATTCCTGCAACTGTCCTTCGTATGTTTTAGTCATTTGGCAATTAAGAGTGTAAGGGATATGGAGGAGAAATGACAACAGTGACATCAGGACTATCTTAGACTTTTGAGGGCTCTGCCAGGGTTTGTTTTTCAAGAAGTAGACATGACCTGGATAGAAATAGTTGGATTTTAATAAAAATAATAATAATAGAATAATAAAAGTTCTCTCCATTTATTTAACCATTTCCTTTGTCTATCATATTAAAATGGAATTTGGTGGCATCCATTGAGGAATCCAAGTTTGAGTCTTTGAGACGTTAATTGTCATGCTGCGTTTATAGATTGTTCCTTACTCTCTGCTTCTAATAAAGTACACACTTTTACTAGCTCCTGTTTCCTATAAGTGGCTCAAGTAATGAGTCATACAATTCTATTCAGGTTTATTTGGAAGCAAATCCCACAGAATTGAAAGGAGGTACTTCCTAGGACATTGTGCCAAGATTTGGTATCTCGGGAGTCTAATATTGCAATTGGGACACTATATATTCATGTTGGAAGAAACCAAATCTCATGTAAGGTAACAAACATTTAAGCATCCTTCATTGAATGGATGCTGTCAGTTCTCTAAATGCTACTCAGTCAGCACAGATACAGATAGTCCTTGACTTACAACCAATTCATTTAGTGACTGTACAAAGTTTAGTGGCACTGAAAAAAGTGAGATATGATCGGTCCTTACACTTATGACTGTCACAGCAGCCATACAGCCACTTGATCAAAATGTGGGTGCCTGGCAACTGGCAAATATTTATGATGGTTGCAGAGTCCCTGGGTCATGTGGTCGCCATTTTTGACCTTCGCAGCTGCCATCTGACAAAGTCAATGGTGGAAGTCAGATTCTGTCAACAACCATGTGATTCACTTAACTGCAATGATTTGCTTAACAACCATGGCAAAAAAAGTTGTAAAATCAGGCACGATTCACTTAACAATTGCCTTGCTTGGTAACATAAATTCTAGACACAATTGTGGTTTTAGGTTGAAGACTGTATCAGGGATGAAATGCTCCCGGTTCGGACCGGATCACCCGATCCGGTAGTGATGGCAGCGGGTGGTTCAGAGAACCGGTAGCAAAAATCCCTGCCCCCCCCCCATGCCCAGCTGAGCCACACAATCATCAGAGGCTTTTTTTTTACTTTTAAAAGCATTTTTTCTACAACCTCTTCAGCCGAAAAAATGCTTTTAAAAGTAAAAAAAAAAGTGTCTGATGATCGTGTGTCTCAGCTGGGATCATCAAAGGCTTTTAAAAGAAAAAAACCCTTTTTTCTTTTAAATGCCTCTGACTATCCAAGCTGAGTTGCCTGATCATTAGAGGCATTTAAAAGAAAAAAAGTCTCTGCCGATCAGGCAACTCAGCTGGGATCATCAGAGCCTTTTGAAAGCATTTTTTTTACAACCTCTTCGCCGAAGAGGTTGTAGAAAAAATGGTTTTAAAAGTAAAAAAAAAAAAAAATTGATCACGCCCACCCAGTCACATTATACCCCTCCCCCACCGCACCAAGCCCACAGAACCAGTAGTAATAAATGTTAGATTTCATCACTGGACTGCATGTATCAAAGTATATGAAAGCTATGATCTATCACTTGAGCAACAAAATATCTACCATCTTGTATTGGGTCAGGCATCACAGTGACAGAGTTCTGGCCATTCAGTGTGGTTCAATATATGTATGTATGCACAAGAATTCTCTCCAGAACCTTTTTCCTTCACTTGATGAATGATAATAGGATAGCGCCTGTGGAAGATCTGAAATGAAATAAAATAATGGCCATGTTCACTTTTGAAAGAGACTGGAGTCCCAAAGAGGCAACTGGACTTTCCGAGATTTTGTTTGAAGACGTTTCGCTTCTCATCCAAGAAGCTTCTTCGGCTCTGAAGAGGCTTCTTGGATGAGAAGCGAAACGTCTTCAAACAAAAAACAGAAAGTCCAGTTGCTTCTTGAAAAAGCACCTTTGGGATAACCATGACATGGATGACTGAGAATCTCCATAGACAAAGAGACTGGAGCTGGTGCAAGAATGGAAAAGAAAATGAAAGCAAGTGGAAGCCTGTAAGGAATTGATAAGTGAAAAGCAAAGCAAGTCCTGAAAAGAATATGTGTTGCCTCTTTAAATGAATAAGTATTGAAGAAAAGAAGCTCAACTATTTGCAGCAAAATGCACTGGGGGGGGGGGTCCCTGCAAACCTCAGATGAATTACTCCTTGCCCGAAGTCTGTTCTGTCTCTTTTGTCCTCAATGTGACCATTCAGGAAAAGCCCAGATATTATCTTGAAGACAATGAATCACAGTGCTTGCTTTAAGTCTAGTTGCCCTACTCCCATTTTGAGATAGAAAGAAAGACTGCACAGTCTTTCCCACAGGCGCCCAAATAGTGTCTGTCCTCATGGGAATATATCACCTTGTCTTGGTGAGATATTTCTCAGCAGCATGAGAGACATCTGCACAATACAGGGGTAATATAGAACTGATTCCTGTTATTGTATTTCTTTTCCACCGGAGTAACTTCTCTGTCTTCGGTTAGCTCTCTCTTATCCCCATGATTCAGCTTTATATATTGGTATGTGGACTGATATACAGTCCTTAAGAGTCTTCCCCAGCTCCCTAGGAAGCTATTGTGTTTGAAGGGAAAACATGGGCTCTTACTTGGCTAGACTCTGCTTGAATGTCCTGCAGCTAGAAGGCAGTTTTGTAGAAACATCTGGAGACACAAGATGATGTTAAATGATAAATTCTAACAGAGATAGCCTTGACAGCCACAGAGAGCTGATGGATTGGGAAGCTGCAAGGCAGTTTTCCATCCTGCAGATGGGAGAATTGTCCCTTATTTGGCCTTTCTTCTAACACAACCATTTGTGCATAAAGCTGTTATAGCAGTGAGACATTATCAGGAAAAGATACATGTCTACTTTGCACCCCCTAATTCAACAGAACAATTTGTCAATATCAACAGCCACCGTGCTGATAAATCAAGCACTTCTTAAATTTTCAGTTGCCATCGGTCATTTATTCTTCATAAATAATTAACTCCCTCATCAAAAATGTTCAGGGTTTATACATTATTCCAGTTTATTCCGGAATTCTGTCTATGGGGCTTTATCATGGTAAATGTGGTTCTGCTTTTCCTTTCTGGGCAAATAATATCACTGCTTTTGGTATAGTTTTACAAACTTGTTACAAATTATAATTATCTCTGCCTTGAATATGGCAGCCCTGCAGAAATCTGGCACTACGATTCCCAGGATTTCCAGTCATGTATTTTTGTGAATGGAGATGTATGAAAGATGAAATGTGGAGCTCATTCAGATCAAAAGGCCAAACATGCAGAAAGGTTTGCCCATGAAACTTTCAGCTTAGGCATTACATGGACATCTTCCAGAATGAAAAGTGCAAAGGAGATGTAACAGATTGTTCTCCATACTCAAGATCAGGGGTGAAATCTAAAATTTGTTACTACCGGTTTTGTGGCGTGGCTTGGTGGTGGTGGTGGGTAATGTGACTGGGTGGGCATGGCCAATTTTGTAAAAAAATGTTTTCAAAAGGCACTGACAATCCAAGCCAGGCTTTTTAAAAAAGCCCCTGAAGATCAGGGAACTCAGCTTGGATCGTCAGAGCATTTAAAAGGGGAAAAAAAGGGGGGGGAGTTCTTTTAAATGCCTTTGACGAGCTGCGCGATCATCAGAGGCTTTTTTTTTTACATTTTTAAAAGCATTTTTTCGGCCGAAGTTGTAGAAAAAATGCTTTTAAAAATTAAAAAAAAAGCCTCTGATGATTGTGCGGCTCAGCTGAGCATGGGGGGGGGGCAGGGATTTTTGCTACTGGTTCTCCGAACCACCTGGCTTCATCGCTACCGGGTCGGGTGATCCGGTCTGAACCGGGAGCATTTCACCCCTGCTAAAGATGGTTCTTATGTGAACTGGATGAAATGAGGCATTCAGGCAGTTGTGAGTAAAGTGTTAATATGGGAGCGGCCAAGCTAGAAAGTGTAAAAATGTATAGGATTCTTGGTCCTTGCAATTTTGTATTATATTTGCACTACAGTTAGGTCTGCACAAAGTAATATCCCAATTCTTTTGGCACACTGAATTAGTCTAGTTGCCAGCTAGACTCAAATTGGGAAAGGATTCATTCTGTAGATATGTGAATATGTGAACAGCTGGAAGCTTTAGTTCAGAAAGTGAATAGTAAACATTATAAACAGCATTTGTTCCTACATGTATGAACTAAAAAAAAAAGCACTGGGGTGATTTTGTGGTGGTCACTATAACAAGGGGAAGGGGAAGATGAATGGTAAGTACACTGAAATATAGCTAAAAAGCATTTTGATCCAGGTAAAGAAATTCAAAGATGAAGGGAAAGTTTCTATACTGGTACTACTTTCAAGATCAAGAAACCTAGGTATAAAGATCCATCAGCATTCATATCTCATTGCAAATAACCCTGAACAGCACACCCTGAAATGAGTTGTGAGCTACCCACAGTTTGGTTCAAGAAGGTAGCTATATAAGTATTCGATCAGAGGTGCGTTGAGATGGATTATTCTTTTGATTCACAAAACTACCATCTGTAGGAATTTTTGAAGTATTTTCAAGGGCAGCATCACACAAACTATATTATAGTAATTAAATCATAGTCAGTCCAGATATATATATATAGACCATTGGATATCCCAAAATAATTTCAACTCATGAGTTTATTCCTTTGTATATTTCTGACTAATCACATCTTTATTTTGGAGTTGTTGTTTTTAGTCAGCACAGATTCCTTAACATCTTACACTCGTTCATTTCAGATTGCCTTGCTTATTCTCATCTTGCAATCAAGAACTCCTATTGTAACTAGTCAGAAGATGCCTGTGATTCAGTGGTTAGAGCTGGACTTTATTTTCTTGAAATTATAATTAAAACAAAGAGTCAGTTTAGTGTAGTGGTTACAAACTGGGAGGCTATGAGTCCAAGTCCCACCCTTAGGCACAAAACCAGCTGGATGACCTTGGGCCAGCCATTTCTCTTAGCCCTAGAAAGAAAGCAACGGCAAACTACTACTGAAAAACCTTGGCAAGAAAACTCCAGGGACTTATCCGGGCAGCCTTCAAGAATAGGACATGACTGAACAGTAGAAAAGCATCCGTATCTGTTTGCTTCCATATTTACTGGCTTGCTCACAATGTAGGAATTTCAGAAAGTTAAGCATGGGCTTAAAATGTCTCCTTGTTACCTTTCCTCTAAAGAAATCTGCCAGTTTTGTTGGGCTCGGTCAATATTTGAGGTGGGCAAGAGGATTTGAGTTACCTTAAGTAACCAAAGAGATAAGCTTTTCCTTTGCCTCCTTATTCTTAAAAAGTACCAAAGAAAGAAAACATGTCAGTTTAAATTGAAATAAAAATCTACTCTGATTCATGTCATCTAGCCTCCCATCCCTGCTTATAGCTGAAGTTAGAGGCTGGCTACTCGCCCAGATGTAATGCCAACATCTTATTTGAAGGAATAGAGGCCTGATCTGCATTCATCTCTCATTCTCATCCAACAAAGGCAATTCTTTAATCAGGGCAATGCAGGTGTTTTCCTTTCCCTTCCCCACCCCTTCCAGTCCTTGCAAAGAAAATGCATCTGCTTAAACAGCCAAAGACTTCTAAAACCCTCTGGCTAAGTGTGACATAGCTCAAAACAAAACAAAACCAAAATCTTAAACTTAAATGCTGTGAGGGATGAAAAGCAGGGGTGAAATGCTCCTGGTTCAGACCGATCCAGTAGCAATTGTGGCAGGTGGTTGGGAGAACCGGTAGCAATGGCGGCGCGAGGGTCCGCCCACCCGTCCGGGTGTCATTACTTCCTGGTTTTAACCAGGAAGTAATATGTTTTTTACTATGTTTTTTACTCTCTGTGCGTGCGCAGGTTTTGCGCATGTGCAGAGGGTCTGCATGCAAACGAAGCGAGCGTGTGCGTGTAGCGCATGCACTTCCAAACCGGTAAGGAAGGTAAGTAGATTTCACCCCTGGTAAAAAGAAACACTACCATATCTTGGAGAATGTATCAAAGCCAAATATAATATGTAGATGATGCTGCAAAATAATTGGGAAAAACTATCTCCTTGCTTATAATGGAACATACATTTGCCTTCTTTATAGAGTTTTCTGGCATGACTCTAGGAATCTGTGCACAATTAATATCTAAGAAGAATTGTTGGCTCCTAATGTAAGATGGAGATGAAATACTTATATTAAGTGGGAGTGGATTAATTTATTGGCATGTCCAATTTTTTTTTACCCTTAGGCCAAATAAATTGTATATTTCAAAAGCTCACATAGTCTTACCTAGTAGACGACACGGGTTCCTATTGCAGGAGAACCCACGGCTTTAGAATGGATTTGTTAGAATTTAATTTTTTTGCTTTCAGTTATTATCTCATGGAGAGGAGCCAAATGAGATCTCTTCATCTCAACTCAAAATGAAGATAATAAATTAGCAAGAAAATAAAAATATATAAATTGGAGATACACCAAGTATGGCTTTATCAGGTGCTGGGCCAATGGAAAGAAAGTATGTCTGGGAGTTGTGAAATTCTTGGCGGAGATACTTGGGCTTGCATTGCTGACAAATCAGAAATGTCTACTGTTGCTCAATCATTCCTCTCTCCTCCCTCTTTGCTATCCTGGAATACTCGTCAGAATATTCCAGTAATTTTTTTAAAAAAAAATCCTTGCTCATATCACCGGAGATTTTCCACTGGCAATAAAAATAAAACAAAATGCTGGATGATTTACTTTTGTCCTGAAAACAAACAAGGAATGAACAACATAAATGCATTGAGCCAGGGGTGTCAAACTCGGGCTGGATGCGTCATGTGCTGGCCACGCCCACCCCCAGTTTAGCGAAGGGGGAAAAAGTTGTGATACATCACATGACAACAATGTGTCATCGCAAGTTTGACACCCCTGCCCTAGGCAGAAACATCCACTGGGAGAAGAAGGGGGTGTGGAGCAGGGGTGGGTTCTACTTACCTTTACTACCAGTTTGTAGCAGGGCCGCGCGCGTGTGTGCTCTTCTGAGCATGCGCAAAAGCATTTTGATGACAGGGTCAGTGGGCGGAGCCTCCCACCGGTTTTACTACTGGTTCTATAGAACCAGTGTGAACCGGGGGCAACCCACCACTGGTGTGGAGGTAAAGGAGGAAAGTGACAAAATCCATTGAGATGTTAGGATGCAAATTCTGCTGCCCATCTTGGATCTTGCATCATGGTGTCACAACACCCATTTCATCATTTTAACATCATTCTGGTTGGAATGGACCTCAATGGATGCACAACCCTTCTTCTCTAACATCACATGTTCATACAGCCTCTTCTACCATGAAAGCAGAATTCCTCTTGAGAAGCTTCATTTTTAAAAAGTTTAAGTAAATTTAAAATTGATGAACCTAATCCACGCTTTTCAAATTTGTCAAATTTGAAAAAAAAATTCCCAGTTAGAAGCCCCCTCTCCTGAAGTTTCTCCTGTCGTCCAAAAATAAGTGTGTAATTAGTATTGACTGATCAGAATGCTTCTCTATTGGAATTGCTAATGACGGCCATGATAGGATAAACATATTGGTGCTGAATACAACCACCAAATGCTTAAATTTATATGTGAATTATGTTCTAGCTTGGTCACAGATTTTTCTGGCAACATCCCTTAAGCAGAAAATACAGAACAATTAAAACTTGAACCACACGTTTTCTGAATAATTTTTATCCCAGAGCTATGGTCATGGTCATGGGGGATTTCAACCTGCCATCCATCGGTGAGACGTCTGAGGCGGCTCGGGAGTTCATGGCTTCCATGACAGCTCTGGACCTGACCCAGTTAGTTCATGGCCCTACTCACATGGAGGGAAACATGCTGGACCTGGTTTTTGTCTCTGGTCAGTGGATGAGTGATCTTGAGATAGGGGATATAACGATTGAGCCCTTGTCATGGTCAGATCACTCCCTCCTTCACTTTGACCTTTGAACCGCCATACCCCGCCACAGGGAGGCAGAACCGATGAGATGGTTCTGCCCCAGGCACCTGATGGAACCTGATAGGTTCCAGACGGAGCTTGGGCCATTCCCTGAGGCTCTGGCTCACGCCTCAACTGAAGACCTAGTGGCCGCCTGGGATAGGGCGGCCGCAGGAGCTTTGGATTGGGTCGTGCCTTTGCAGCCACTGACCCGGTGCTGGTCTCACCTAGCTCCTTGGTTTACCGAGGAGCTGAGGGAGATGAAATGCCGGAAAAGATGCCTGGAGAGCAGTTGGAGGGCCAGCCTTTCTGAATCCGACCAAACACTGGTAAGGTCTCATATTAAGACTTATCTAGTGGCGATAAAAGCGGCAAAATGTAACTATTTTGCCGCTCTTATTGCATCATCAGATAATCACCCGGCCGCCCTGTTTAGGGTGACCCGCTCCCTGCTCCACCAGGAAGCGCGGGAGGACCCCTTGGAGGATAGAGCCGAGGACTTTGTGCAGTATCTGTATGACAAAATCGCTCAGATTCGGGAAGACTTGGACTCTGACTGGGTAGATTCAGGAGGGATGATGGGGGCAGGTCTTGAGAATGTTATCTGGGAAGAGTTTGATCCTGTGACTCCCGAAGATGTGGACAGGATTCTGGGTAGACTCAGCGCAGCCACGTTTATTGGACTCGTGTCCCTCCTGGTTGGTGCTGGCTTCTCGGGAGGTGAAACGAGGCTGGCTCCAGGGGATTATAAATGCTTCATTGAGTGAGGGTGACTTTCACGCCGCCTTGAAAGAGGCGGTGGTGAGGCCTCTCCTCAAGAAGCCTTCCCTGGACCCGGCAGTGTTAGCAAACTATCGTACAGTCTCCAACCTTTGCTTTGTGGCGAAGGTTGTTGAGAGTGTGGTGGCGCGACAGCTTCCCCAGTACCTGGATGAAACAGTTTATCTGGATCCGTTCCAGTCGGGCTTCAGGCCTGGGTACAGCACGGAAACGGCATTGGTCGCGTTGGTTGATGATCTCTGGAGGGCTCAGGACAGGGGTTGTTCCTCTGTCCTGGTCCTATTAGATCTCTCAGCAGCTTTTGATACCATTGACCATGGAATCATGCTGCACTGGTTGGAAGAGTTGTGGGTGGGGGGCACCATGCTGTGGTGGTTCTCCTCCTTTCTCTCCAACCGGTCGCAGTCTGTGTTGGCAGGGGAGCAGAGGTCGACCCCAAGGCGCCTTATATGTGGGGTGCCACAGGGTCGGTGCTCTCACCCCTTCTGTTCAAGATTTATGTGAAGCCACTGGGTGAGATCATCCGTGGTTTCGGGGTGAAGTACCATCAGGACGCTGATGATACTCAGCCATACATCTCCACCCCAGACCACCCCAATGATGCCCTTGAAGTGATGTCCCGGTGCCTGGAAGCCGTGTGGATCTGGATGGGGAGAAACAGACTCAGGCTCAACCCATCCAAGACTGAGTGGCTGTGGTTTCCGGCATCCCGATATAGTCAGTATCAAAGTACTACATAGACACAACATCAAAACCATATTTTGCACAGATAGAAAGATATCGTCCATTCTGAGAAACCCTAAAGACAAAATAGAATTAGAAGATCAAGGCATATACGAAATCCCGTGTGCTTCCTGCCCATCAACATACATTGGACAGACCAACAGAAGAATGAGTGTGCGCATCGAGGAACACAAAAACTCAATACAAAAGCAAGAACACACATCATCATTAGTTCAACACATAAATACAACAGGACACAATATTAATTTTAATAACACAAAAACAATTGCAAAAATAGAACATCTCAATGGCAGAATAATCAGAGAAGCAATTGAAATAGAAAAAAGACCATATTGCATGAATAAACGGGATGACACTTCACGTCTGCCTACTATTTGGAAACCTGCTCTCATAGATAGACGAATCTTAACACCAAATATAAAACATAGATCAAACATTAATCAAAAAACAAATCCCAACCAAATCATATTCAAACCAGCCACAAAGATGAAGCCCTGCCACCTAGTGGAGAAAAACCGACCATACACCCGAAGCCAAGCCAATAAACACATACTGGGACTCCCAACCAATCAGAATGAAAAGGTGGAGCCATCCCAGACTACCAGCACCAGATTTGAAATAGTAACGGCAGTTACTGCAAAAGACTCCTCACATAAGCCTGATGATGGCAGATGAGATTCTGTCGAAACGTCGCTTCTACCTTTTTAGGGATATATCCACAATTACACGGGAAGAAACCCGAAATATAGTAAGCTGTTGGACAGTATTACTTGGTCTGTTGTGTGGATGTTTGGGTGGTTTAGGGGTGGGGAATTGTGGTAGGTGGGAGTGTGTTTGGGGAGTGTTATGTGTGTTGGACCTGGTCTTTGGGTGTTAAGTGAATTTCGTTGTATGGGTATAGTGTGTATACACGTACAATGACAATAAAGTTATTATTAAGTTATTCCATTGTTTTATCAGCCCACCCCCTACTTTCCTCTTTTTTTATAATAAAGTTTATTTTCATTTTTAAAAATACAATACTTTACATATATACATACAAGGTTATTGCAACTAACGTACACAAATATGCGCCTATACCACTAATACAATCCATTTCATTTCCCTCTCTTTTCTTTCACCCAATTATACCATAAATTCCAACATTTGTAATAATCAGAATCTTTTTGGTTCCTAAGTAATTTCGTTAACCAGTCTGCCTCTGTGCATTCTGTAATTTCCAAATCAATTTATTTTCTGTGGGTATTAATTCGTTTTTCCATTCTTGTGCGTATAGTATCCTAGCTGCAGTAATGATGTGGAGAATCAAATACCATTTTTCCTTAGTTATTTTGTCTGGTTTCATTCCTAATAAAAAAATCTCTGGTTTCAGCTCTATATTATATCCTGTAATTTCCACCATCCAGTTCCGAACCTTGGACCAATATTTGCCTGCTTTGGGGCATGTCCACCATTGGTGGTAGTACGTCCCACAACCATTCCCACACTTCCAGCATGCCGGAGAAACTCCCGGGAACATTCTTGCGATTCTTGCCGGGGGGATATGCCAACGATAGACCATTTTATAAATATTTTCCTTGTAGGGGGTTGACAAAGTAAGTTTCATATTCCTATTCCATATCTCATCCCATTTATCCAGATTTGGAGAAAATCCGAGGTTCTTCCCCCAGGCAATCATAGTGTCCTTAATCACCTCCTCACCAATCCATCGTGATACTAAAAACCGGTAGCACCTTGAAAGTAATTTCTTTTCAATTCCCAATAAGATTTTATCTAACTCCTGTAGTGACCTATATATTCCCTCCTTTCTTTAGTCCCTTCTGACTCTCGATTGTATTTGGGCATACGCCCACCAGTCTACCTTTTTGCCCTGTTTTGTAAGCTCCTCTCGGGTCTTCAATTCCCCTTGAGGGTCAAGCAAATCCTTATAAGTCAATGGTATTTCCTTATTATATATTGTCGCATGTGTTACTGCCTCTAATGGGGCAAACCAAATCGGAATCATTGAATAATGCCTGTTCCGGACTCTTTCCCAAGATTCTAATAATATTCTCCGGAGGTAGTGTCTCTTAAACTGTCCACATTTCTTGCCCCTCTCCCTCCCTCCATAGAAAATGGTGCCAACCTTGACACAAATCATAACCCTCCAATGTAAGAGTCCTCTTCCTATTTAAAAGCATCCAATCTCTGATCCAAGTTAAATTAGCCGCTTTCTTGAAGGGCAAGGCAGTTCATTTGATTCTATTTTGTGTGAGAGGATAGATGGCAGATCCACCACGACTAGACCAGATTTTGGTTGGATCCAGCAGGGCAATTACTCATATAGTCTTATTTTATTCTGATTGTTTTTCTTATAGTTAAGCCAGTAAGATTCACATTGTAGTGATAAAATATTTGGCAAACTGGATTGACTCAGCAGTGCTGGAAGCATTGCTTTAAAAAAAAAACACTCTCACAATGTTTAGCTCTCTTGAAATCTCAGTGTGATAAGTCTGGCCATATGCTGCTGATTGAGAAGTGCATACATCACGGCATCCATACAAATAAAACAAGTCTATGATTCCAGAACATTCTTATTGTTAGCTGCACTTCCTAACTCATGCTGCATTTACTTTAGGCATCTACATTGATTTTTCTTAATTCTTAGATTGAAATCTGTGGTGAAAGAGCTTGAGGAGAAAGATAAAACTGTCACTGTAATAAATAAATGGAAGTTGAGAACAATGGAAAGAGAGAGCTGTGTTTCTTCTTCGCACCAAAAATTACAATATTTGGCATCCCTTTGGCTATATTTTTGAGGCAACTGAAACTGCAAGCCAAAAATGTGTTTTATCAAAGTAACATTTCAAATTCAGATAAGAAAGAGAGAAACAATGCCAAAAGTCTTCCACTTAACAGCTGGGGAAGAGGCCAGAGGCTAGATCTTATTACTATATTATACATTATTTTATTGGTTTCTATTCTCATTTCAAGAATAGTGACTCAGCTCAGAAACTTACTTTTGTCCACTACACCAAAACAGGTCAACTCAGAAGAGCATGGATGAAATGAGTCTTCTTAACTTAACAGTAACAGAGTTGAACTTGGAAGGGACCTTGGAGGTCATCTAGTCCAACCCACTACTCATGCTGCTCACACTGTTCATGCTGTACTAGGGATTCGAACCACCGAACTGCTGACCTTTCTGATCGACAAGCTCAGTGTCTTAGCCACTTGATCCACCTAGTCAGGCTCTTCGTTCATGCGTGGTGAAAGGTGGTTATGATAAGCACCGATATTGCTTATTCGATTTTGCTGTTCTATCTATCTTATCAATATGCTTGACAGGTTTTATAGCTTTGCATAATGTATAAACCCAGTTTTTTGTGATTGTTCAATAAGCCAGGATTAAAATAATCATAGGTTAGCTTTCTGTACAAATACATAGAATCATACAATAGTTTCCTGCACTCATAGTCTAAGTATCTCAGGAGAGAAAAACCTTTTGAGTTTCTGGGCTGAGAAGATAAATTCTCTAAAACAACAATAAACCATGAAACTTTTCTTAAAATTTCAGGAAAATGAGCATTAAGAAAACTGAATTAAAACATGACATCTGACTGGTGTGTCTTCCAGTTTATACTATACTTCTATTCAGTGGTGAAATCCAATTTTTTTTACTACCGGTTCTGTGGGCATGGCTTGGTATGGCTTGGTGGGTGTGGCTTGGTAGGTGTGGCAGGGGAAGGACTGCAAAATCTCCATTCCCACCCCACTCTGGGGCCAGGCCGAGGTGGTATTTGCTGATTCTCCGAACTGCTCAAAATTTCTGCTACCGGTTCTCCAGAACCTGTCATAACCTGCTGGATTTCACCCCTGCTTCTATTGGACATATTCAAAGTTACTATCTACCAGACTGCTTTTTAAAACCAAAAATTTGCATTTAAAGAAACTATTCAATAGGTATTCATTTTTAATTAAATTTTTAGAATGCAGAATTTAAGTAATTAAATCCCTTTTTTAGGAGCAGCTGCATTTTTTTTGCAAGTTAAATTCCTTCCAGAGTTTTTATTTTATTGCTGCTCTTCACCTATGTGAGTCACATTTCTCAAGCTGTTGGTACAACCTATCTCATTTTTATGCCACTATGATACACATTTGCATGAGTGTGTAGATATGTTTAGGTGGATGAATGGTACTAATTTAAAGAAAAATTCTGGTTTCTGCTGCTTAAGTTTCCATATTGGTAATGATTACTGGAAATCATAGCCATACAAATCAGCAGGGTTTCTTTGCATTGGACATGCTTCCTGATAACTACATGAACAAATGTTTGTCACCTCAACCAGTCTCTGGTGAGAACTTGAAGGATATTCCCATGAACTTTTTGATCTTGTCCATCCACTTTATCAACTGTCTTTCCTTCTTCGTTTTCTCAATCTTGTCAAGCACAGTTGTTGTTTTTCTAATTCATTATCTACTCATTTCACATGTCCAGAGTAGCTTTCAGTATCTCCCTCCAGATTCCTATTATTAAATGTTTACCTTCTCTTTTTCAATGTTCTGCTTTCCATCTTCTCTCAATTCTTTACCAATGGAGGTTGTACAAAGTGATTTGAAAAAATAATGTGATGTGAATCCCATGGCATGTGAATTACTGAGATTATGATGGCAGCAAAGAAGCTATTACGACAGAATCAAAATAGTGCATGATGTTGAACAGATAGGAATGACACTATGGAACACTAATAAAATTACTAAGCATTATAATGATATAATAATAATAATTATACTATAATGCTAAGCATTGGCATTCATGCATAAATAGGCTTTTTCCAAACTGGTAGCTCCAGAGGTACTGGGATTACAACTCCTAGCATTCCTATTCAACATTGTCAGGCTGATTCATCCCACATCAACAAGGTTTGCCACAAAAAAACCTTCTACATCGTCACCATCACCCTGACCTGATTATGCGATCATAAACAAAACCAAGCAGTCTGGTGCTTCCAACAAGGGGAGTTGAAAGAAAAAGGGAGAAATTGACATTATATTGTTGATTTCCAAATTGATCACTTGGTCTGGTTTTACTTGAGAAGATGATTTGAAAATGCCAAAACTGTTAGACTTTCCCTAACAGGATTCTTCCAAGGCAATTGAAGCTAAGGAAGCAGGTGGAAGATTGAGCCAAAAGTTCTTTCCAACAAGGAAATGCTCCTTCCTGAAGCTCTATAGCAGTGATGGCTAACCATTCCTGGACCGAGTGCCCAGGTGTGGGTGTGTGCGAATGAGCGCGCATGTGCCTGAACCCCCAAAATGCAATGTGCGTGCGGCCCTGTGCATTCGCCCTGTGCATTCGCCCCCCATGTGCTCCCTGCGCATGTGTGTGCACCTCCCGCACACACCCCAACCCTGTGCATGCGCTGCAGAGACCTGAACACCAACTGGCTGGCAGGAAGCACGCACACATGCGCAGTGGAGCTGAACTGGGGTGACGGCTCATGTGCCATCAGAGAGAGCCCTGTGTATCACCTCTGGCACATATACCATAGATTTGCAATCATGGCTCTATAGAATTCTACCATTTTCAGCTTAAATCTGCCTTCAGAATAGCTCTTCTTTCATCGAAGCTCCGCCAGAAATAAATCACAAGGTGCAGAGCTGATGTGACAATATCACAAATGTCTCATCTAGAAGTCCCTCAAAATACCATTTTCTGAAATCATCCCCAGTCTTTGGGTGTTCAGAGATAGTAGCAAGAGTAATAGGTGTTAAGGGATGTTGTAACAGTGGCCTGTTGGGTTCACCAAGAACTAACATTATAATTTGATTCAGTTTTTCAGGGTTTCAATCAAATACTCCAATTACCAGTGAACATATATTAATGCTTCAAGAGGTGTCTTGTCAAAAGAAACACACTTCAGGGAACTGAAATTGGCAAATGTGCAAACACATACACAAGGAGCCTGGTGGCGCAGTGGACTAAGTGCTGTTAAGTAGCATTTAGTTCCCAGCTGCCTGCAATTACTGCAAGTTCAAATCTCACCAGGCTCAAGGTTGACTTAGCCTTCCATCCTTCTGAGGTAGGTAAAATGAGGACCCAGATTGTGGGGGCAATACGCTGATTTTGTATAAAAAAGAACACCACTTAGGGGGGGCGAAAGCCCTACTAAGCAGGTATATACAAAAGTATGAAGGCTATTGCTTAACACATTGTAAGCCGCCCTGAGTCTCCGGAGAAGGGCGGCATATAAATTGAACTAATAAATAAATAAATAAATAAATAAATAAATAAATAAATAAATAAATAAATAAATAAATAAATAAAATTCTCTGGGAATTATTTTGGCTAAATTATAATGTATGCATTGATTGATTGATTGATTGATTGATTGATTGATTATGTTAAAAATATGAATGTAATAAATGGAGCACCAGAATTGAATGAACAGAATGATTATCATATCTAAAAACAGTAAACATAGCTCATCCAGTCAGCAGCATTCCCAGGGGGAAAAAAGCTGAATTGTGTCCCAGCTTTTTTTCACCAAAGTATGGAACCATGTGTCAAAAGGAGGTTACATTTCTCAGAGACCTGCGGCAGGACCACAGGCATTGAAGAATGCAGAGGTCAGAAAAACAGGGCAAAAGCTCAGCTTCAGTCTGAGCTGCAGGAAAAGGTGGTTTAGTTTTTAATGGACCCCTGACATTAATCTATTGGGTAAGTTTTCAACTGAGGCAGATAAATGCAACTTTACCAACATTATTTAGCACTGCAATCTAAAACCATAATGCACAACTATTACTGATACAAAAATAAATATTGCTAAAGTTGAAAATCAGAAGAATGAATATTGGGATAGGGATAGATTAATTTTTTTCCTTTTCCTATAGTCATCCTCATATACCACCAGATTCAGTGTTCGTCCACATAACCTCCAAATATACCTTACTTATACCTTTTTAAAGGTTATTGTGACCTCTCCTCCCAGAGTTGAGGCCACGTGGCTTTGTTTTGAGCAAATACCATGTTTAAAAAAAATCATGTGTTTCATCTTCTCTCAATAAAAGGTTTGCGACATGCAGGATTTCTGGCACTTTAGTATAATGTAGTAATGACTTAGAGTGGCATGTGGTGATGTGGTGATGTGGTGGTCAGGATCTGGGATCTGTTCAGTTTCCATTGTCTACTTTTGATTGCCGGGCAGACATACATATAATCCTCCCCTCCAAGTTCATTGTGCTTTGCAGTGCTGGATGGATAAGACATCTGGTTTCCAGAGGCCCACACAATGCCTTGTTCAAGATTTCCAAAGCAATTCAAGTCTAATGTAAGCCTCCTTATTTATACTGTTATCAAATTCTCTCTCTCTCTCTCTCTCTCTATCTATCTATCTATCTATCTATCTATCTATCTATCTCTCTCTCTCTCTCTCTCTCTCTCTCTCTCTCTATCTCTCTCTCTCTTTAAAATATTTAAAATAAAATATTTTAAAAAGATGGGTCAGTCACAATAGCAGCAAGTTTAAAAAAAAACGTTTTCTAGAGATCTATTTAAAGACCTCTTCATAAAAAACAAGACTAGAGCAGGACCAACAGGACAGTTGCTGTGGAGATCACACAATAGGGTGAGTTGCGAAGTACCACAAAGCATTTAGTTTTCAATATGATTTTTAAATGTTCAGCATGGCCATAATAGCTCCTGGTGGAATACAAGTAGCAGATCTCTGATTTGCAAGCTTCCGTCACCCATTCTGCACCATGCCAATGTTAAGGAGAGTGATTGGTTGTTATTTTTTTCCATCTGACAAATGGGAGGGATTGCTGAACAGAGGGGAGACAGAGCCACCAATTGCTGCTCTTAAGTTATCATCCTAAAAAGCACATCACTGAAAAGTGTTTAAATCTGTACTTGCCTGTGGAATTCACTGGCTGACCATGGCCAATTACTAGTAATGGCCAATTACTAACTCTCAGGGTCATTTGAGAACAAATATGAAATAAAGCAAGTATATAAATCTAACACATAAATATATATACTGGGAATTGTATATCAAATTATTTCACCATACTATTTTAATGTAATATCCTGTTTTTATATTTAAACAGATGCAATTCAAGAATGTTGGGGAAAATGCAAATTCAAGGATTAGGATTATATCCACTGTTTCTTTCAAAACCATCTTGTGTGTTAATAAGCGATGTTAATAAGCGATATAGTTCCAATGCTACATGGAAAAATCAGAGAGAAAGCCATTAGAAGAGATTGTTTTCATTTTTAAAGTTTGCCCTATTGTAATTAATATGATCCATTTTAATATCTCATCAATGATGAATAATAATCTAGAGTAGATGGCACATATTAATTTTCTGATCAGTTCAAGCAAAAGTGCAGCTACTTATCAGACAAGGCTAAAAAAAAGTAATCTATAGATATTTTGTATTCCCTTAACCATGTAAAATATAGTTTTATGCCATCTTTAGTTGAAATTTCAATTTAATTTTTATTGGAGTCAGGATTTGTATGAATTGATAACATTTTTTTTGCTTGCTATCTATCATCCACCATAAAAATGCAGGCATTCTGCTAAAATCCATAATGGGCTGGAAGTGCATCTTTCTGAGGAAATGTTGAGTGAATTCCTGAAAAGCCAATAGGATATAATCATCATGACCAAAAACTAAATCTAATGTAGATATAACTGAAACCATGATGCAAGAAATGCCAAACTGAATATTATAATGTTAGTGGTAAAGAAAGCTGGCATTCTTCAGAGGAAGACATAATACTAGCTTTTGTTGTAAACTCCTTTGAAATATTTAATGAATAATTAAAGTTTGGGGAAGAAAAACATTTATGAAATTAGTCCTGTACTCAAATGTCTGTGTAAGGCTGTTAATTCAAACATATCTAATATAGTCTATACCACCCCATCTGTCTCATTCCCAGCTTTGGCTGAAATTTGTGAATGTTTTCCATATTCAATGTGCTTAGTGCTCAAGACTAGTCAAGACTTAAACAGAAGATTCCACAAATTCCCTGAAGTAACAATGGAGTAGCAGTAAATTAAAGAACACCCACTTCCAAAAACATCTCCAATTTGGACTGGTGTATAGGATGATGGTACAATAGAAGCTTTAAATCTGCATTGTTATTTTAAGGAGTATCTTAAAAACTTCAACATTGAGATGCAGAAATATTACCATTTTCCAACTCAAGAAAGTTGTTTTGGACTAGCTGTGTTCTCAATTTCATTCTACATCTTGTTGATGAAATTCCTACAGAATATGGAATGAGAGAGGCTCAGGCAACTTTGGTGAGATCTTTCACAAGTTTCCTAAAATGCATTTCATCTCTTTCCCTTTTATAATGGTGAACCCTTAGAAGGGGTTGCAGTGAATTGTTGTGGTTATGAGACAGTTAAGATTCCGGTACCACTCAGAGAGTGATAAAGGGGTCAAAAGGGGAGTTTGGCTGATGATAGTAGAAAGAAATATTCCAGAAAAGGTCTTGGAAAAGGCTGTGAACTATGGAAGTTCACTCTTCCACTGTCACCAGCTATTAAAAAGGCCATTAATTAAAGAGCATCAAACTGTACTGAACTTCTTGGTATGCAATTCCCATTAACCAGTACCACAATGAAAGAGATGACCTGTCACCTTTTTTCTTTAAGCAGGGGGTGATGGGGTCATTAAAAGCAAGAGAAAGGATAATGGATGGTTAAACTATTTATATTTCTATGTATGTAGGCAACTGTATGTCCACAAGCTGTTTCGAACAATCTAATCGGCTCTTGCCAATACACCCAAAGTAAGGGAATTGTCATGGATTTCCATTAAATCCGTTCTTTGGTGCATGCCTGGGTGCATGTGCACACACAGATACACACACACACACACACAGAGAGAGAGAGAGAGGGGGGGGGGTTGTGTTCAATGAATTAATCCTTATCAACCAAAGGTACATACAATGTAGGTATGTATGAATAGGAGCCCAACTCCCTTCTCCAGATCAGTGGAGAGAGAGGGGGGGAAGGAAGGGGAGGGGGGAAGGGGAGAGGAGAGGAGAGAAGGGGAGAGGAGCCAAAGCGAAGAGAAGAGAAGAGGAGAGAAGGCAAAGCAAAGCAAAGCAAAGCAAAGCAAAGCAAAGCAAAGCAAAGCAAAGCAAAGCAAAGCAAAGCAAAGCAAAGCAAAGCAAAGCAAAGCAAAGCAAAGCAAAGCAAAGCAGGAAAGAATGCAGCATCTTAGCAGAGCATTTAATGAAGGAACCTCTTAAGGATTTGGACCTAGGCATGAGAATAAAGTAAAATAGCATTTTACACAGTTCTTTCTCGTTTGGATGAAATGTTTTGTTCTGTACTAGAGTTAAGGAAAAGCTATTCACTAAGGTAAACAATATTACAGCATTTTTATACACTTAAAACTTACTGCATATGTTAAAGATAATAAAACATGGTTTTTTTGTTTCTGTTTTGGCAGGACTCAGCATCTCCCAATAGCATAATTGCAATTACTTTTATGACCATTCTCATATATAGAAATTCAGAAGAGTAGAAAGATTGAGAAGCACTATAATAATCACTTATTTGAATTTTTTTTTGAGATTGAGGGCTGTACCTGAACTTTGAATGGCATAAGGAGGCCTGCACATACCAATGTGTTGGAGAGTCAGAATCAGAGGTGGGTTTCAGCAGGTTCTGACAAGTTCTAGAGAACCAGTAGCAGAAATTTTGAGTAGTTCGGAGAACCGGTAGTAAAAATTCTGATTGGCCCCGCCCCCATCTATTCTCTGCCTCCCAAGTCCCAGCTGATTGGGAGGAAATGGGGATTTTCCAGTAACCTTCCCCTGCATTGGGAAGGGAATGGAGATTTTACTCCCCTGGAGTAGGGTGGGAATGGAGATTTCACAGCATCCTTCCCCTGCCATGCCCACCAAGCCATGCCCACCAAGCCATGCCACACCCACCAAGCCACGCCAACAGAACCGGTAGTAAAAAATTTTGAAACCCACCACTGGCCAGGATACAAAGTAAAAGTAATTTAATTTAAATTTAAATTAAAACTGAAGCAAACATTTAACTTAATTAAATACTTATATGATTACTTTTCATGCTTTTCAAAATATATATTTTGTCTGATATATTACAATTTTGTTGCAAAGTTTGCTGGAATTCTGTGGCCTGCCCTCCCCAAGAATTTTGAACCATATGGAAAACTGAGCTTCAGGTTGTACAATTTAACTTCTGATTTCTATAGTAGTACATCGTTATATGCAAACTCTTGCTGAATTATTACATATGAGCCTGTTTATAAAACTAGAACTGAGAACTGGTTTCCTACATTTTATTAACTCTTATATGGTTCACAGCTCCTGGAGTTCCTTTTATTTTCTCATCTTTGATATCATTTTTAGGCTTCTCTTCACATTGTATAGGACTTCTTGTAGTCAGAAAGCAGAGACAGGGACAAGAAATCATGTCATATTGTGTAAAGTACTAGGTAACTAGCAAAGCAAAGAGCAACAATTGTACATGTTCCAGAAAGAATTATAAATACTAGTCTCAGATAAAAACATAATCATGAAAACTCAGAATTCCCAGACTTATAATAACTTAATTATGTTGGAGTCTCTTTGAAATACTTGTTTCCTACAATGCTCACATCTGGGCTATACTGCATTTTCTTACCTAAGCTGCACTCTTTTCACAGAGAAGGAGTCAACCAATTCTCCAAAGTACCTGAGGGCAGAACAAGAAGTAACGGATGGAAACTTATCAAGGAGACATCTAAAACTAAGGAGAACAGTTCTAAAACAGTTAGAACAATTAATCAGTGGAACAACTTCCCTCCAGAAAACACTGGAAGTTTTAAAGAAGAGATTGGACAACCATTTATCTGGTATACAGTGATGGTGAACCTATGGCACACGTGGCATGCAGAGCCCTCTCTGCTGGCACGCGTGCCGTCGCCCCAGATCAGATCTCCGTGGCGTTTCTTTCATGAGCTTCTGTTTCCCTGCAAACGACGAAACAAAAGCTCACAAAAGAAAAAGAACTTAGCTCTTGCCGTGCTGCCGGTGTTGGGATGCCTGCCTCCCTCCAGCCAGCTGGTCTTCAGTCTCTGCTGCGCATGCATGCATGTCTGTGCATGCACACATTTGCACATGTCCGTGCATGTGTGCAGGCATGCACGAACATGCTCATGTTGGGGCATGAGTACGCATGTCAGTGCATGAGCACACATGTTGGCACATGCATGTTGGTGCATGCACGCACATGTCAGTGCATGTGTGCATTCGAGCGCACGCATGCACCTTTCAGTTTGGGCATGCGCATGCACAGTTTGGGCACTCAGTATCTAAAAGGTTCGCCATTACTGGCATAGGGTTTCCTGCCTGAGCAAAAGGTTAGACTAGAAGACTTCTAAGGTCCTTTCCAACTCCTTTATCTTGCATTCTCTAATTAGACTTCTCGTCTACTTCTTTTCCAATTTCTCACCCACAGCCAGTCAGATTTTCAGTCTGTGTGTAGGCCAGGAAATGAATCAGTAGTGGGTTGCTCCCAGTTCAAACCAGTTTGCAAGAACCAGTAGTAAAACCAATGGGAGGCTCCACCCACCACCCCGGATGTCATCATAGGCGATCTATGCATACGCAGAAGCTTCTGTGCATACGCAGAAGCTCGGCGCATGCCTGATCCCGTTGCGAACCAGTAGTAAAGGTAAGTAGAACTCACCCCTGAAATGGATACATCTTGTATCATATGGATGAATGGGTGGATTATTGAAATCAGAAAGCCAAAGCAACCTTAATTAAATTTGTACAATAAGTATCCCTTTTACTTCTTTTTAGGACCGCACATTATAAAAAATGAAAAACAACATGGTGTACCAGTTAACTGGCTGTCAATGAACAGGGAAAGCCAAGTTGCAGTCCTTCCTTAGGCTTGGAAACCAGCTGGTGGCAACCCAGGTCACTCCCTCCCTCTCAACCCTAATCAAAGTGCAGGTCTGCAACAAGGCATCTGAAATGTCTCAAGTTGCTTTTTTTCCAAAAGACACCTGGACTTTTTTGGTTTTTTCTTTTTAAAGGCTTCCTTCTTATCCAAGAAGCAGCTTCGCGGATGAGAAACAAAATGTTTTCAAAGCAAAAAGCAAAAAAGTCCAATTGCCTTTTGGAATAAAGCACCTTGGGGACAATTATGACCTGGATGATTGAGAATCTCCCTAGGCAAGGCATCTGAAACTAAAATTCCTTGTTACACTATGCACTGATAATTTCACTATATGAACTCAAGCAAGCATAGTGCAAAGGGGATGGACCATGCACAAGTGGGGAAAACACTAGGAACAATTCAGTGGTGGGTTTCAAAAATTTTTACTACCGTTTCTGAGGGTGTGGCTTGGTGGGCGTGGCAGGGGAAGGATACTGCAAAATCTCCATTCCCACCCCACTCCAGGGGAAGGTTACTGCAAAATCCCCATTTCCTCCCTATCAGCTAGGACTTGAGAGGCAGAGAATAGATGGGGGCGGGGTCAATCAGAATTTTTACTATCGGTTCTCCGAACTACTCAAAATTTAATTGGTTACGGTGGTGTTTCTCAACCTTGAAGATGAGTGGACTTCAACTTCCACAATTCCCCAGCCAGCTGTGCTGTCTGAGGAATTCTGGGAATTGAAGTCCACCCATCTTCAAGCTGGCGAGGTTGAGAAACTCTGGGTTATGGTGTGTTTATTGTCCAAACTGGGAAGAGATGCTTGGAATCATATCTCAAAATAAAAGCTTGCCTTGCATTTTGTGGACTTTGAGAGAATGAGGATACCACCTGTTGTTTTGAGCTCCTGTCCACTTTGGAGAATGAGCTATTGCTAGTTTGCAAGGTAACTCGAAATTTGCTACTTTATTTTATTCATTTATTTATTTTGTCAGACATGTATAAGAATACAGATATAAGTATAAACATGATTATGAATACATGAAATGGATACTAATAAATGGGGACAGTAGGACAGGGACGGTAGGCACGTTAGTGTGCTTATTACAGACCTCTTAGGAATGGGTCAACAGTAGACAGTCTAAGGTTGAAGCTGTGGGGTTTGAGGATTTAACAAGAGAGTCAGGTAGTGCATTCCAGACACTGACCACTCTGTTGCTGAAGTCGTATTTTCTGCAATCGAGTTTGGAGCGGTTTACCTTGAGTTTTTATCTATTACTTGCTCGTGTATTGTTGTGGTTGAAGCTGAAGTAGTAATTGACTGGTAAGACATTGTAGCAGATAATTTTATGTACTACACTTAGGTCAGACCAAAGTCAGTGTAGTTCTAAGTTGTCTAAGCCCAAAATTTCAAGCCTGGTGGCATAAGGTATTCTGTTGCGAGCAGAGGAGTGGAGGACTCTTCTTGTGAAATATCTCTGGACTCGCTCAATTGTATTAATGTCCGATATACAGCGTGGGTTCCAGACAAATGAGCTGTATTTGAGAAGTGGTCTAGCAAATGTTTTGTATGCTCTAGTTAGCAGTACAATATTACCAGAGAAGAAGCTACGCAAGATTAGGTTAACAACTCTTAATGCCTTTTTGGCAATACTGTTACAGTGGTTGTCACAGTAATCACTAAAAAATAATAATGTTGTCACAGGGACAGGAAAGAGACAGCTGCTTTTTATCCTGAATTCTACAATAGAACAAAGATTTTACTACTTGCCTTGTAAGTAAAAGTTTGTAAGAGCAAAATCTGTCAGAAATATCTTTTGTTAATTATTATTTTTATTTTCCTGAGCTTTTCCAGTTTTCTCTGAGCTTTTCTGAAGAAAAAGTTGAGTAGTATGCCTTTTTATAGTTTTTCCAATCATAGGAGGCACCAGCTTCCAAATAGTTCAATAGTCTAAGATACTTAGACTAAGCCAGGATACTTAGCCACAGAAACTGGTTAGCTGACTTTGGGCCAGTCACTCTCTCTCTCAGGTGAGACTGGAAAGTAGAAGAACATCTGTCTTCTAACCAGTACTGAACCACTGTGACAGATCCATAAATAAAATGAAGAGGTCCTCATCATCCAGTAGATTGATTTGGGATGATGATGATGATGGTCATGATGATAATGATGATATAAAGGTAAAGGTTCCACTCGCACATATGTGCTAGTCGTTCCCGACTCTAGGGGTTGGTGCTCATCTGTGTTTCAAAGCCGAAGAGCCAGCACTGTCCAAAGATGTCTCTGTGGTCATGTGGCCGGCATGACTAAATGCCAAAAGCGCATGGAATGCTGTTACCTTCCCACCAAAAATGGTCCCTATTTTTCTAGTTGCATTTTTTACGTGCTTTCGAACTGCTAGGTTGGCAGAAGCTGGGACAAGTAACGGGAGCTCACCCTGTTACGCGGCACTAGGGATTCGAACTGCTGAACTGCCAACCTTTCAATCGACAAGCTCGGCATCTTAGCCACTGAGCCATGCATCCCTCTAATGATGATATACATAATTTATAAATTAAATTAAATTAATAAATTTAATAAAATAAAATTTATAAATTACATTTTATTAGTTTGATTTATTTTATTAGTTTGATTTATATGCCGCCCTTCTCCGGAGACTCAGGGCGGCTTACAATGCATTAAGCAATAGTCTTCATACTTTTGTATATACCTGCTTAATAGGGCTTTTTTTGGGCCCCCCCCCAAGCGGTGTTCTATTTTATACAAGTCAGCTTATTGCCCTCACAAACCAGGTCCTCATTTTACCTACCTCAAAAGGATGGAAGACTGAGTCAACCTTGAACCTGGTGAGATTTGAACTCGCAGTAATTGCAGGCAGCTGGCTGCTAAATGCTACTTTTAACAGTAGTTTAGTCTGCTGCACCACCAGACTCCTAAATTAGATGATATATATAATTTATAAATGTATATGTCCAGGAAAATCTGTTCATGGGAAGGAAAGCAATTATCAATAGCTTTCCTGGAAAAGAACAATGAGAAGACACAGTAGGGCACAGCCAAATGCAAGGTCTGCTGTCCAATTTGGATCCCTTGCAAGTTGGACAAGAATTACACAAACTGGCATGACACACAGAACTGGAGCAGCTTGAACAGTAAGTGCAGATACCCTGCAATTCAAGAATCAGCCTCATTATTTCATTTCCTAATATTATACGCTTTGTATATTTTCAATTAGATATATTGCCAAATTTCTTGATTTGATTTGTGTTGCACACAAATATTTAAATAGACAGCACAAAATGCAAATAATTTATCGTGTTCCCACCACAAGTCTATGCTACATAATGGAATACATGATCCTCCAGATTCTGAACTACAACTCCGAGCAACCCCAGCCAGCACGACCAATGCTGAAAAGCCCTGGGAATTGTACAGTTCAACGATATCTGGAGGGCCACCCTTTCTCCTTCCAGAGGATAAGCTGTCAGTGGCTACTAGTTACTTGCAAAGAAGATACTAGTTACTAGAGAATATAAGCACAAGAATCTTGCTTGTGAGTTTCTTAAAGGTATCTGAAGGAACAGAAATCTCAACCAGGGAGGCTTCTGGTAGCGTGCAAAAAAAAAAAACCCTGTCTGGTATTTTTCTCATTCAATATGATGAAAAAAGCTTAGCTTTTGACATTTCTTTCATAGGAAAATGAAAATGAGTCTGGAGTTTCTGCTTCTTTTGATTGTAAATGTCTTGTCTTTGAATGAGTAAGTTACCCAGAGGACTGTAGCCTCCTGGGCTTCCTATTCTTTAATTAGGTTTCTTCAGACTAGGAAATGTAAGCAGATAAGAAGGCTTCAAAAGAACGAAAGGATGTATACTACAAAAACAAGCAACAGCAAAATCACCCTTTAACACATCCAGCAACAAATTAAATATATCACTGTAGGAAGTTAGCACCACCCCTCTCCTAGAAAAATGAAATATTCTAGAAAATATTTAAAAAGCAGAATATTTCACCTAAAAGAGAAATAGAAATCTTAAGACAGAAACTCAGCCCCAGCTCCCTGCCTCCAGTGGTAGGTTGCCCCCAGTTCGCGCCGGTTCTATAGAACTGGTAGTAAAACTGACAGGAGGCTCCACCCACTGACCCTGACCTCATCAAAACGCTTCTGCGCATGCGCAGAAGAGCACATGCGCATGCGAGCGAAGCGAATCGGTAGTAAAGGTAAGTAGAACCCATCCCTGCCTGCCTCCAGCAGATACTTTGGTTATTTACAAGACAAAAGGCTGGGCCAGTTTATCTACAACACAAAAGACATGGCCCTCAGGACATGATAGGATTAGCCCTGACTCAAGATCCAAACCAGGACAAAGCCCTGAAGCCATAATAGGAATTGCCCAAAGCCCTTTCATTACATCATCAGCCAGCAAGATTCAACCAGGCCTGGGAGACAGGCAGCTTACAAAGTTAGCTAAGACTCCCACCTCCTGGGAGTCTGACAGCCATATTGTACAGGAACAGGAAACTCTAAGGCAGGGCCCAAGAGAGGGTATAAATATATCCCTCTCTCCACTCCATGTGCTCTTTTTTGACCAGGACCCCAAAATGCCATGTGGTCCTGTCCACCATTAAACCATCTTTCCAAGCAGTCTCCAGTGTCTTTCTTCCCACTTCGAACTGAACCCAGATGGACATTTCTTCCAACACCACCAAGAGAAATTTGAAAGAAAATCTCAAGCACTCAAAAAGTAGCATAGAAAAATAAAAGTCTTTGTTTTTTCCTGAGCAGAAATAAACTTTAGAGAAACTGAAAGGGTTAGGGTTAGCTCTTGAGTTATTACCCACCTCAAACTGCCTTTTCAAAGTGAATTAAATCAATATCTGGGCCTTTAGTGAAGCACTCAGACACCATTCAGTCATTCTACAGTCAGTCTGGACTGCTCCCAAACATGAATTAAAAATGGTCCCAATAATAGTTGCAATAATTGGCCCAGAATCCACAGGACTGGTAGATTTAATCTGTTTTGCCTGCAACCTCATTCTATATAAAGGCATCATTTATTCACTTGGAAACCTATGAGCTGATCCTATGGAAGGGATTCAGAGTGGCTTTTTAGAATAACAGTAATACATGAATGCACATTAGGCCCATTTTGGTGAGCGACTTTGCTTCTCTGTTAGCTTGTCTAAATATGCTAAATATGTTTATGTTTAACGCAAAACTGCTTTCCAGCTAAGTAAGAGAAATTAGACAAGAGTGAACCTATTCATTCTTCATGGCTGAATGCAAGGATTCCTGAGCTACATAAATGTTCCCAGAGGAACACATTTCATTTTCCTGATCACAGCAGAATTAAATCATCCCAAATAATGCTTCACACAGGGAACAGATATATTTGTATTGCCCAATAGCGACATCTAGTGATTGTTCCAATAAATGTACAATTAATTTACTTTTCCGGAACTTCGTACATTAATTTTTACACAGTTACACATATTACCAATCAACAAAATTATTAAATGTAAGACTAGCTATATTTAGCAATCCCAGATCTATTTCTGCACTGTGCAGTGTTGAATGTCTAAAATACATTCTTTGTTAAATTATAATCTGCACATTCCTAATAAAACAAGTCCTTGAAAGCTAATAATATGAATAAAAAATACGACCAACAATGACTGCAAACCTCAAAACATAATATAAAATCAATATAACAATTCCCGAACAATACAACACTAACTTCCATTCTGAAAATATATACATGACATTTGTAAGAAAACGTACGATAATACTTAAGTTAGAGTTTAACCAAAAGTTTTTGACCTCTTTCTAAAGCAAACCAAGGAAGAATATTATGAATTTTGAGGAAAAGAGAGTACCATTAAGACCCAGTAAATTCTAGATAGATATCTGAGTCTGCACCTACTATCATTGAAAATAACCAAAAGTCTTGGATCACAATTAAGTGGGAAATTGTTCCTTCATATAGGCAGGACCTAGGTTATTTAAGGAATTTATGTATCTAGACAAGAACCTTGAATTTAATCTAAAAAAAAGTATCAACAGAATCTTCTTTCAACCTAGGGCTGAATTATCCTATAAAAGCTTTTCATTTACAGTACGTTTTGTTTTTATATTAGTTCATCTAAATGCAATTATTCAGCTATATCCCATTCATAAACTTTTTTCCCTGCATCCTTAGGTATCTGCTTTCCAAGTCCAACTTTTATTTTTCATGAGTTCTCAAAATGAGCCCAGTCTGTTCTATAATAATACTAATAAAATATGTTTGCATTTTCAACAAATGTCCAGTTAAATGATAAAAAAAATAATAAATCAAGTGGTAGGGATTTAATTTCACAAGCATGGATGTCATCTTGACTTTTTTTGACTCCCTTGTGGTCAATCCTTGTTTGGATTTAGTGCTTGGAACAGGAACCCCAAGAAGTCCTAGGAATACCATATAGGGTAGACTTGAAATCAAAAAAATATCCCAGAAGTCAGCAATGCAAGTGATTTCTGTACTGTTGCCAAGAAAATTTATATAGCCATGTTCATGAAATCATCATCAGCTGAGCTTGATTTGAAGATTTACTGATTGGATCAAATGTCATCCAAATCTAAGCAATGTACTTTAAAAATAAATATGGTCTCATAAAGAGAAGGGGGAGAAAAACTCAAGATGTCAAGGGGCCCAAATGTGAGCTATACTGCTGTTTATAGTGGCTCAACTAGTATTCCTATAAGGTTACCAGAAAAATGTTATATATTGCAATTAAACTATAACTGAGACATGTTTTCAGCATATTTCTGCCTTTGGATCTCCAAATGCTCAGTAGAAGCTGTTTCTTTTTGTTTTCCCTAAGTGTATGGAAAAACAGTGCGAAGAAGAAATCAGTGAATTGGATGGACATACAGGAGGTATGTGCATGCCTCCTATTCTTCAGATAGCCCATGTGAGCCCTATTTGTATATAGACCGAAGACTGGGTTTCTAGTAAAGGTGTATAATATCCCTATAATATCTGTTTGGTGTCAATAGTTTTAGGAGGAATTGTATTCTTTATCTAATGCCTTACTTTATTTGCTTCCCATTTGTTTTGGGGGATTCATTCTACTAATTTGAAGGCATGGAGCTTTGGAGATCTTTTCAAGTATTAGTCCTCTGTGTATGAATACTTTAGCCTTTTCTAAGGAAGGATCAGATATAATAATAACAACAACTTTATCGTCATTGTACGTGTATACACAGTATACCCATACAACAAAATTCACTTAACACCCAAAGACCAGGTCCAACACACATAACAATCCCCAAACACCTACTCACCCACCCACCACAAATTCCCCAACCCTAAACCACCCAAACATCCACACAACAGACCAAGTAATGCTGTCCAACAGCTCACTGATGGTGGCCCTTTAGTTCATTGTTGAGTGCAATTATAGGTCTGGGATAAAAACTATTAAGAAATATCATCATAATCATCATAATCTTTTTGTTATCCATTTTGATCAATTTAGGATTTTTGGATCCTGATATTGTGCCTCAATTGCTAAATATAGAACTCATTTGCAATGCAATGATACTCGGGTTGCCAGGTGTCCCCTATTTGAGCGGACAGTCCACTTTTTTCACATTATGTTCACTATTTTTTTTCACAAAATAGTGGACATTTTTTTTTATTCAAAAGCTTTATGATGAAATGGTACGTAATCTAAAGCTGTACAGTCTAAGAGAATAAGGATAGGAGAATCACGTTTTGTCTTTTTTTTTCATAAGTTAGAATGAGACAAAGATCGAATGCTCATTGCAATAATCACATTTTACACAACAGCGCAAAAAATGCATTAAAGCAGTTATCTTTTGATATCGAAAATGTAGTGCTGAGGGTTTTTGCCGAATTTTCGAATTCTGCGAAGAAACGAGAAGAGTTGAAATCATTTTTTGAGTTTTGCAAGTCAGAATTCCATGAACTTTTGCGCCATGTTCCAACACGTTGGTTAAGTTTGTTTAAAGCGGTCAAAAGACTTCTTTTAAACTGGATACCTCTAAAATCGTATTTTATTTCTCTTGGATCTGATGAGTGCCATAAGGTTATCTGGAACCTTATTTCGGATCAGGAAAATGAACTCGCAAAGGACGATGAGCCAACAATTTCAGAATTGTATTTACATTTCACGCACTTCTTCATGTCAATAATGCAAGATACCCTACTGAAGCTGGAAAGCAAGAAAATTCTCGCATGTGATCTTCACATTATCATGTGTAAACTGCGTGATTCTTTGCAAAAAAAATACGATGAGCAGTTTTTTGGAATGAAAGTTTTATTTGCCTTACGTAAAAAACATTTGCCTGAGAATGCCGGGCAAAAGTTAAGAAAGAAGCCATCAACGTGTATCAAAGAGCCATTGCGTACCTAGAAAAGTGGTATAATTTCACCGATTCAGTATATGAGACGCTAAGTTGTTTCAATCTAATTGATCGCAATAATCCTCCAACTTTAGAAGAAATGACGAATATCTGGTTATTATCACCATAGCGAGAAGAACTTCCACCCAACACTCTCTTCGATGAAATTTCTGCCTTAGAAGAAGTTTATTATTCATCTGCAGGGCGATTCATCCCTTGATAAGTGGGCGTACTTTTTCAAGAAAGAGCCAGCTCCGAGTTTACTGAAACTGTTCCAGTATTGTGCATCAATTCCGGTATCAAATGCAAACGTTGAACCAATTTTCAGCATCATGGGAAATTTGTGGACTGACGAATGTAACCGACTGCTTGTATCAGTTCAAAGTGAACTTTGTATATTTTTTAATATTTCTCAATGTTGTACTGAAATTAAAGAATTATTCCTTAAACACAAAGAATTGATCAAAGCTGCGCAGTCAAATAAAAAATACACATGACAGCAAAGTAAAATGTAATTTAATATTTTACATATTATTATAATATATTTGATGTTTTGAATTTTAAGTAAAGTTTTGAAGTGATTATTTTAATACATGTTAAAATGTTTGTAAGAAAATATATAATTTAATTGTAATTTTTTTTTAAAAAAATTACTACTTAACCCCCCCCCCCCGCCCCCCGCTTGTCTGCTATTTTTTGGAAGCAGACCTGGCAACCCTATCCAAAACTTTTCTTTAAAAAATGTGCAAATAAAACATTCTCTTTTGCATCCCATGCTTAAAAATTATTACTTACTGTATATAGCTTCTATCTCTTTAGCAAAACATTGTTGTTTCTAAAATCAAGAAACCATTATGATAGACTCTATCAAGTGCAGAGAAGAGCAACAAAGATAATTAGGGGACTGGAGGTTAAAACATGAACAATTGCAGGAACTGGGTATGTCTAGGTTAATGAAAAGAAGAACTAGGGGTGACATGATACCAGTGTTCCAGTATTTAAGGGGCTGCCACAAAGAAGAGGTGTGTGGGGTTAACCTATTCTCCAAAGCACCTGAAGGCAAAACAAGAAGCAATGGATGGAAACCAATCAACTAATTTCAATCTAGAAATAAAGAAAAAATTCCCTAACAGAACAATCGGTGGAATGGCTTGCTTTCAGAAGTTGTGGATGCTCCAACACTGGAGTTTTTAAGAAAGGATTGGACAGCCGTTTGTCTGAAATGGTAGGTTCTCCTGCTTGAACAGGTAGTTGGATTAGAAGACCTGCAAGATCCCTTCCAACTCTGTCAATCCCTTAATTCAGATATGACTGTGCAATTTATATCTGAACTACTGTAGTTATCTCTCTCCCCTGTTCTCTCTGCGGTCTACTTGTGTTTTTTCCCAGGTGCACAAAACAAAGCCTGAGAATTAGTACTATGAACACATTGACTCAAGGAAAATATCCTTTCTACCTCCTCAATGCTATTTTCATTTGCTATCCGGGATAAGGAGGTTAATTTTAACTAGAGCTTCTACACCAGGGTGTAGATACAGATACAGATACAGGGGGGGAGAAAACCTGTGACTTCAACTCCCAGAATTCCTGAACCAGCATGAGTGGCTCGGGAATTCTGGAAGTTGAAATCCACAGATGGTAAACTTGTCAGAGTTTCTATCCTGTAACTGGGACGGAAACATCCAGACGATCACCACAGGGCAACACTGCTTCAAGCCTGCTTGGAGGCTTCTTCGCCGCCGTCTCGTGCTCGTCCGCGGTTTTGCACTCAGGTGCCGTCGCCCTATTTGTAACTACTCTCCCTTCCCTTCCCCTCCCCGCAAAGCACAAGGGCTTCTTATCCTCTTAGCCTCATTTCTTCACCTTGGGAGGTACCATCTGGCTTCAGTGGAGCCAGGAGAGGGGGGGAAACCTCTTTCAAGCCGCCGCTACAAAGCGAACGACCCACCCGCGGGAGGGGGGGAGGGGAAACGGGGGAAGGGAGCTGCAAAGCAGGCCGCGCGTTTGATTTCACCTTAATCCAAAACACCTGCTGCGAGGCACGCACCTGGGTCGGCAGACAACTTTGCCCCGACCGACCGCTTGAGGAATGGAGCGCTCGCCCTCTAGCGACAGGCGAAGGGAAGCGCTGGTCGGAGCGTCAGCTTTAAACAGGTGCGCGATGTGCAGTGTGCGCCCAAACCAAGTTCAAAGCCACAGAGCTCCATTTTTTTACGTATTACGCAGTTCGAATAAGTAGGTTATTTTCCCCCGCTAGTGATTTGTAGTGGCTAACAGCTTCGCATATCTATACGGTGATCTATAGTTACTGGGTGATGCTGTGGAAAGTAAAACTCAAGGCCAAGTCAATTCAGAGACAAATGGATAGTTTTTTGGGGGGAGCAACAATAAGGACATTATTTTCCGTTGCTTTCTTCCCAGTCGTGGGATTTCCTAGTGGTCTCCCATTCAGGCAGAGCCCTATTGAATCCTATATTTTTCAACCCTATTGAAAAAGTGTCTTGGATGAGAAGTTTAATGTTTTTTTTAAAAAAAAAAAACAAACACCAAGAAAGTCCAGTTGCCTTTTTGGGGAAAAAAATCATCTTTGGGACCTATTGAATTCTGTTTATATTTTCAGGGTTAGCCAACATTAAACAAATACCTTGATGTGATCAAAATTCAGACTCTTGGCAATTGGCATGTATTTATGACAGTTGCAGTGTCCTGGGGCCATGTGATCACTTTTTGCAATCTTCTGACCAGCAAAGTCAATGGGGAAGAAAGACTTAACAACTATATTGCTAACTTGACAAGTGCAGTGATTCACTTAACAGCTGTAACAGGTTGCAAAATGGGGCAAAGCTCACTTAACAATTGCCTTGCTTAGCAATGGAAATGTTGGGTTCAAGAACCATCTATGGGTGTTTTTCTGGTTTTGTGACTTTTTATATACATTGAAATTAAACCACATTTTCTCATTTGGATATAAAAGGAACTCTTTAAAAGTCTTAAACACAACAGAAGTGACAAGTAGGGAGAAAGGTAGATTTTAGTTGCCTAATATATTGTGGATTATTAAACCAAAATTTATATCTGAATTGGCCCATTTTGAAAGCACTTTGTGGAAAATACATAGTAGATCAAGACTATGAGTCATGATTTAAATTCCATTCAAACCATTAAAGTTGGCAGAGTGAATCCAACCTGCTCTTACAGTCCATACTGAATAATGTGAAAAATGATTCTTAGATTCTTTCAAACATAGAAACAACCTTTGCATCATTTCTTTGTGCAGGAAGGGGTGAAATAGGAATGGAACTGAACCTTCATATTCTACTCCAAACTGTGTACAAAATTATGAATTTCTTTTAAGGAAAAAAATGCTTGTACACTGGCTAGAGAAGCTAGAGGAGAAATTGTCTTCCAAGTCCATTTGAAGGTTTTCTCTGCCTTTTGTTCCTCAATATTTATTGAACTACTCATTTCATAATTTTAATAATACTGAATAATACTCAATAACAACAACAAAAAAAAAACATTTTAAAGAAGTGTCTGAAATTACATCCCAGTTGCATTGGTTTTGCTCTGCAGCCCTAAAATTCAACTGCTATATAATAAGGTTATTTCAGTGCAAAATATTTTTTATCTAAAAAAAGATGCAGGACAGGCAATGCTCGGATGATTTGTAGCAGGTAAATACAATATATCAGTGGTGTTATGAGCAATGGAATTTCTCAACCAAATTTGTTTCTTTGACAGAACATTTTCTGTGTGTATGGTTAAAGGGGGGAAAAATACCACACATCTAGAAATATGTGATTTATCCCCTATGTTTGGAATGTAGCCATCGCTCAGCTTTGGCTATCTGTTCAAGTCTAAATGTATTTCCCTGGTTACTGGATTTTCTCCTTAAGGAAAATTGCAGAGAACAGCATTTCTTGAGGGAAAGTGAATATCTTAGCAAAAGACTGCTTCTTTGTGCAATAAAGCACAAAGAAGGACCTTGCCAAAAAACCTCGTCATTTCTCTTCAAAGAGATGACAGTAAGATTGCAGAAAATCCGATACGAGCTCATGAATGTTTTTTTTTACGCAGCAACAACTGTAACCCCTTTTCAAACATATGAATCTATTCATCATATTGTATGCCTTTGCTTAGAAAGTGTCTCCACCCAATGTTTGATTTATAAAGCTGAAAACCATATTACAATCTGCCTTCCCATTTTCCCAAAGGTTTCATCCCCAAGGAAGAAAATTCTAATTTTCTATCTCATCCTCGGAGTGGTTTAGAATTTCTTTTGGATTTTGTTTGGGTGGTGCTTTTGACATTAGTTGTAAAAATGACAGAACATGCTGCTCTTTCTCGATCGCTTTCCCTGACTTCATCCTTTCTGATTTCCCAAAGGTTTATGGGGAGAGCCCCCGCAAGCTGTTCTGTGTTGGGGCTGAAATGAGATATAGCAGACCAGGAAGATTATTCACCCTCTTAGTGAGATGTCTGTATGGTAAGTATTCTTACACAATTACTGATGTCTGTGCATCTGAGAAAATGAAAAATCTGTCACTTATGATTATTTCACCAAAATTTTCTACTCCTTTGCAGGAAAAAAAGATATCTTTTTAAAATCATAAGTGCAAGAGAAATTTTTAGGAAAAAAACCCTAATGAGATCCATTCTTTTTCTAAATTAAAAATTCAGATGAACATCTCCCAGTGATAACAGTTAGACCCACAGCAATGATTTCATTTCTTTGCCCTCTTTAATACCAGTTGGTTTGGTTCTTTAGAAAGAGAAAGACAATATGGCAGAGCAACAGGAAGCAGAATGAGGAATCCCCAATGGTACAATTCCCAATAACACTCTTTCTATCTATATGGCTCTTTATGCATATCGGTGCAAGTACATGCTTAGGTGGTACAGCCAAATTCCTGGCCTCCTTAATGACTGAGATCTGTTTTAGGACTAAAGATGGTGTTGGAGACTTTGTACGGTAGGGAATGCCAAAATTAAAAGCAGCTGCCTGATTATATTCAGATATTCACAGCATTTGCCAAAAATTCCTAATGTGGGTGGCATGCTTTGAAACAAAAAATCTTTCTGTGGGAGGTCTGTTAAAGCACACAAAAATGCACAAACACACAACACCACTGGAAGAAAAGTGGTGATGGCCGGGGATTTTCTTTTTCTCTATTTCAGCTCCCTGTATATATATAACATATATGTTATAGTTGGTGGAATACAGACACCAGTAGCTTGGCTTGAAAGATAGTGTCTACAGTAGAGATACAAGCATGTATGAGCATGCTTCGGGTAAACCGAGTTTGGTGTATCCTTTCGCCAGAATATAGCAAAACTGAGTTGTGTATAAATTGCATGTGGCCTGTGTACCCATAAGCCTGGAAATCTTTTCTACATCTTTTCTGAATTACTAAAGTTCTTACGTGAAAGCCAGCTAAAGTGCAGATGTCCACTAGCAAACTATCTCCACTAAACTAGTGATTTAGCCAGCCAATTTCTTTGAGATGACAAATCCCATAGGGGTTTTCACAGTGGATGGAGTTAGATCTCGGATATCTCTGGAGCAGGGTGTCAAAGTGGTGGGACGCGAGCCAGTTGCATCACGCATAAGCCACACCCACCCCAGCTCCGTGAATGGGAAAAACGTCCCAAAACATCAAGTAACAGCAATGTGACGCCACAAGTTTGACCCCCTTGCTCTGGAGGAACTGAGCTGCAGTTGTCCAGTTCCTGCACAACTGGAAACTGTGTCCAGTTTCAAAGGCATATTTGGAATAATATTAAAAATGTTGGTCTTCAGCAAAAGTCAGATCATGCAATGATTTAGCAATGGAAAGAGAAACACTGTTTATTCACAATGTCATTTCCTTGCATTTCTGCTGATGATACTAGTTTTGCAATGCAACACCAGCAGCAGGAGTAAAATGGGATTGTCAGTGTGTGTGTGTGTGTGTGTGTGTGTGTGTTTAATGCCAAATTTTATCTTGTTTCTTCTATCATTTAATTCACAGATGTCCCCTGAACATAAATTGAAAATAACCAATAGAAATCATAAAGCTGGTTTTCATATGTATAATAAGTTCTTTTATCTCTATCAGTCCTATGAAGGGATACCTATAATAATAATTGCAGAAGTAAATTTTTAAATTCACAAATTTCATCGTCAATGAGTGTTTCTGAGTAATGATTGGCAAATTAGCCTGTATTAAGAATACATTACTTAAATTGGACCTTTTTCACCTCATCTGAATCAACTAATACAAGCTTAAAGAAATCACCCAATTACCTCTTCCTCCTAATTGCTATTTCTTGATATCAGAAATTCAAATGTTGAATTCCTACTCAGCTTTCGTTCTTCCTGAAGACATATCGTAACACTATAAAAGGGTGACATCTGCTGGCTGTTTTGCTTATTACTCTATGCAGAATGGTGCTGAGCAAAATGAAAGTTAAAGAAGCATTTTACACAGCTCAAAAAATAATATGCTTAAGTCCACAATGGGACTTTAACAAAAGTCTGAAAACCATATATTCCTTCTCAGTTTGTTTTGTCCCAATTAAACATTCAAGCAGAGACATCACCCTGTCAACAAAAGTGTGTATAGTCAAGGCTATGGTTTTCCCAGTTGCAATGTATGGCTGTGAAAGTTGGACCATAAGGAAGGCTGAGCGCCAAAGAATTGAGGCCTTTGAACTATAGTGCTGGAGAAGACTCCTGTGAGTCCCTTGGATTGCAAGGCAAGCAAACAAGTCAGTCCTAGAGGAGATCAACCCTGACTGCTCTTTAGAAAGCCAGATCCTGAAGATGAAACTCAAATACTTTGGCCACCTAATGAGAAGGAAGGACTCATTGGAGAAGAGCCTAATGCTGGGAAAGACTGAGGGCAAAAGAAGAAGGGGACGACAGAGAACGAGGTGGCTGAATAGAGTCACTGAAGCAGTTGGTGTGAGCTTAAATGGACTCCAGAGGATGGTAGAGGAAAGAAGGCCTGGAGGAACATTGTCCATGGGGTTGCGATAGGTCGGACACCACTTCGCAACTAACAACAACAAACATTCAAGGATTCTTCACCCTGCCTTCATAAGGCATGTCCTCAAGTCCCTCTATTGTCTTTGTTGCTGTCCTCTGAGACTCTTCTAACCTATCAATTAATCTTATGGAAGTGTGACATCAGAACTATGTCCAATACTCAAGGGGTGGTCCCATCACTGCAGAGCAGAGAGGAATAAGGACTTTGTGTGTATTGGTCTGTGGATATGGTTGTACTATAAACCTGCATTGCTACACACTTCTATCTGAAAGTTAGCCCTATGGGATCTCAAAGAAATTGGCTGGCTAAATCACTAGTTAAGTGGATAAAGTTTGCTAGTGGACATTGGTATTTTAGCTGGCTTTCCCATAAGAATAATCAAATGACACATAATGTTATTTCTTTTTAAGTATCAACAAAATTTGATTCTTTTTAAGTAAATGGGCCATTCTACACAAGGTGTCTAGTTTGCTAGGGCATGTGTAGAGTTTTGTCAAAATGTGGAAAGGAGCATTGCAATACGCTTCACAAGCTGGACCTCTTTCATATGTGTGACTAATGATATCACAAATATAAAAGATGGGATTTTTGTCATCCCAAAAATTTCATTTTGTCAATGCAATACTCTTTTCACTTTTGCCTCCCTCTGCGTAAAGCCCTAACCGTACAATTTCTTTGCGTTAGTAATCATTACAGAAAGGACATTTGGTATAAGTTTTGAACCAAGAAGTTATCTCTGATGGATTTTGAATTTTGGGGTGAATTACTGTCTTAAAGCAAACTAAAATTTATAAGGAATTTTATTATGGGGATAATAAAAGCCTCTTAGTCATTTTAGTCTTTCAACAATTGCTCAACAAATTTTGTACAGAATAAGAGAGTAAATTCTTTCATCAGGACAAGGCAACACTGTTTTTACCTTTGCTTCCTCTGTGGAAAGCTTGACTGTACAGTTTCTTTGTGCTATTGGTCGTACAGAAGAGGACATTTGGTATAAGTTAGAACAGAGTTCCCCAACCTTTTGGGTTCATGGCCCGGATGGGGAGAGGGCCATGCACCTTTATGCACGCATGTGCATGTGCGAATGGTACTGGGCCATGGCCCATAGGTTGAGGACCCCTGAGTTAGAACCAATAAGTTATCTCTGTTGGATTTTGAGTTTTGGAGTGAATTACTGTATTAAAGCAAGCTAAAATTTATAAGGAATGCTATTGTGGGGATAATGGAAGCCTCTTAGTCATTTTAGTCTTTTAACAATTATCCACAAATTTTGTACAGAATAAGAGAGTAAACTTCATCTGATAGGTAAGTCTAGGTTTTTATTAATTCTGGAAAAGTTCTTCCATTTAATGTCAATATCCAAAAGAGGGGAAAAGAGTGAATGGTGTTCTGAAAGCAGAATTTTTTTTCAGATTGTTGGACTTCAGCTGCTATAATCTTTGACTCATCACATAACAGAACCAATAGCTGTGTTAGGATTATCGAAAATGATATCTGGCATATTTGGAGACTGAGGAAGGCACTACCAATTCTTCTTGAACAATTTAAGTATGTTTACCCGTATGCAGAGAATCAGAACATGAGAGATTTCTAGCTGTTCAGTTTTTGCAGTACAGCTCATATTTCAGCATCATTCCAAGCTTAGTTTTAGCTATAGTCTCCTCAAATTTTCTGTCCATTTTTTTATTCTGGCTTTCTGAGAAGACAGATGTCCAATCACCTACTATGCCTAAAAAAGAAAAAGAAACAATTACAGTGGTTAGTGGAGAGTAGGAAGGTAAAGGTAACCCAAAGAATAACTATTCTTCAAAACTCCTCTAAAAGCAACAGCGGGTTTTATCGCACAATAAAGACACCTTCATGGAACATCTTCAAGCAGTGGTGTCCACTTCACATGGTTCATGAACTGTTAATTTTAACAAAGATACTTTATGCATCCTTAGGAAATGTTCCATTTCTCAAATTTGGAAGAGATCTCTCCCCCCTGCCTTATCCCTCAAAAAGGTTAGCCTAACTCAGGGGTCAGCAACCCACGGCTCTGGAGCCGCATGTGGCTCTTTCATCCCTCTACTGCGGCTCCCTGTCGCCGGTCGGCTCCACAATCGGTAAGGCTTTCTGTTAGGACAGATAGAGGAAAAAGGATGCAGCACTAGGAGAGACTCTATTGTGGGGGAACCGGACTTCCGGTTGGCTCCAGAATTGAATGGAGGGCTTCCAATTAGGACTTTGTGGCTCTTTGAGTGTTTTAAGGTTGCCAACCCTTGGCCTAGCTATTTGCTTTGGATGAGTAACAAAGTCATTTCAATTTGTGTAGGGTACTATCAGACTTTATAAGATGGGATTTGTCCCCTTTCTCAGCATTTGACTCTAGTCACTAAGAAGACTATCAGATAGGACTTGATGAGGTTTAAATCTTTTATTTTACAAAAGAAAGAAACCCTTAAATAAAATAGCTGATTCCTTATCGCAGTGCAGAGAAGTCATATTTAAAAGCAGGAATTCAGCAGTTGTGATTTGCCCCGCTGCCTGTCACCCTCTTGCCATCTGCTCCCATTACTGGACCTATCATTTTCTTGACTTTCTGTTTGTTCCCTACATATTGAAAAAATATTTATTATTATTGTTGTTATTATTATCATCATTATTAGCATTAACATTAGTTGCCAGTCTTAGCAACTCATTCTGGACAGGGGTGGGCTTCAAAAATTTTAGTAAAGGGTTCTTTGCCTGGTTGCTGGATGGGCACGGCCATGGTGGGCGTGACCTAGTCGGCCTCCTGCACCATGGGGGGGTGTTTTTGCCCTCCCCGGGCTCCGGAGGCTTTCCTTGAGCCTCCGGGAGGGCGAAAATGGCCTCCCCAGGCTCCAGAGGTCCTCTGGAGGACAGAAACAGGCCCTTTTCTGGCTTTCCCAACTTCCGGTAGGCCCATTTTTTGCCCTCCCCAAGCCTCCGTGCACGCCCTGCACTTACCTGCATCCAAAACTGGCCGTGTGGGGACTCTTGGGAGGGGTGGGACAGGGTAGGTGGCGCCAGCCAGGAGTGGGATTTGGGGGTTCTCTGAACTGCACAGAATCTTAGCTAGAGGTTTCCCCAAACCTCTGCGAACCCCCAGCAGCCCACCTCTGATTCTGGGCCTTAGCTTTCCTGATTCCCTACTTGCAGATTTGGGCTATTTGCTGGTATTCTGATTTAGTTTTGTGCCCCTTTACCCATTTTTAAAACATATTTGATCTTTTTGTCCCTCAGTTTATCAGAGAGCACTTAGGATGGCAAGCCTAACAAAATAGTTATTAAAATCAACATTTACTTTAACTATGTCATACCATAGATCAGGGGTCACCAACCTTTCAGACCTCAGGGACCACTAAATTCATAATTTTAAATCCTGTGGACCACTAATATGATCTGCCTAATGCCTGGCTGGATGGGTGTAGCCAGGTGGTCATGTCAAGGGGCGCCTCTCCGGCCTCTACTTGCCCTTCCCTTCCCAGCCACTCCTCACCTCCCCACCTGGGCTCCTTAGGGCCCCAACAGGAAGCAGCTGTTGGAGCTAAGCAGCCACCACAAGAAAGAGTTGGCAAAACAGCTGGCTCAGTTCAAATTGGATCTGGCTGCGAAGGAGGCTCAGTAGAAGCAGCTCACTGAGGACTATGAGCATAGGCTTTCCAAGCAGAGGGAAGACTTGTGGGAGTGCAAGGCCAGATAGTGGAGGCTCAGTGGGCTGAGATGGTCAGTCAGTTCCAGGCCATGAAACTGGAACAAGGCCCTCTGGCTCTGCACCACTAGCAGCACTTCCTTCCAGCTTTCACCCAAAGCCTCACACCAGGAGGCTGAAGCAGACCCCGAGTCAGAACTTCTGCCCCCCTCCGACCCACACAAAAAGACCCTGAAGGGGGAGATTCTCTGCAGCAACACAACTGTTCATTGCACGTATCCAGCCCAGGGGCCGTAATTTGAGGACCCCTGATTTAGTGCAATATAAAAAATGCAAATAATTTTTCTGTGGACCACCAAAATTTTCTCATGGACCACCAGTGGTCCACGGACCACCAGTTGGTGACCGCTGCCATAGATAACCATGCCATCCAAATCTTAATTCATGACCTTCTAAATCAAATAGCCTCTTATTTTGGAGGTTTGCCCTGTCTTTTAGCCAGACCAAACAGCTAGCAGCAAAATACCCTAGTTTTGCTTTCTGTATTTCCTGATTTATACTTGAGTTCCCCTTCTTCACCACTTTGAATACTTTGAGTAATGGGAGCTAAAACCCCACATATCATGAAGCCACTAGGTTAGAGAGGATTGCTAAATTTTGTGGGCAAAATTATTAAAAATATTATAAGTTACCTTTGCGGAAAAGTACCTGGCCCATTTTTCCATAGGTTCCTGCATTATCTTTCATGCTTTCAAAACGTGTTTCCTTTACAATGCTCTCAATCTTTTCTTTGGTCACAGAAAAATCAAAGAATTTGGCTATTTTTTTCAGTGCTGAGGCTGGATTCTGAATAACCCAAAAATATATATAACATAAATTAATAAGGCTTCCCTGGAAACATTTCAAATATCTCTACTCCAAATCTTGATCTGGGTACCACCCAAAAATTTTGATATTTGAAGGTTGGACTTGTGTGAATTAGAAAAAATAAACAAGTGAAACAAAGCATAGTATTCTTTCATTGAAGTATTAGCAAGAGTAGATCAGCTGATCCAGAGGTTGACTTTAAAAAGAAAATGTTTCTGATATATTTACCAGTTGCTAAGAGAAAAGTAACCAAGCAGAAGCCTTGAGTTATAGTTCCTATTTTTATTTCCTAATCAATTGTTCATTACCATAGAGTAGTTGGCAAAAAATAATTTTATTCTCAAATTAAATCTAAATCTTTATTATTAAAAAGTTACCTCTTCTACCAACAATCAAGAAATAGCCAAAGAAGTCAACAGCAACAGCAAACAGTCCAACCAAAGAAACTCTAAGGCCATTTCCCACCGATATTGACAAGTAAGCCACCAGAACATAAACTGACAGAAAACAGCTTACTAGCTGTTACTTCCTTACTAGCACTGATGATGTTACCTAGTTTGGGTAATAAAATGTCTGAAAGAAAACAAGCAACTTCAGATAGCATCAAGGATCCCTCACTTACCTCTTTTATCTCCTCATAGGTAATAAAAAATATATTGCTGTCATCAACATACTTGTTCCATTCAATAATATAATCAAAATAAGATCCATAGACCACTGATAGGAATTAAGCAGAACACATTGATTACTTATCCATAACAGAGTGAATGATAATGAGAATATTTATTTTGCTGTTTAGCCCCACAAGCCCACAAAGCAAGCAAGCAAACAAACAAACAATGGTGTGAAGCTTATAAGACAAAGTTTGGAGTAATGGAACAAAACGCTTCTCTGAATATTTCTTCCATAAGAAATTCAGAATACTGCTTTAACATTAGACATGTGGAAATTCTGCTTTGAATAATATTAGAGAAATGTAATTGCTTGCCCATTAACTATTCATTCTTTCCGTTAATGTTTTATATTGATTCCAATGTGATCTTTTACTATACCCTTTCTATTTAGTATTTTCTTCTGATTATTAACAAATGTTGAATACCATAGGTGATGTAAATTATTGGTCACCATTATTGGTTGTTTTTGTTTTTGTTGTTATTGTTATTTTAATTGTTGGGTTGCTTGTCTAACAGGGGCATCTGTAGGAGGAATCAAAAACTTATGACCACTCAGTCAAAACCTTGCTTTTTCTTTTTTACACGGACAACACATTTTTAAAAGATACAGGATTTTACTGCATAGTTCCAGCCATTCTCTTGACATTTTTGACAGTTTCCTAGTCACTGAAGCCCCTGTTTATTAATAATGACTGTTCATTAGATTGCCTCAACTGTTTACCAAAAGTGACATGTTCACCAAAAGTGAATAGCTTTCCATTCATTCACAGTGTATAATTCCAGTTTTTATTTATAGTGTATGTTGCTTTATCCTGAAGCAATGGAAATAAGTTTCAGTATTGAAAGACAAACAGAACAAAAGAGCCCTTTGTCCAAAGAGATCTTGCTTCTCATCCACAGACAGATGGAGGGTACAGGAGACCAAAAGAATAAGGCCAAGGGCTCTATCCAGTCCATTTCCCCCCTTATTCGAATCATTATTTTTTTTCCAATGAAGAAAGAGAAGCAAACATACCTTTTCCAGTGATAAAATCTTCAAAGTACTCATCCCAGGTTTCCTTGTCAGAAATCATTTTGATGCCTTTGGAAAAATGGAAGAAAGATACAGCTGTGTCCTTTGGATTCCGTAACAAAACCAGTATCTTTAAGGCAAAATCACATATTGACATGTAAATATAAAATCTAGAAGACCAGAGCCAGAAAGCTGAAAACATTCCATTTTTAAAAAATTGCAGTATGAAAGTTCAAATGTAGCCACCCAGAGTCACCTTGTAGGGGACATACATGGCATAGAAAATAATAAACAAACGAACAAATAAGGAAATCAATTGAATGGTGATTAAAGGTAAGATAACCCAATTAGGAGAACAGGAATTTTTCAGGAATTTTTCCAAGACCATTTCCCAAGATCCTAAATAAACTATTGTAAGCAGCGAAGCTCAGAACATTTGACCTGAAATCTTTAACTATGGCTCAGTTTGAATATTTAAGTGAAGATTTTATTTATTTATTTATTTATTTATTTATTTATTTATTTATTTATTTATTTATTTTATTTCTTAAATTTATTTGCAGGTCACCTCATGTTGAAACAACTCTGAGTGATTATATCACTGATGTGATGAACTTGCCTGATACTAACATAACACTAAATAATGACATTCGGTGGCAATAAGTCTTAGACTTTGGGCTCCAGTGATGCACCTTTCTTGCTTGCTTGAAAACCAGAAAAAGAAAGGTTTCAATTTTTATTCTGAATAAAATACAGTTTTGCTTAAATCCAGGCCTGCTCAGGTCATGAAAATCTGATGTAATCCTGGGTGTGTGGTCCTATTTTACTGTGTAAATTTATTTGACAACATCTCATTGATATATGTACTATTGATATATAACCTCAAAATCAAGAAAATTAAGGTACTTACTTTTGCCTTTTGTTCAAAAAGAGACCTGGGCAATTTTTGAGGGATGAGGTGTGTTTTTATAATTCGTCTGGAAGGCATTTTTTCCATCGTCTTTTATAATGTTAAAATCATAATGCAAAGAAAATCATACACAAATATAAATTAGGGATATCAAAGTTCATCTCAACAAAATGAGTCCCACTGAACTTTGTCATCATAAACTGCTGTGATGCACTGGAGGAAAGTGTCAAAGAAGGGCCCGAATTTGAAGTCATTGTGCTAGAGGAAACAGCACAAGTCAAACCCTCCTCAGAATTCTTGCTATTCCTAAGAGAACACATTCAATCTGGTGAGATTCTTTAAATTATTCAATTGGAATAAAAGAGAACTAAGAATTCATGATAAAATACAAAGCTACTGAAAATAATTTTAAAATAAGGACAAGCTGAAGTCTCTGACTGAATCTTCCATTCAAGCCCTAACTTGTTTGCCTTCATACAGCCTGTATATGCTCTCTGAAGTGGTGATATGTATTTATCACTGATACATGGTAGCATATTATCGAAAATCAAAGATGAAATTTCATTCCTTACTTAAGATCAATTAAATTTTGGGATAGAATCAATTCATCTAAAAAAACAAACCAGCCAAGGTAAAAATGTTGTCTCTGCTGATTTGGGCCTTGATGTCACCTCTGTCTGTCACCTCCTTTGTCACCTCTGTCTGTCTGTGAAAGTATCATCACTTCCCATCAACACATACACATTGAGAATTACTTCTGAAAAGGATGCCTGTTCCTACTTTAGCTTATTTCTCATAGATTGATGTTATGATATTTAAGGGCAGAATTCAGACTAGCAAAATCTGCTTTGTTTTTAGTAGCGCTCCAATGATTTACAACACATTTTTGCAGTGAGCTGATTAAACTGAAAACACAGCCTCACACACAAAAATCCATGTTTCTCTCCTGCACCTGTCTAGGTTGTTTTATTTCCCCCTAATGAGTGAATTTCACTTTGTTAAAACAGAGATGCTCTTTCCTACATCAGCTTTTAAATCTTTCATGTGACTTTCCTGCCACTTGATAAGAAGCTACTGAATATTTCTCCAACTTCTAACCTCAAATTTTCCTGGCTCTCCAAATTCAAGAAAAGAAATCAGTGATGATTCTTGCAGTGTTTGCTGCCTTTGTTTCTGTTCATCTTCCTCATATTTTCCAGAGGCAACTTCCAGATGCATTAAGATCTCCTTAACCCAGTTTGAACCTGAAGAAATGCAGAAATGCTATCAGTTAATATATAAAAAGCTGTAGCCTGACCATAGATCATTTCAATGACATCAGAGTTGAAAGTATAAACACAGAATGAGAACATGCAGAAATAAGCATTGACTAGACATGCAACTTCAAAAAGAATGAGAGGAGGGTGCAGCTCGGGGGTTTGTTGCATGCACAGGTACGTAGGTACGTAGACTTGTTGAGCAAGAACTTACTGGTAGTATTAACCAGTAACTAGAAAAATGGCAACTATCAACTGTCTCCTTAAAATAAGAATATAGAAACAGAAAACTATCTGATAGAGCTGTATTATAATCTACATTGCATGAAATATTCATGGTCTCAAAATCAAAGTCCTTGCAACCTTGAATAGATAAAACTATCCGATTTCACTAGATATATACTATATGTAATTCTTTTGGGGTATATCCACAGAATACAGAATTTATCAACACACCAATGTTTGGCCTCCAAAGAACCTGATACAGTCATTTTTCAATACTACACGTACAGTAACATGACTTTTACTAACTGTTTTTAAAATATATTTTCATATATTGCATGGATTGATATGGAAAATGTGTGATTGACATTTTCAGAATTACAATATTGTTCATATAGTTGATTACTTTAAGCAGAAGTGCCAACATCATGATCTGTGTATTTCTTGAAATATACAGATGATCAAGAATGCCATCTTAGACATAGTAATCATTGAGAAATTTCATTACAACAAATTATTAAATGCATCACAATCAAATGTGTAATACTTTGGAATCTGCAACTTTTTTATTTAATAGGAACTCTGTTACAAACTCTAAAGAAACGATTAAACATGGCTACATACATGCAAAAGCATTACTTGTAAAACTATAATGTTTACCTGTTTTGGGATATGTCGCTAGTATGATATCATCTTCCCGAGCTCTAAAAGTATTAATATTTTTCAGAGTTTCCAGGGAACAGATCATAGTGGGATATAACACCCCATCATACATAAATGTCCGTTCTGAAACAGCCTTCTTTTCATTTTCTTCCAATTTTTCATCCAGAACCTTGCTTAGGTGTTTTTGAGTCATGATTGTACTACTCTAAGACCACAGATGGGTAGCTTAGAGATTCGGTTGGCTTCGTAAGTGAAGTTAATCCATTTATAGAGAAATCAACTGTCACATGACAAAGAACACGCTCAAAGAACAGATCATGTTATTAATTAACTATCATGAAGTAAATCTATGAACAAAGTTTATTCAACCCTTCCTCCTGCAAAACATTTTCTAATGAAGTTGTGGCCAACTTGGATTGAGTAGATAACATGTTAGAGAGAAAGCTATTGTTAGGGGGATAACTGACCTGAGGCAACCTTCTCTGAAAATGGAGATAGACTTCCTGAGTTCATGAAACACTGGCTGGACAGCATGCTAAAAATCTCAGAGCTACACTTTCTCAGAGCAAAAGAGGTGGCAGTAATTAACCATTGCAAAACTAGGATAGAGGTAGTCCTCAATTTACAATCCCAATTGAGCCCAAAATTTCTGTTGCTAAGTGAGATGGTTGTTAAGCAAGTTTTCCCCCATTTTACAACCTTTCTTGACAGTGAAATCATTGTAGTTAAGTTAGTAACATGTTTGTTAAGAGAATCTGGTTTCCCTGTTGACTTTGCTTGTCAAAAGGTTGTAAAAGGCAATCCCTGCAACCATTCTAAGTATGAATCCGTGGTCGTAAGTCACTTTTTTCAATGTCATTGTAATTTTGAATGGTCTCTAAACAAACTGTTGTAAATCGAGGACTATTTTTTCTTAGTCCAAGCCCCACTGCCATAACCCGCCCATTTTTGTTACCATTGAGTGTGCTACAAAGTTGAATCAAAGTTTAGCAAGTTAGTACTGGCTGTTTATAACTACTTTGAAAGGCTTGAAGAAATATTAAAATTGAATAAATTATATAAGATACCGGCAAGGTATGAAAAGCTGGCCTTGTGTAGAAAGCCTAGGAAATCTATAGAATGTGTGACATTTTTGGCAAAGTATGAAATGTCAGTGTTATTTAAAATGCTATATATGCTCCCTTGGCATTGTGTATAATACCTAGGCATTGTGCAGAATGACAAGAACTATTTAGGCAAAGTAGGAAAAGAGAGTCATGAAAAGGGCTAGTGTTAAGCCTAACTCTAACCCTTTATTGAAATGGCCTATATGAAAATGAAAGAAGAAATGCAAAATCAAGTACAGGAGTTTCTTACTGGAAAAAAAAATGATCAGTAATGACCTACTTGCTTCAACAGGGAAGGTTAGAATGGCATTTTAGCGTGAGCATTTTATACTTCATACAGTTTGCTTTTTGGTATTGCATAAAATGCCTAGGAAATAGAATGGAATGGAATCGGGGGGTGGATTTTTCTTACCTTTACTACCGGTTCGTAACGGGATCACGCACAAGCCTTGCTTCTGCGCATGCGCAGATTGCTAATGATGACATCTGGGGCGGTGGGCGGGGCCTCCCGCCAGTTTTACTACCAGTTCTTGCAAACCGGTCCAAACCGGGGGCAACCCACCAGTGAATGGAATGCATAAACTACATAAGCTCACAGTGTACATATAAACAGCATGTAATAGGACATGGATCATAAGTCATAGTTACTGTACAATCATTAACAAATATGTGAAACTTTTGGCATTCTATAGATTTCGCACATTGATGGTAACATACATATATAAAAATGGCATTTTGAGTGTGTGTGTGTGTTTCTACCTGTCCTACCTGATCTGGAAGAATGAGTATGTTCCACTACTGTTGTCTAGAAAGCATTGGCTGATGGAGCCACAGTAGGCCTAGAGCAGGGCTGTCAAACTCCTGGCCCCTGGGTCGGATGTTTCACATGCTGGCCGTGTCCATGCCTGGTTTAGCGAAGGGGGGGGGAAAGTCCCAATACATCACGTGACGCTGCTGTGACGACGTGAATTTGACACCCGTGACCTAGAGGGAGAAACTTTTTTTCTTTTGCTGTGTCACCATTCATAAAGCCCTGAAAACTTGGATTTGTGCCCAATTGTGGGGCCATGGTTATGGGTTAAAGCCAGTGGTGGTATTCAGCCAATTCTATCCGGTTTGGGCGAACTGGTAGGGGTGACTGCAGAATGCCCTGCCCACCGACACAGACATCATGACGTCCCATTTTTCCACGTTTTTGAGGCTCTGCGCATGCGCGCGCACACACATCTGCGAACCAGTAGGGAAGGTAAGTGAATATCACCCCTGGTTAAAACCCACCTTTTGGCTATATGGAAGATTTGTTAGATTATGCCTGGCTGCTATGTGTTTTCATTTTTGTTTCTTAGATTACGTATTTTGCCTGTTTTATTTGTTTTATTGCAAACTGCCTAGAAACACATAAACATGAGATGGGTTTATTTATTTATTTATTTATTGGTTCGATTTATATGCCGCCCTTTTCCAGAGACTCAGGGTGGCTTACAATGCGTTAAGCAATAGCCTTCATACTGTTGTATATATCTGCCTCGTAGGGCTTTCGGCCCTCCCCTAAGCGGTGTTCTTTTTTATACAAAGTCAGCTTATTGCCCCCACAAACAGGGTCCTCATTTTACCTACCTCGAAAGGATGGAAGGCTGAGTCAACCTTGAGCCTGGTGAGATTTGAACTTGCAGTAATTGCAGGCAGCTGGTGTTACTTAACAGTGATTTAGTCTGCTGCGCCACCAAGGGTTGGTATATAAATTGAATAAATAAATAAATGACAAAACAATTTTACAAACCTAGGGGGAAAATGATTCAACTATATGTTTTTCTTCGGCTAGAGACTCTTCCGCGTAACATGACCAGCTTCACAATTACAACAATGTGCAAGGAATAAATGCTTAGAAGAAGAAGAAAAATCCCTTTTCCCTCTATTGGAGGAATGCCTTCCCTTTGGTTCATTTTTTGTTCAGATCAAAAAGAGTTCAAAAGTTTATTAGGCACATAAAAATGCGGTGGGTCCCTTTCCAAGCAAGAAACATTTTTTAATAGATAGGTAGAAACACCTGAAGAACCAGTTTAGTGTAGTGGTTAAGGTATCAGGTTTGGACTACTTACTTTCTCTCAGCCTTAGAATGGAGACAATGGCAAACCACTTCTGGAAACCATTGTTGCTTTGTACTGAAGCAATGGAAGTAGGTTTCAGTCGGGGTGAAATCCAGCAGGTTTTGACAGGTTCTGGAGAACCGGTAGTGGAATTTTTGAGCAGTTCGGAGAACCGGCAAATACCACCTCTGGCTGGCCCCAGAGTGGAGTGGGAATGGAGATTTTGCAATATCCTTCCCCAGGAGTGGGGTGGGAATGGAGATTTTGCAGTATCCTTCCCCTGCCACGCCCACCAAGCCACACCACGCCCACCAAGCCACACCCACAGAACTGGTAGTAAAAAAAATGGATTTCACCACTGGCTTCAGTGTTCACAGATAGTGAAAAGAGCCCTTTGTCTAAAGAGATCTTGCTTCTCTTTGACAGACTGATGGAGAATAGAGGAGACCAAAAGAAGAAGATCAAGGCATATCTGCAATCTGCTTTCCCCTTTATTTCAAGCAAGTTTATTTTTTTCCAATAAGAAGAAGGAGAAGCAAGCACACCTTTTCCAGTGATAAAATTTTCAAAGAACTCATCCCAAGTTTTGATGTCAGAATTATTAGGAGAACTCTACTACGTCTAGTTATCCAGATATAAGATAGATATGTGCTATATGTAATTCTTTGGGGGTATATCCATAGAATACAGAATTTATCAACACACCAGTGTTTGGCCTTTAAAGAACCTGATAAAGTCATTTTTCAATACTACACAAACAGTAAGAAAATGAATTTTACCAACTGTTTAATGTATTTTCATACATTGCATGGATTGATTTGGAAAATGTGTAATTGACATTTTCAGAATTACAGTATTGAAGATATTCATACAGTTTATTATTTTAAGCAGAAATGCCAATGTCATGGTTGTATGGAAGATTTATTAGATTATGCCTGGCTGCTACATGCTTTTATTTTTGTTTCTTACATGGCGTATTTTGTGTATTTTATTTGTTTTATTATAAGCTGCCTAAAAACACATAAAAGTGAGATGGGTGGGTATATAAATTGAATAAATAAATAAATAAATACATACATACATACATAACAAAACAATTGTACAAGCCTGAAGAAAAATGATTCAAACTTATGTTTTTCTTTAACTACAACATGACATTCATGACTTCACAATTACAAAAGTGCTGCAAAGAGTAAAAGAAGAAAAAAAAATCCCTTTTCCCTCTGTTGGAGAAATGTCTTCCCTTTGGTTCATTTCTTGTTCGAGTCAAATGCCAGAAGGTATAATTCAGAGTTTATTAGGCATGTAAGCAATAGCATTGGCCCCTTTCCAAGTGTGAAACACTCTTTTAAACACCTGAAGAGCCTGTTTAGTGTAATGGTTAAGGCATCAGACTTGGGCCAGTCACTTTCTCTCAGTTCTAAGTAGGAGACCATACAGCAAACCACTTCTGGAAATCCTGGTCAAGAAAACTGGAGGGACTTGTCCAAGCAAACTCCAAGAATTGGACATGATTAAATGGAGAAAAAAAACACCAAACAACTGGACATGTCTAGCCACAAAGGTGTTGTGTTTAACACCTATATTTCCCATTAATTAGTATACCTTATCCTTTGCCTGAAGCACAAGCATTCTCCTCATTCTTTGTTATCTTTCCACATCACTGTCTTGTTTCTCTATAATGGTGAAACACTAACTTCCTTCCAAATTGGTGTTTCATTTTCTAATAATAATTTTCTCATGCCCCCGTAAATGAATGACTGAGTTTAAATATTCAATATATGCTCCAAAATTACATTTAGCAAGCATGGGCTGAGTGATTTTTTTAACAATTCTACAGATCTGAAAATCTCTCACTACTAACCCCCAAAGCTGCTCCAAAAGGATACTGTCTTCAATGTATTGCATGTTAAAATCAAACAGCACAAACAGGACTGAGAACAACCCCATCCTAGCTCACCACATCTCATCATTAAGAGAATAACAGAGTTTAAGGGACCTTCAAGGTCTTCTAATCCAGCACCCTGCTCAAGCAGGACACACTACCATTTCAGACAAATAGTTGTCCAATCTCTTTTTAAAAAGCACCCATAACGTCTGAGGGCCAATCCACTGATTAATTGTTCTAACTTCCAGGAAGTTTCTCCTTATTTCTAGGTTCCTCCTTGATTAGTTTCCATCCATTGCTTCTTGTCCTGCCTTCAGGTGCTTTGTAGACTACGTTGACCGCCCTCTTCCTTGTGGCACCCCTTCAAATATTGGAAGGCTGCTATTGTGTCATCCTACTCCTTCTTTTCATGTCTTAAACTAGACATAACCAATTCCTGCAACCATTCTTCATATGTCTTAGCCTACAGTTCCCTAATCATCTTCGTTGCTCTTCTCTGCACTCTTTCTAGAGTCTCAACATCTTTTTTATATCATGGAGACCAAAACTGGATGCAATATTCCAAGTATGGCCTTACCAAGGCAGTATAAAGTGGTATTAATGCTTTACGTGATTGTATCCCTCTGTTAATGCAGTTCTAGGCTGCATTAACTCCAATTTCACTCCAAGCTTAGTTTTTGCTACAGTCTCCTCAAATTTTCTGTCCATTTTTTCATTCTGGCTTTCTGAGAAGATAGATGTCCAATCACCTATTATACCTTAAAAAGAAAAGAAAAGAAAGAAAAGAAGAATTACAATAGTAGGTGGAAGGCAAAGGGAGAGAAAATCTTTCTCCCAAAGAACAGCTATTCTTCAAAACTCTGTGGAGATTGTCAGTCATCCAGGTCATAGTTGTCTCAGAGATACTTTTTCAAAAGGCAACTGGACTGTTTTTCCCCTTGAGGAAGAAGAAAATGTTTTGCTTCTAATCCAAGAAGCTTCATCAGTTCTGGAAGGATGGTGGTGGGGTGATGGAAGAGTTAGCCCAAAAGTTCTCTTGCCAAGTAAGACAGTTGTTAAATGAGTTTTGGTCTATTTTATGATGTTTCTTGCTGCAGTTGTTAAATGAATCACTGCAGTTGTTAAATTAGTAACATGGTTGTTAGTTTAATCTGACTTCCCCATTGACTTTGCTTGTCAGAAGATTGCAAAGGCCTGACCCTGGAACATTGCAACCATTATAAATACGAAACAGTTGCCAAGCATCCAAATTTTGATCACATGACCATGGGGATACTGCAATGGTTGTAACTGTGAAAAATGGCCACGTCACTTTTTTCAGTAATGTTATAACTTTGGTCACTAAATTAACTGTTGTAAGTTAAAGTCTGTATCATATTCCCTAATATTTGAACAAAGCTACCTAAGCTAATGTCCTAAAAGCATTATGAATATCAGCCTTTCCCAATCCGTTGCTAGACTTCAGCCCTTATCATTCCTAGCCAACACACCTTTAAGTATTGGGAGTTGAAATCCCACAGACCATGAAGCCACTAGGTTAGAGAAGACTATTAAGTGTTATTGACAAATTTCTTAAAAATATTACAATATTACCTTTGCGGAAAAGTGCCTTCCCTAGTTTTCCATATTTTTCTGCGGTAGCTTTCATGCTTTCAAAACTTGTTTTCTTTACAATGCTCTCAATCTCCTCTTCAGTCACAGAAAAATCAAAGAATTTGACTATTTTTTTAAAGTGCTGAGACTGGATTCTGAATAACACATAAATATATAACATAAGTAAGTGATGCTTTCCTGGAAACATTTCAATTCCTTTCATTCATGTCTTGATCTGGGTACCACACAGTCATTTTGATATTTATAGGTTGGGCTTGTGCAAATTAGAATAAAAAAAGAAATAAGCAAGTCTTTATTGTTTCATTGAAATATTAGAAGGAGTAGATCAGTTGATCCAGAGATTGGCTTTAAAATGAAAATGTTTCTCAGACATTTACTTAAAGAAAAGTAACCAGGCAGAAACTTTGAATTACATTTCCTATTTCTATTTCCTCATCAATGTTCATTACTATATAGTACTTGGCCAGACATAATTTTATTATTAAATTAAATCTAAATATTTACTCTTAAAAACGTACCTCTTTTATTTCCTCATAAGTAATAAAAAATACATTACTGTCATCCAGATAGTTGTTCCATTTAGTAATATAATCAAAATAAGATCCATAGGTCACTGATAGGAAAGCAAAAGCAAAACATTTTTATTATTTATCTATATAACAGGAATAGTAAGATTATATCTATATTATAGTAGTAGAATTATATCTATATAATAGGAATAATAGGAGTGAATAGTAATAAGAATATTTATGTTGGTGTTTGGACCCACGATCCCAGAAAACAAACAAGCAAACATCCACCTATTCATTTTTTCCATCAATATTTTATATTGATTCCAATATGATCTTTCACTGTACCTTTTCTATTTTACATTTTTCTGTAAAATGTATTTTACAGAATTACAATTATTAACAAATGTGGATTTCCATACATAGTTTAAATCAGTGTTTCCCAAACTTTGGAACTTCAAGATGTATGGACTTCAACTCCCAAAATCCCACAGCCAGCCATGCTGGATGGGGAATTCTGGGAGTTGAAGTCCACACTTCTTAAAGTTCCCAAGTTTGGGAAACACTGGTTTAAATCATTTATTATTATTATTATTATTATTATTATTATTATTATTATTATTATTATTATTATTATCTCTTTTATTCATTAAACATGAAACTCAGTCAACTGAACATTTAAAAATGTGTCACAAATACGAGCGACTGGTGCTAATGGTTGATATGGGTTGCTGCCAGCATTCTAGCTATCAACTAAGTATCTTCTTAAAATATATGATGTTCCAAGTAGCACAGTTTTTTACAGTTCTGCTGGTGTTATTGCAGGAAGCTGCAATTTCTTGATGTGTTTTGTAAATTTCCTGGACATGATACCAAGTGCCCCTATGACAATGGGTATCACTGTTACATGTTTCATCCATAATTGCGTAGTTTTGATGGCCAGGTCATGATATTTCGTGATTTTTTCCAATTTTCTTTATGGGGTACCAGTCAAACCATATGTCATTTTAAACATAGTCAACCACACTCATTATGTTATTCACACTCATTCATTATGTTATTAACAATACTAGCAGAACTGATGAAGTCAAATGAGAGTCTTAGAATGCTAGAAAAAATGCATTTCGATTTAACAGGCAATAATATTAAATGGCAATTAAGCACATAAATGTGTATAAGAGAGAATTAATGTCTATGGAGATTCTCAGTCATCCAGGTCATGGTTTTCTCAAAGGTTCTTTTTCAAAAGGCAACTAGATTATGTTTTTATCCTTGAGGAAGATGTTTCACTTCTCATTCGAGAAGCTTTTTCAGTTCTGACTGGATGGTAGATGGATTACTTTTCAAAGGAGCTTACAAATGACTCCTGAATGGAAATGAACGTATTTGCAAAGAGTATGGGAAGCAAGAATATTTTTCTTTATAGTCTGTGTTAGACATGTATACTGAAAACACAAATCAAGTAAATGTTACTTACTGGCCAAATTCACACAACATGCTATACTAGACTAAAATGAAGTTGGGTAGTTTGTAATTTAGTACTATAGGAAACACTGCCATTTTCTTAGCATGTTGTGTGAGCTTTGTCATCACATTACAACATAATGATTTATGGGGATGGAGAAAGTCATAGTATGCAAATACTAGGCTAATATGAAGTTAATCCAGGTTTATTACGTCTGTGAGATGAATTGTGAGATGAACTTAGAGCAGTGGTAGGATTCAGCCACTTCGCGTCTATTCGGGAGAACTGTTTGTTAACTTTCTGAGCAGTTAGGAGAACCGGTTGTTGGAAGAAATTTGCTTTTGTTTTTTCCCCACTTTACAGGGTTAATCTTGTAAGGAAGGCTAATCTTTATTGCCCTGCTCATAGAAGCTGCCTCTTGGTTAAGCCTTATTACATTGTAACAGCTAAAGGTTCTTGGCAGTACATCCAGACTTACTGTCACCTGAGCTTCTCCTGAGTTTTCCCCCCCCCCCTTTTCTGGTACTTTGCTTTGCTTTATTAGGGGCTTGACTTTCTTAAAGGGGAAGGGTTGTTTTAAGCTTTTTATACTGCTGTTGGGAGGAAATACTCCCCTGTTGGAGTTCTTCCAGCCAGGATGCAACGATCAGCTGGAAAAAGTGATTTATGACTGTTTTCTATACTTATGACTGTTGCAGCATCCCCACAGTCATGACAGGCTGCGTGAGGCGAAGTTCCCCTCAATGTGAGTGACTTTGGGTTGGCCACACCCACTCAGTCACATGACCACCAAGCTACACCTACCCAGCTGGTCATTAGGGCAGAGAACCGATTGTTAAATTATTTGAATCTCACCACTGACTTAAAGAATGAAATGAAACATGAAACTTCTTGTTGCTTTGTACTGAAACAATGAAAATAATTTTCAGTGCCCAAAGACAAACAGAGAAAGGAACCCTTTGTTCAAAGATATCTTGCTTCTCCTTCACACACAGATGGAGGGTACAGGAGACTGAAAGATAAATAAAATAAGACCAAGGGCTCTCTGCAATCCACTGTCTTTTTTCCCAACGAATAAGAAGAAAAGAACACCTTTTCCAGTGATAAACGCTTCAAAGAACTCATCCCAGGTTTTCAGGGCACAATTCCTGTTTATGCTGTTGTTAAAATGGAAGAAAGATACAGCTGCATCCTTTGGATTCCGAAACACAACCAGAATCGTTGAAAGAAAAAAGAATATATTGCCATATAAGTGTAAAAACTAGGAGAGCAAAGCCAGAATAGTAAAAACAGTCCATTTTTTAAAAAAACAAAGTATGAAAGTTCAGATGTATTTGGAAATGAACTGAATAGGGATTAGAGATAAAATTATCAAATTAGGAGAACAATATTTTTTTTAAAAAAAGTTCTTTTACAAGACAGAATAGCAGAATAACCTAGAGGAAGGGACCTTGGAGGTCTTCTATTCCAGTCCCCTGCTCAGTCAGGAGACCCAGTACCTTTCTGAACAAATGGTTGTCCAATCTCTTCTATTTCCATTTCCTAAGTAAAGTATTGTAAGCAGCAAACCTAAGAATATTTGACATGAGATTTAACAATGGCTCAGTCGGAATAATTAAGTGAAGATACCACTGATTTGATAAACTTGTCTGATACAACACTAAATAATGAAATCAAGCTGCAGCAATCCCAGTCTTTGAGCTCCAATGTTGAACTTTTCTTGCTTGCTTGAAAAGCAGAAAAAGAAATCATTCAATTTTTATTTTCAATAAAATACAGTTTCTTATAGCTGTGCTCCAGGCCAGTTCAGGACCTGAAAAGGTGGTATGATCTTGGGCTTCTTGTCCTACTTTACTTTGTAAATTAATTTGACAACATCTTATTGATAGATGATATATGTACTAATGATATATAAAATACTAATTGAGAAAATGCAGGTACTTACTTTTGTCTTCTTTTCAAAAAGAGACCTGGGCAACATTTGAGGGATGAGGTGTGTTTTTATAACTCTTCTGGAAGGCAGTTTTTCCATCCTCTTTAATAATATTAAAATCATAGGAAGTTAACATCATTCATGCAAAGAAAATAATACACAATTATAAATTAGGGGCATTTAAATTCATCCCTAAAAAAACTGAGTCCCACTGATCTTTGTCATCCTAAACTCTGTGGTGGAATCTCCAGCTAGACTGGAGGGAGGTCTTAAGACAGGTCTGAGTTTGGAGTTATTGCGCTACAGGAAACAGCACAGGTCTGACTTCCCCCAGAATCCTTGAAGCCTTACAATAGCATTTGGACTTATATACCTCTTCACAGTGCTTTCCAGCCCTCTCTAAGCAGTCTACAGAGTCAGCATATTGCCTTTAACAAACAAGTCCTCATTTTACCAACCTCAGAAGGATGGAAGGTTGAGTCAACCTTGAGCCTGATGAGACTCAAACTGCCGAACTGCTGGCAACCAGCAGTCAGCAGAAGTAGCCTGCAGTACTGCATTTTAACCAATGCATCACCACAGCTCTTGCTGTTCCCAAGGGAATGCAATAATTCTGGTCAGATTCTTGTAACATAGACAACTAGCAACAAAACTCCTGTTGAAACTCTTCTTTGTGCTTTGTGGTTGCTTTACACTGACCCTACCTAATTATGTGATTGTTTCATATAAATCATACTGATTGATGTGAGGAAAGTTACTGTGGAATCCACAATGCAGTGTAAATGTGAAAGAATTGAGCAGCTACACTGACTGTCATTCTGAGACATGATACATGTGCTGTATTTGAAGAGTGATAAATTCTTCTGGGAAAGCATTGAGGTGGAGCGGACAAGGTTTTTTTCTTTTACATATATAGAGATCTGATACTAAGAGTTTAAAGGATGTTGAAAACAAGCTAGTGAGCCAGCAGAAAGGAAATTGGAGTTCAAGTTTTGGAACTGGGTGGGTGGGTGGGTAGGGGAACATGGCTTAAACCGGATTTAGTTAGTTTGGGTGCTAAAAGTTTTCAGGTTTCTGGTGTAATGGCAAGATCCCAGAAAAGAGAGCAGAATTGTGCTTTGATTATTTGCTCCTACCCAATCGGGGATTAGAGAAGACTCAAGAAGAAGGTAATTGTTTGGCTAGTCACAAGAGATTGCTATCTAAGAATAATTAACAAAAAAGGTAAAGGTAAAGGTTTCCTTGTCAGTCATGTGTGACTCTAGGGCACGGTGCTCATCTCTGTTCCTTGACCGAGGGAGCCAATGTTATCCAAAGAAAACCCATGGTCATGTGACAAGCATGGTTATCTGCCAAAGGCACACAGAATGCTATTACCTTCCCACTGAAGTGGTACCTATTAATCTACTTGCATTTGCATGCTTTAGAACTGCATGCATTTTTTCGGCCGAAGAGGTTGTAGAAAAAAATGCTTTTAAAAGTAAAAAAAAGCCTCTGATGATTGTGCGGCTCAGCTGGGCATGGGGGTGGGGGCAGGGATTTTTGCTACCGGTTCTCCGAACCATCCGCCTCCATTACTACGAACCAGGAGCATTTCACCCCTGATATAGGTGCTCTACACTATATAAATAGCACTCCTGTTTACAAACCCTTCTCGGCTTTTAAAACTTTCATGTGATAGAAGCTACTGAGTATTTCTCTGACTTCTGACCTTAAATTTTTCTGGATCTCCAAATTCGAGCAAAGGAAATATTGATAATTACTGCGATATTTGCTGCCTTCGCTTCTGTTCGTCTTCATCATATTTTTCAGAGGCAATTTCCAGCTGTGTTAAAATCTCCCCAACCCAGTTTAAACCTGAAGAATTGCAGAAATGTTGTCACTTAATATGTAAAAGTACATATCTTGACCATAAGTCATTTCAATCATATGAGAGTTGAAAACATAAACACAGAATGAGAAAATGCAGGAATAAACATTGTTCATGAAACTTCAAAAAAAAAAAAATGAGAGGCAGGTGCACTTCAGGTGTCTGGTGCATGCACAGTAACTTTAAGTATGTAGACTTGTTGAGTAAGAATTTCATATTGAACAAGTAACTAGACATTAGCCATTATTAATAAAAATTGGCAACTATCAATTGTCTTCTTAAAACAAGAATATAGAAACATAGAAAGCTGTCTGATAGAGCTATATTATAATCAACATTATATGAAATATTCATGGTCTCAAAATCGAAGTCCTTGCAACCTTGAATTGTTAAATCTATCTGGTTTCACTAGTTATGTGCTGTATGTAATTCTTTTGGGGTATATCCATAGAATACAGAATTTATCAACACACCAGTGTTTTGGCCTGCCCAGATCCTGATGAAGTCATTTTTCAATACTACACAAACAATAGGAAAATGAATTTTACAATTTTGTTTATGTATTTTCATACATTGCATGGATTGATTTGGAAAATATGACATTTGACATATTCAGAATTACAGTATAGTTCATATAGTTGATTATTTTAAGCAGAAATGCCAATATCATTGTATGACCCCTGTATTTCTGGAAACACAGAGAAGATCAAGAATGTCATCTTAAACATAATAATCTGTGAGGATTTATTTAACCCATCATAATAAAATGTCTAGCGCTTTGGAATCTGCTAGTTTTTATTTAACAGGAATTTTGTTACAAACTCTAAAGAAACTATCAAACATGCATACATTTGACCAGGATGATATAAATTATCCTGCCTTGAGAAGAAGGCTGGACTAGAAGATCTCCAAGGTTCCTTCCTACCCTATGATTTTCTATTCTATGTGTACAGAGACAAAGGCATTCCTTGCAAAATTGTGATGCTTACCTGTTTTGGGGTATGCCACAAGTACGACATCATCTTCCCGAGCTCTAAAAGTATTAATACTTTTCAGAGTTTCCAGGGAACAGATCATAGTGGGATATAACACCCCATCATACATAAATGTCTGTTCCGTAAGAGCCTTCTTTTCATTTTCTTCCAACTTTTCATCCAGAACTTTGCTTAGGTGTTTTTGAGTCATGATTGTGCTATTCTAAGACCACAGATGGGTAGCTTAGAGATTCAGTTGGCTTCGTAAGTGAAGCTAATCCATTTATAGAGAAATCAACTGTCACATGACAAAGAACACACTTGAAGAACGGATCTTGTTACTAATTAACTGTCATGAAATAAATCTATGAACAAAGTTTTTTCAATCCTTCCTCCTGCAAAAAAAAAAAAAAAAAAAATTCCAATGAAGTTGTGGCCAACTTGGATTGAACAGATAACACGTTAGAGAAAAAGATATTCTTAAGGGAATAACTGACCTGAGGCAACCTTCTCTAAAAATGGGGCTAGAGTTGCTGAGTTTATGAAACACTTGCTGGACAGCATGCTAGAAATCTCAGAGCTACACTTTCTCAAAGCAAAAAAGGTGTCAGTAATTAGCCATTGCAAAAGTAGCATATTCTGCTAGCAATTTTAACCCTCATTTTTCTTATCTCTTTTTCTTTGTTCAGTTGCCATTGCCATAGCCCACTCAAACTGCGTTTGAGAATAGCTGCTTTTGCCAAATTGCCAGATGGCATGCATGGCACAGAGATCACATGATAAAAGGAAAAGAGCTCTCCTAATGCAGATTTCTCTCTGATTCAACATGTACCGAATTTCCCTACATGCAATTTGCTAGATGAGTTAATGTTTCGGACCAGATGTAGCAATCTTCTGGAAGACCTGTGCCCAGGGGTGAAATTCAGCAGGTTCTGACAGGTTCTGGAGAACCAATAGCGGAAATTTTGAGTAGTTCGGAGAACCGGCAAATACCACCTCTGGCTGGCCCCAGAGTGGAGTGGGAATGGAGATTTGCAGTATCCTTCCCTTGCCATGCCCACTAAGCCATGCCCACCAAGCCACATCCCGCCCACCAAGCCATGCCCACAGAACTGGTAGTAAACAAATTTGAATTCCACCACTGCCTGTGCCCATAAATAACTAGAATGAATCTCATCAATACAGAGAACATCTGTGCTGATATCTTCTCATTCAGGAGATTTGAAAGATGGCTAAAGTCTTCATCCAAGCCTCCATCTTTCCTTACCTACCACAGCCCATCACCTGTTAAGGAGAGCAATTGGTGATTGATTTCTGCCCCAGCAGGTGAAGCTCAGTGGCAGTGGAAATAATACTGGGGATTCCATCAATCACAGTTCTTAAATTGTCTTATGTGAATGCTGTAAGGATAGCACCACTCACAAGCCTTCTTACTGAAGCAAATTATAGCTTAGCCATTGGGGCATGTAATTTACATTAGGAATATAGGGATGTCAAGAAAGTCAAGATGGCAGCTACTAAATCAAACTTGTGAAAAAGAGGCAGGGCTTCAGTCACATATTATGACCACCACTTTGATATGTTTGACACTCACACAACCTATGGATGTGTCTAATTTATGCTGATGTACCCTTCCATTAAGTCAATGATAGGAGGAAATTATTAACAGGTCCAGAAAGAAAAGCTAAAGATTTAGATAGTTTGTTATGTATAGCGATCCACCCAACTGTAAGCAAAGACAGTAGGCTAGAAAAGAGCAGTTTGGTTTAGTGATGAAGGCATCAAACCAGAAACTATGAAATTAGGTACAAAGTCAGCTGAGCAGCCTTGGGCCAGTCACTCCTTCTCAGCCCTGGGAAGGAAGAAATGGCAAATTATTTCTGTAAAAACTAGCCAAAAAAACTGAGGGACTTGTCCAAGCAGTCAACAGGAGTCACTAACTGACTCAAGGCACACACACAAAGATTCAGTAGTGAATGTAAAGAGAATGGCATGCATTGGTTGTTCTGGGTTAATGCAGCCCCGTTTTATCCTCTCTATCTCCCAACCTCTTCTACTGCTATTCTGTTTCTCTCCCCCATAGTAGAGCGTGAAATGATAAAAAGTATAAATTCATTTGTATTACGACCAAGATCATAACAGTGGAACTGTCATTAGAATTAAGTTCCACCAGATTATTTATTGTTTGGGAATAAAGCAATGGAATTTTGCCTCTGAGGAGAAAAATAGCTGCACCTAATACCTTACTTGTCTAAAAACCAATGTAATTGACTCACTGGAACTTCTCCCTTCTTTTTAATTATCAGCAATTGAAGGAGTTTGGAAGAAAATGTCAAGAAGTAGTTGATATTTACTCTTGCTTGTTTTGGCATTAAAAAAAAGTTTGGTCAGATTTAAACAAAAAAAACAACAAAACCCTTCACTCCCTTTCACATTCTTTTCAACCTTTTTTTAAAAAATTGTTTTTATTAAACCATTTTCTTCATTTTACATTGCAATTTCCATCTTTGCAACATTCCTGTACTGATATACCTTCACCTCATATATGTTATTATGTATACAATCTGTAGTTATTATTCTGAATGTTTTTTACTTTTTACATTGTATAACAATTTACTATAATATCATATATTCTTTATCTCCTAATCCTTGCATCTACTATCTAACCAGTTATACCATACATTCCAAATTAAATAATATTCCGTTTCTCCTTTATCTTTTATTTCCATTGTCAGCCTATCCATCTCTGCACAGTCTAATATTTTCTTTATCACCATCTCTTCAGATGGTATATACCCATTTTTTCAAATTTGCACGTAAACTATTCTAGTTGCTGTAATTACACGTAATATTAAATATTGGGGTTTTTTTTATCATAGTTCCTATTAATATACCTAATAAGAATATCTCCGGTTTTAGTTCTATTATAAATTATAAATTGACAATGTCGGCAGCATATAGAGAGAATCTATACAAAATGTTTTACTGATGGCATCTACCTCCAGCAAGATTAGCAAAAATGTTTCCAACCAGATCTTCAGAATGTTGAAAATGTAAACAGACACAGGGAACATACTATCATATATGGTGAACATGCCCAGTAGCAAAAAAATACTGGACAAAGATAAGAAAGTGGCTAGAGGAAATAATAAAACAACATTCTTTTCAACCTTGTTTTCATGTTTTGATGCTGAAAGAGCTTGGCAGAGAGGGGATGGGAATGGATAGTTATTAGACATCCAGCAAAAAGAAGACATGTCCTACTTTTTCTCCTCATGTCCTCCATTCAGCAGAAATAGCTTAAAATAAAATATAATCTGGGGTTTTTTTTAGTGTCTTGGAATTTAAAAAAAGATATTGGATTGTTTTTACAATAGTAGTCATTGAAATTTTTATGTATTGTGATCTTGAAAATTGCCAGCTTCTTTCCTGCATCTATTAACAGATTCGGCTGCCTGGATGTGCATTGTTTATTTCCTGATTCCAGAAATCAGCTTCCACCTAATCCCTTCAAATCTATGAGCAGTGTTGTCTCCTAGATCACATGACTTGTCTAACATATCTATGGTGATATATGAAAAGCACTTTGTCATCAATTCTATAGCATTGCTAGCATATGATTTTGAAAATTAAAAAATTGTTAGAAAAATACAATTGAAAGACTAGTCTTTATGACACTGAAGAGTTATTTCATATACATGAAATATACATATATATATATATATACATATATATGTATATACATATACATATATGTGTGTGTGTGTGTGTGTGTGTGTATATATATACACACACACATTAAAACATATATACATATTCTTGCTGTATTTTTTTCACAGATATCGAGTAAATTAAGTAGATATTGTGCCCTCCTTTCCACCCCATTTCCAATTGTCTGTATCCTTCTTTGTCTGATCAGACATCTAGTAACCCTAAGTATGGACTATTGATCCATCTCTCCCTGGCCAAAGGTTTGTGCTAACAAAACTTTCTGTCTGCCTTCCCTCTCCTCTTTCCTTGACCCTCATATAATTAAAATACCTTGAGATTTCCAACTTTTGCTTTCACGATACAGCAAATGATTGGGGAATTGAAACAGGCCACTTTCTTGCAAAAGTTGAAATATACAACCCCTTGCCCATTATATGACCTGCTTCACACAGTTACAAAGGTGCTGCAAGGAATAAAAGCTTAGAAGAAGAAAAAAATCCCTTTTCCTTCTGTCAGAGGAATGTCTTCCCTTTGATAATGTCTTGTTCAGGTCAAAAACCAGAAGCTATAATTCAGAGTTCAAAAGTTTATTAGGCACATAAGGCAATAGTTGTCACGGTTTCAAACCAAACCAGCAAAGGAAGAGGTCACACTGTGAGTAGAACAGGTCTCTTTACTGGAGTCTCAGCTTGGCAAGTGGTGAACAATAGAGTAAAGGGGTTTCTAGGCAGCATTACTGGCTTCTGCTAGCCAGCTGGCTATATGGACTCAGCACGCTCCATCCTCCTGTTCCTGGTTGCTCCCTGGCCGGCTCAAGCAAGTACTTTTTTGGCCCAGCTCTAGCAAGCACTCCTTGAGCCCATTTGCTCTCTGGCTGGCTCCAGCACGTACTCTTCAGGCCTGGATGGCTTCTGAACCGACCACAACTGGCCTTCCTGGCTCCTCCTCTCCCAGCATGAGTCCCATCACCCGGCACCCATCTGTGTCCCCATGCATCCCCCTCCCCCTACATGTGTGTGGCAACTCCAAAATGGCCGCTTCGAATAGTGTGCTGTCTCAGACGTTGACAATAGTACTGGGTGAGGCTGGGCCCCTTCCAAGTTTGAAACACTCTTTTATAGATGGGTATAGAGCAAATTTGGTGTAATGGTTAAGGCAGCAGGCTAGAAACTGGGAGACTGTGAGTTCTAGTCTTGCCTTGGGGATGAAACTAATTAGGTGACCTTGGGCTAGTCATGTTTTCTCAGCGTTAAGAAGGAGATAATGGCAAAACCTTGCCAGAAAACTGAGGGGATTGTCCAAGTAGTCTCTGAGAATTGGACATAATTGGATGGCGGTGGGGGGGGAAGCTATTCTGGACATATATAGCCCTAAATTTGTTATGTTTATCTTTCCTAATAAAGTATGGCAAAACATGGGCAGAGTGATTTTTAACAACTCTGCAACACATTTGTTTCACATTTTTTTCTACTAACCTCCAAAGCTGGTCCAAAGGGATATCGACATCAATATTGATGTTGCGTAGCACATTGTAAGTCGCCCTGAGTCTCCGGAGAAGGGCGGCATATAAATCAAATTAAATATACATATAATGTTAAAATGAATCAGCACCAGGACTGAGACCTAACTCCATCCTGGCTCACTACATGTCATCATTAAGGACAATCAGTTTTGTCACCATACAGAACCATGGCCTCATTGAAATGGATCCAGATAATCTCTTTCCATTAGCTTCCTCTAGAGGTGAAGCCTACCCACCCTCCTCATAACTCCTTTCCCCTCAAAAAAATGGTTGGAGACTAAATAGGAATTGTCCAGGATCATTGGGTTCAGTAATTATCTTAAGAAGAGGGTTCTTCAACACCCTTCAAGGTGGGACTGCACACTGCAAACATAACCAATGGTGGAATTCAAATATTTTTACTACCAGTTCTGTGGGCATGGCTTGGTGGGCTTGGTGTGGCTTGGTGGGCGTAGCAGTGGAAACATACTGCAAAATCTCCATTCCCACCCCACTCCAGGGGAAGGATACTGCAAAATCCCCATTCTCTCCCCACTCCTAGGAGAAGGATTTTGCAAAATCTCCATTCCCAACCCACTCTGGGGCCAGCCAGAGGTGGTATTTGCCGGTTCTCTGAACTACTCAAAATTTCCGCTACCTGTTCTCCAGAACCTGTCAGAACCTGCTGAATAGCATCCCTGGACATAACCACATGGGCCCAACCAAATAGGTTTGTTCTACACAGAGCGAAGGATACAGACAGAGCTGGGAGGTTTCTGTTAAATCTGATGGATATTTAAGTGCATCAGAGCTACATCTTTCCCTCTTATTTTTAAACTGCTTCATGAGCTACATAATGACGAGGTCATCTAGATATTTAAGCTAAAATGGACAATATCTCATATTTCTATTTGTTAATTCCCCCTGAAGAGAATACAACTAAAATGTCCCCCTGATATTTAAACTGATATCTGAGAAACTTGGGGAGGAAAACTCAAAACTTAATAAAAATATTAAAAATGAAATATGGAAATCAGCTGATCAGGATAATAATACCTGCTGACTATGTTCCCCAAATTACAATGTTTTTTATTATTGTTTTAACGATCTTAAGACTTTTTCTTTAGGCAACAGTTTTTATTGCAGGTTTATCCAGAACAGTTGATGAGAAAGCCTTATTGTATCCAATTAATTTCATTGCAATTATATTTAATGCACTTGAAATAAAAGAATAAAGCCATTGGTATTATAAGAGGATGTTTGAGGCTGTGCGAAAATATGAAGTTATAGATGCTATCAAAGTGTTGTAATAATGAACACTTCCCTGTGGATCAAAGCTTTAAAATGCTGATATTAGACCTAGAGAACATAAGGATGAATTCTGAGTTAACAAATGCACTGAAAATTAAATGAAACAGCTTTACAAACAGTCAATTAAAACCATCTATGTAGGTCAGAAATACAATAAACAAAAGCAGCTATTTTTATAATGTGGAAATTGAGGCTTTGCTAAATATTTGGAGGAAGTGGAAATGTTTACTGTGCCTGCCATGGTTACAGGCAACTTGAGCCAGACAGGGTCTTCAAAGCAACCTTCCACGGAATACAGCTGCTTTAACCGTTTAGAGATGGTAGACAACCATTTTTCACACTTATGACAGTTACAGCGTCCCCATGGTCACGTGATCAAAATTTGGATGCTTGGCAACAGGAATATGTTTATAATGGTGGCAATGTCTTGGGTCATGTTTTACAACTTTCTGACAAGCGAAGTCAATGGGGAAGCCAGATTCATTTAAATTTTCAATGAGTCATGTACATATTTATGTCAGTTATCAATCTTGTTCTAACATGATCTTAATTTTTTAAAAATTTTAATAGTACCCTGGAGGTCCTATATAGAGTATCTTTGTATATGGAATAAGTATATTAATAAAGAAAATAACATATGAACAGATAAAAGAGGTACAGTTACTAATGTTCAGATATATGGATTCTTATATTCCATATAAGATAGCAATGAATGGAACGATGCAAGTTTCAAGGTGGAGTAGGATTCATTTAACAATTGTGGCAAGAAAGGTTCTAAAAATGGGGCAAAACTCACTTAACAACTGCCTTGCTTAGCAACAGTAATTTTGGACTCATTTGTGGTTGAAATTATATTCCTTTTTGCATTTTGACCTTTTGATTCCTCTAAAGGCACCATATGTTATTGGAGCTCTACCTCTCTCCACACATACTTTGGGAGATAGGTGGTGGTAGCAGAGACAATCTCAAAGCAGAAGACAGAGCCATGGTAGGAGCAACCTGAGTGGTTTTGGAAAAGAAGGTTTGTGACAACCCTAAAATTAGACCAGAACATGAAACTGTTCTATAGGCTCCATAGAAAGACTATAATTATACTTTATTGAGATAGGTGATAGTAACAGAATCTTGCCTTTCTGCTTTTGTTTTACCTTCTCTCTCTCTCTTATCTCATTAAATCAGCCTGAACCACTTCCAAAACAATGTTCTACTGTAAGGAATGTTGTTGAACCCCAAATATTTCCCCCGAATATTTCCTTCAAGGCAATCTCCATGGATCTGTGCCTTCAGCCTTACATCCTGCAGGCTTAAAATCCTCTACAAATTATTTGCTGTGACTTTTGTAAATTATAGAGGAGAAATTCTTTAAAGATTCTCTAGCGATAGCAATAGAGATATTTATTACTAGCAATAAAAATATTTCAAGAAATCCAAGTGGTTCTTGTTTTCTGACTTTGCCAGTCTCCTACAGCTTGACATTAATCTTAAAAGCCTACCATACAATATTATACCTGGTGTCCTTACTAGAATTGCTCTGGGTCTTTTTCTCACACTTTCCCCTACCCTTGGACTTAAAATTCTCCACTGCAAGAATCTTATCTTGCTCCTTGGTTTGCTAGTTTCCCATTAGTGTTCATGAAAAAGAGGCAGTTTTCAGTCTTTTAAATTATCCAGATATTGCAGAAATAATACACTACTGAGAAAGGAATTTGTGTGAAATTAACTCCTCATATACCCAGGTCATGTGGCTGGATTAACAGAGCAATAATAATATTATTTAACAAAAATTGGAGGCAATGTCTGTGTTTCACATTCCCTTCCGTTAAATCTCATAATAAAATATCCAGAAAAGTCAAGAAGAGATTTCCTTGATCAGAAAAAAGACAATATTTATTGCTGACTGGAAACGGCTTATAGACTTTTTGTGTGAAACAGGAAAAAAATGAATTTATAAAGAGCCTATGTTTTAATTTATATACTTATAATTGTACTTATAACTTCTGTAAAGAAGATCAGAAGCTACTCTTTGTATCTTTTTTTCTGTTTTTCTATTACTTTTTTCTTCTCTTACACTTTTATCATTCTAATTTTTCCTTTCTTTTTCTTACTTTATATTAGTTTTAGTTTTTCTTTTAAAAATCTTTAATACATCTATAAATTAAAAAAGTAAGCAAAAGAAGACAAAGACAAAGAACAGGAGAAATTAAAATTAGGAGTCAAATTAATATGGTTAGGATATCTATTACATTTATTTTTGTTTTCCTTCTGCAACAGTCAGCTTTCCACAGAAAAATTAAACTCTTTTTTACATTTGACATATTTAGGTTTAGTAATATTTATTTGCTGTATTTAGATCAAAATTTTGTGCAATAGTCCTTGCTTAAGTACAGTAATCGGGATCAGCAACTGGATTAGACACAGTTGTAAATGTGTTGTTATGCAGGTGGATTGACTTATGATAGTAGTTGTGGCAATTCTCATTGCCACTGTTAAATGAATTCTGCACAATTGTTATGTGTAACATCACATGATCATTATTTGTGACTACCTGGTGGCTTCCCTTCTTTTCTCTCTACCTGTGTTGGTGTGTACAAGTGTGAATTTCCTGTTACTAGCATTCATTTAGATTGGCAGCATGCAATCAATTAATTTTCTGTTACGATTTATGATTAAGATTTCAATGAACAATACATAATTACATTTCAAATTGATTTCAGTATTTAATAATATATATGAAAATCTGTGTATATGGGTGTGTGAATAAACACACACAAACATATGTATGGTTGAAGAAGTAGTGTGATTAAGAGCTTGTTGATTTCTATACAATAAAAGGTCATATTTTAGATTTCTTTCTAACATCTATGCAGTTGTCTTATAGTTCTAAAATATTTTGTCATAAATCTGAATAGAAATGAATATGCTATCAGCAGGTTTAAGTAATGCAATTAAGCTTAGAAATTTATATAAATTTTGTCAGAAACTTCTTGAAATAATTTCTATTCCCCTTTCAGATTAGGGATTAGAGATATCAGAGCAGAGATTACATAAAACTCATACATTTATTACAAGTAAATAGAATGCCTTGTTTCTAAGAGTGGAATTGTTTTAGACTGGAGCTGATAGCTTTTTTCCTTGATCTTCATGTCTTGCAGTAACGATCATAGTTTATCAATTTTCCCACTTTGGTTCCTTCTAAGCGCTCTTTAAATACGGTGTCCATCTCCTTGTTGTTTGCTTCACTAAAAAGTGTTTTCCAGTCACTTACTCCACCTGTAAACAAACAATTATTTTCCTTTTCTTATATGAAAACCACACATCTTGTACTGTCAATAAGTATTTGCCTAAAGTCTGCAATACTATTGAATACTCGGAGAAATAAATAATAATTAGCTGTTTTACAAATGCTTTTTTCAAATGCTCCATACCTGCCTTTCTGGGTATATTTCCATCCATCCATCCATCCATCCATCCATCCATCCATCCATCCATCCATGCATTTTATATATAGCTGAATAGCTCAGAGTGCATAGTCCTTTGCAAATATATACTGTCAATTTATAAGCAGATGGAAATGGCTGCTGTTTGTACTTATTTATTTTGTGGATGTTTTATTGTTTTAATGTTTTTAAGTTGTTTTACTTATAATTTTAGAAATAGTTAAGTCACCAATTAATCTTTAACAATTTAAGAAGATGTTGGTTAACCATTTGTCTGAAGTGGTGTAGGGTTTCCTTTCTAAGCAGGGAGTTGGACTAGAAGACCTCCAAGGTCCCTTCCAACTAATACAGATACTACAAATTTGATTTTAAAAGTGATTTTTTTAAATCTTTGGCAGTTTCCTGTAGTTAAAAATATATACAGTAATTATCCAGTGTTATTCAGAGATGAAGTAAACGTTGTACAACTATTACTTCTCTCTCTCTCTTTAAAAAAGGAATGATCATGGACATAGAATTTGGACGTTGGGAGTTTATTCATCATCAAATCATTATAGACAGATTAAACTCTAGCATGGCTAACCGGATTTGTAATTATTATGCTTCTCTCGTTTTGTGTCCACCTCTATTTAAAAATAATAATAAAAGTTTATTCCTTTTTTCTATATTCTAAACAGAGCATAGTTTTCCTTTAAATTAATAGATTTGATCATGCATTCTGTGATGGCTGCTGAATTCTTTATTTTTTAAAAAAATGCAAATGCTCAAGAGCAAATTAGTTAGAATTTCATATCATTTTCTCTATCTATGGAATAGGGATGAATAATTAATTCTCACTAAAATAGGATATCATATTTACCAGTAGCTTCAATGATGTAACGAGTGCAACATTATGGATTTTCAAAAGTTACCTTTCCGGAAAAGAACTTCACCAAATTCTCCATGGGTTGTTTTAGATTTTTCTTTCATCGTCTTAAATGTGCTCCTTTCTGCAACACCTTGAAAGTCTTCCTCATTTAAGTTCAATTCAAGAAATGTGGAAATCTTTTTGGCTCCTAACGCTGGGTTCTGAAAAAGTGATCAATTTGTATTGCTGGTGAAAAAAAACCCCTCATTTATTTAATGTCCCATTTCTAAGACAGATATCTGACCAACTTTGGGAAGGGAATGATGCAATATATCTTCATGTCTAAGGTTCCCTCTGGTTTTCTCATTCTAAATGAGATGCTATGCTCATTCTAAATGCTATGGCTACATTCTGCACCATGCCTGCATGGTTTCAGTTACAATCAGAAAGTTCGACATGAATATATAAATATATGTATAAATACACACACACACACACATTATTATAGGGAGCAAATACAATTTCCCCATGCTCAGTTTGATCTCATTTCATGTTCGTGGATGTTGGTTTATGCTGTGGTTGGCTGGTTGGCACTGTTATTTTTACTTCTTTCCTAGAGCAAAAAGGGGTGAAATAATTATTTGGGGGAAAAGAATCAATAAACAACACAGAGTTTCCTTAACTGAAAATCATATGTGCTAACTGCTGGAGGATCATGGGTCTTTCTTGATTATGAAGTTCTTACAGGAAACCTGGAGGTCATTGATCATCTATTTTTTTTTTCTTGATCATTTTGGTAATAAGAATAGAAGACCAGTAAAAGAGATTCAGTTAGTTGGACTTTTTAACTGTTTCTATAGAATGCATTTAAAGAAACTCTAGAATATTTTCGCATGAGACGTATACTCTGGCAGAAATGTTAAAGAAGCTTAACTGATATTTAGAATGGATTCTGAACATCTAGCAGTGATTAGAATTCTGATCTGATTTGTTCCAGAAAGATATGGTGTTAAATTCCTACTACACCCTGAAATTCGCATTGTTCTTTCTCTAAGTCTTTCCATTCATTACTGTTTGTGAATATAAGAATCCATATATCTGAACAGTATTAACTTTACCTCTTTTATCTCTTCATATGTTATTGGCAAGACATTTTCTTTATCAATATACTTGTTCCATGTACAAAGATATTCTATATAGGATCCCCAGGGCACTATTGAAATTTAAAAAAATAATTAAGATCACATCTGAACAAGATTGATAACAGACATAATAAGTATATGACTCATTGAAAATTTAAGCTGGTCTCTGAATATCATTTCTATAGAGTCTAGTTTTTTTCCAATCCTTTTTCCTCAATTCTAATGTCCCTGAATATTGCAATTATCTAGAAAAAATACTCTATTCTTTTAAATTATGTCTGGTATGTTGTGTGTTAGTTAGTAATCAATTTACATATGAAAATCACATAAAAATTAACATCATCGGTAGTGTTTAATTTTGTGATGATACCAGATTTAGGAAACTCAGAAATTATAGTTTTGCATAGATGCCAATGTATTGTAGTACTTATTCAGTTCTGACATGGTTTATAATCTGAGCATAAACAAGCATATACAAGCAATATAAGTTAATTGGAAAATTGATATGGTCATTATTATTCCAAACCTTCCATCTAAATAACACTCTCGAGATATAATAGATTTCTTTTTGCTAAATATTGGTAACTGGATTTAAGCCAAAATAATATGTATCTTTCTTTTTTCATTTGGCCTATATGTAACAATGACTTAACATGAAATTACATTAGCTGCCAGAGGTTAGAATGAAATACCTTGAAAAACTGAATTACAGTTTTGGAAATAGCAGTAGCAATAGCACTTAGACTTATATACCACTTCACAGTGCTTTACAACACTCTAAGCAGTTTACAGAGTCAGCATATGTCCCCCAACAATCTGGGTCCTCATTTTACCGACCTCAGAAGGATGGAAGGGCTGAGTCAACCTTGAGATGGTCAGGATCGAACTGCTGGCAGTGAGCAGTGAGTTAGCCTGCAATACTGCATTCTAACCACTGCATTACCATGGCTCATCTACTTCTCTGGGCCTCTCAAATGGAAAAAGGCCAGCATACAGAATGAATGAGTGAGTTAATGAATGAGTGAACATATTTTTCTGCTATTCTATTGATTTATTAGTTGGATTTATATTCTGCCTTTTGTGCAGAAGTTCAAGGCCGCATACATAGCACACCTTCTTATTTTTTCCTACAATAACAATCCTGGTAAGGAGACTGGACTGAGGCAATGAGAAATGTTTGCTACTCTTTCCAAATAATATTATTTGTTCCTATATCAGAAAAGGAATCTGTTCATAGGATTAACTATGATTTTTTGAAATAAGCTGAGAACCTGAACTCAAATTTGAAGTGTGTCTGCTTGAACAAAGCATACAGTAATGAATAAAAAATAATGATCAAGATAGACAGGTACCGTATTTTTTGGAGTATATGACGCACCAAAGTATAAGTCGCAGCTTAGTTTTTGGGGAGGAAAATGGGGGGGGGGAAATCTGCCTACCAGGTATTCATCGACCTTAGTCTGGTCAGCTTCAGCACATTAGTTTGCTGGCTTTGAGCACGCCTGTGCGCTTCTTATCCCCTGCTTGGGGATATAAAACAGCTTCTAAGGAGCTAAACAGCTGAGAGGGAGTAGCAATGAGAAAACCAGGCAAGGCTTGGAAGATCGCTTCACTCACTGGCACCTCATTAGGGCTTAGAAAGCTACATTCAGAGTATAAGAAGCACCCAAATTTTCAGCCTCTTTTAGAAAGGAAAAAGTGTGTCTTATACTCCGAAAAATACGGTACTGTGTTGTTCATATCTACAGACATTAAACAATTGGAATGAATAAAAATTCTACTTTTTCCTATCATTAAAGCTCGGAAGAACTCTTCAAATGTATCATAGGGAGGATAAGGACTGAAGTTGTTTGAAAAATGGAAAAAAGATGCAGCAACATCTTTTGGATTTCGAATCAGCATCAGCACCTAAAAACCAAAAAACATTAGAATATCAAATGAGAAAGCATAGATTATATCTCCAAAATGCACCAGATTCTCAAACTACCTTTTAATCACTGAAATCTTATATACACTTGCCTGGGTGAATACCCGAATCACATTCAGTTCCTGGTATCTTACTTGGTATATTAATACAAAGATGTTAGGGAACAGAATGGCCTAGTGAGACATTATATTGCCAGATTAGGTGGGTGGACGGCAAGATTGGAAGTTTTTGAAAGTAGCTTGCCCTTGCCTTCTTCTTAGGCTGAGAGGGAGTGACTGGTCCAAAGTCACCCAACTGGCTTTATATCTCATTTAGCCCGATGCCTTAGCTACTACACCAAACTGGCTCTCTAGATTAGTATGGAACCTCCATTTCAAATCTAGTTACAATTACTTCCCCAAATGATGCCTCTGAATTACTAAAGGGCATAGCTTTAATTTGGAAACAGTCATATCCTAAAATGCAATTAAGTTGCACTGCAGTAATTATAATTATCCAAATTTAAAGGACTTATCAACAAATAATTATAGTAAACACAACTATTTACTACCCAGTCATCCATTTGTATGGTACATAATGATTATTATATTAAGCATGCTCTTGCTTATCTTTTCTTATTTTTTTTCATTGTTCAAGGCTGACTTTATCGATATACTGGTAGAAGTGCTTGTTCAATTTTATCAAGATTGTTACAATTTTAGGGCATTAAATCGGCTACTTACTTTGGCTTTGTTCTTGAAAATAGATGGTGGGAATCTATCAGGACGGAGATGAGTAAACATCACTCTCCTGGAAGGATAAGTATCCATCCTCTTCAATAATAAATAAATAAATAAATAAATAAATAAATAAATAAATAAATAAATAAATAAATAAATAAATAAATAAATAATCAACTCCCAGAATTCCCCAGCCAGCATGAGAAACACAAGATTGGACAATTCAGGTTTGAATAACTCTTGGACACTCTTTAAATTAAATTTCAAAGTCACAAAAATTATGTTAGAATTTCCCTTCTCTACCATCCCACAATCATAAAATCAGAAATTGTTTGGAAATAAGTTTATTGAACTCAAAAATCACGCCTGGTTTTGCAGGGGGAAAAAATCTAGGTAAAAATAATCCAAAGCATGGATTAGACTAAACTAGGCAAACTAAACTAGACTAGACTAGACTAATAATCACACATTTCAAATATGCAAATCTCCAGTTTTCCCACTCAATTTTAGCACCAAAAGTAACACACTTACTGGTCAGTGGATTGGTTAATATATCAACCAAGATCAATTTTATCTCAAAGACGGAGTCATGCAGAATCAACCCAGCTGTGCTAGATCAAACATAGTCTGACTGACTAATTTTATTCTGGGGACACCCTGCAAAAATACTCAATATTTTACCTCTATTGCTGTTTTAATATACGGTCTGATGAAAATTTACCACGATTGAGTAGGCAGTGTTTGTCAGTCTGCATAAATAATACTAACCTTATACTTTTCAGTATCTCCTATTTCGAGATAAGGAAATTCTGCTAGGAGCAGTTTTTCATTCAACTTCTCTGGTTCATATTTCTTTGCGGATGTTATTACTAAATCAGTAACAATCTGGCCAACCCAGTTGGTACCTGGAAGGGGGGGGGGACAAAATTAAATACAATTATAGTATATAATTGTAGGGTAAAAACATAAAAGTAATACCAATCAATTTACAATTGAAATCTTGTGAAAAAAGTGTAGGAACTGGACACATTCCAGTGAACATATGGCAGTATTTAATGTTTACCGTTTATTACCAAAATGTTTACAAATAGTCACTAACCAAGGTAGTTCCAAAAAAAGAAAAGAAAAGAAAGGAGAAGCTGTATTAAGCTTACTTAACCACTGCACTTTTCACCAATTGCACTTTCCAAATGCTTTTATAAAGTATAACCTCTCTAAAATGCATTGGAGTAATCAAGACAGGAAATAACCAAGGCAGAATAATTGTAGCCAAATTCCACTGGCTCGTTAAAAAGTATTTGGCCACATAATGCCAACTGTCATAGAATTACAAGCAATTGGGCTTTTGTGTTCATACTGCTTATTAAATGAAATTATCAAGTCTGCATAAATAAGGCTAACCTTACACGTTTCACTATCTCCTATTTCAAGATATGGAAGTTCTGCTAGAAGAAGTTTAGAACCTAAAACTCTCAGAAAACCCAATTTTTTATTTTTTTTTTAAATTTGATTTATTTTAAAAAAAAATTTAAATTTTATTTTATTTTATTTTATTTATACTATTTTGCAGACCAAGCATTAGGGATACGAGAAGCATTGAAATAAAATACTTCTGCTTTGACAAAGTGGACACGCCGCTTTCAAGGCAGTCGCTTCTCAAGGTTACTTTGAAAACTGCTAGGATCTAACAAAAATCCTGCCAAAATATTAAAGTATTAAACACCTACTATAGGTTGTCTTTCCTGCTTCTGTAGAATGAAAGTGACATTATATATTCAACAGGTAAAGTTCAATTTTAACCTCTAACATTGGCAGGAATCTATTTCTGAATGGAGCTCTTAGTCAGGATAGAAAACATTTGGACGTAATGGAGGCTTCAAAGTCTATCTTTGCTGCTGACAGAACTAAAATTCTGATGAAACAAAGTGCAAAGTCCATATCTGTCCAAAAGTTTTTCCAGGATCTTTTTCCTTACAACCTTTGGACTTGCAACACTCTCAGTCAAAGTATGCCTTTTAGAAAAGGTTTGCATTACGACTTGCCAAATTTAATTTCAGGAATACTTTGATGAAATGCACATATCCCACGATTTCTAGGAGTGTTTTGTAACGATAGACTTTCTGATGTTAGAGTACTACATTCTCATTTTCCAAAATACATGTTGACCACAAGTCCTTGCACGCTTGTAAACAATTTCAAGTAATATAGGTAACCCGCATTAAGACATTTGCACATTTTGATAACTAGATCTGGATTAATAGTTTTAACTTTCAGTGCAATAGTAGTAACCCCATTTGTACATAGAATCCCTTGGGGAAAAGATAGACAAAGTAAAAGCAGTTAAATAATACACACCTTGACAGTGAATCTTGGATCCTTTGACTACTTTTTTCTCATCAGCATGGCAAGGCCTCTTTGAACTCAGAATTTATTTGAGCCTATTTCCTTATTGTAATATGGAAAAACTTGCCTTTGATTATTATATGATTATCGATTATTTGATTATTATAGTCCATGTCCAAGGTAAGTTTTCAACACATTGTCCTCATTTACATGAAAATATATTTCATTAGAGATACTGATACTTGAGGGGCTAAAAGATTAAGAGTTTGGCAAAAATAATAATAATAAAGTAGCGCTTTTACACAATACTCCTTACTAAAAATATATAAGCCTCTATATAAAAATAAGCTATGAATAAAATTTTGCCTACCCACCGCATTTATCCATCCATCCAACCCAGTGGTGGGTTCCTCCCGGTTCGGCCCAGTTCCACCGAGCCAGTAGCGGTGATGATATGATGTCACCAAACCAGTTCTGCCCCCCCGCATTATTCTTACCTTTTATTTGGCCCCACCCCCAATCTATTTCTGCCTCCTGAGTCCCAGCTGATCGGCTAGAGGGAAAAAAACTATTTAAACTCTTGCCACAAGGCTTCAAAGGGCCACCCTACAGCTGATCAGTGTTAACAGAAAACAAATGAGTAGACCGGTACCTGCAAAAATAAATGCATAGACCAGTGCCTACAAAAATAAATGAGTAGACCAGTGCCTGCCAAAATAAATGGGTAGACCAGTGCCTGCAAAAATAAATGAGTAGACCGGTGCCTGCAAAAATAAATGAGTAGACCGGTGCCTGCAAAAATAAATGAGTAGACCGGTGCCTGCAAAAATAAATGGGTAGACCAGTGCCTCCAAAAACAAATGAGTGGACTGGTATAGCTCTGCAAGCAGTTAAAAGCCTGGTAGACCAGTACCTCTGCCAAATCCTAAATAATTGTCACATGACCATCAAGCCACGCCCACAAAATAAGCCACACCCACAGAACCAGTAGTAAAAAAAATTAGAACCCACCCCTGCATCCATCCATCCATCCATCCATACATACATACACCCACTCATCTGGACACATACACATACACATCCCATGATTTTAAAGAATATTTTGTAACAGCAGACTTTCTGATGTTAGAGTATTATGTCCTAATTTTCTAACTATTGTGTTACATTTTGATCACAAATCCTCGAATGACAGAATAATGCAGCAGAGATTTTAGTTTCTGTTGGACAACAATACAAGGCAAACACAGCTGAAAAAACTGAGTAAGGCTGATGGAATGTTGGCTGGTTGCAACATGTTCCTGTTCTAAAATGGAAGCAATCTCGTGGGATGATTAGTTACATAACAGGACCCTGGACATTAGTCGTGGAAAGTGATTTCTCAAGTTAATGCTGGGTGTTCAACGCCTGTAAAGGAGGATGATATTCCTTAAGGGGGGATGAGCGTTTTGGTGATCACGAATCCCGTTTAACATTTCTAAAGGGCAGAGAAACACCAAAGTCAGATTCATCATGGAATTTGTAGGAACATCTTTGCTTTAAACTGATATACTGTATGCCTACTTCAATGGTTACATCATACTTTTAATCTATTCCACAGCTCAAAATGGCAGGAAACAGTACTCTTAAAGGGGGTTCTGAAGGGCATTCAGTAACTGTAGGATGCTTTGGGCTTTAGTTTGCTCCTCCCTGCTTTAGGCTGAAGTTCAATGAGAAGGCCTGGATACATCAGTGATGCCATTAAGATAACACATGGAAAGTAAAGCAGAAGATAGATCATCATTTCTGTCTGCCTTACATAGGGAATGCCAGCTACATCCCACAAATATATTAAAAACTTTGTGGGATATAAAGAAAAGCCAATCCTCTACAATACACTATTTATGTTGGAAGCCCACAACAGGGAACTATGTTTAGTAGCACCATACATAGTGTTATTAGCATATTCAAAGGCATATTGTACCCTTTACAAAGGTGTAATTCCCTTTTAAAGCTGTCCAAATATTTTCCTAATCTTATACTAAATATTGTTCAACTCTATGGTATAATAGCTACTGCACACACACACACACAACACACACACACACACACACGTGTGTGTGTGTGTGTGTATGTTTGCAAGTCTTGGCATATTCGGATCTTTTCCCATGTAAGATTGAGAGTATCTTGGCGACGTTTCGACGAGGTCCCACTCGTCATCTTCAGGCTGGTGTCTTCGGCTTCGTGCCTGTGTGAGTAAAGCGTGATTGGAGATGCCGTCTCTCTATAAATACTGGTGGGGATGTGTGGAGTGCTAGCTCTGTTGTTGTAGGTGGGTTGATTGGCTGTGTTGTTACATCTTGATTAGTTGATGGAGTTGATGTTTGCAGATTAGTTGGCTGTTTCGTAACATCCTGTGTGGGCGAGGTCCTAGCTGTATGCCCATTAGTCTTTTGTGTTTTAATGACCTGGGTAATGGGTTGTAATGGTAGCATCCTGAGTTCTATTGTTGTGACATCCTGAGTCTTGTGCTTCAACATCCTGTGATGCACTGTCTTGAGCAGATGGCTGCAATGCAACATCCACAGGACTCAGGATGTCACAACAATAGAACTCAGGATGCTACCACACAACCCATTACCCAGGTCGTTAAAAGACTAATGGGCACACAGCTAGGACCTCACCCACACAGGATGTTACAAAACAGCCGATTAATCTGCAAACATCAACTCCATCAACTAATCAAGATGTAACAACACAGCCCACCAACCCACTTACAACAACAAAGCCAGCATTCCACACATCCCCACCAGTATTTATAGAGAGACAGCGATCACGCTTTGCTCGCACAGGCACGAAGCCGAAGACACCAGCCTGAACATGACGAGTGGGACCTCGTTGAAACGTATATAGGTTTTTTTTGTCTACAGCCTTTCATTACTGACCCAGGATTCTAAAATTATGTGAAAGGACTGGTTCATTTTCTCCACAGGATACATAATGTTGTGTATCTTTTCCCTCTCTGTGTGCATTGTTTCTGGTTATGCTAATGGTTATGCATATAAAATATATGAAAACGTGCCCTTTCCAAACAGGATTTTTCTTTGGAATGATAAAAGATTGAAAGTCCTACGAAAGTCATTGAACCTGCATGTTTAGAACTGCTAGTGTCATTAAACTTTTGTAGCTAAAATGTCAGCAATATAGAATCTTAGCAAGTATGGCACATATTCAATTGATCACTTTGAAGTCTGTTTAACACTACATGGTTTCTCTCTATAGACGTAATAATAGTTTTCTTTCCACAGTGCAACTTCAGAGATGAAATAGATATTATTGAGGTCCAAAATTGCTCAGGGAATGGCAGAAACCAGGAAATTACAGATAGGCAAAGATGTTTTTTCATATTATTCCTGAAGTTCCCCTTACCCTTTGATTTTATTCCAGGCTGTTACCTACAATTCATAATTCATCACTATTTCAAGTAAAATCTAATAGGGCCTTTTAAAAATATGTATCAAAAGCCCAGAGTCAACCTGTGTAGGTAGAAGAAAACAAACAAACAAACAAACTCACCAGATTTGCAGTATCCTGCTAGAACTACATCATCACTCCTAGCTTGGAAGACCTCCAAAGCTTTGAACTGCTCTGGGTTGCAAAAGACAGTTGGATATACAATTCCTTCATGAGTAATCAGCATCTCCTCTGGTGTCATCTGCTCTCCTTCTTTCATGACTTTTTCCAGAATCTCAATAAACTTTTTTCTCACGTGTGCCATTTCTGCCTTTTTTTTGGTATGAGTGGTGGAATATATATATATTCAGCTGTCAAAGTAAGGCAGTGATTAAAAACCTGCATTTACCGTGCAAATCAAACTATCCAAATACAAACAAAAACAGGAAAAAGATTTTTCTACAACTGAACCATTTCAATCCCGGATACTTACTATTAGGATGAAATTGGAAAAACATAGTTAATGACTATGTCTCTATAAACACTTATTCTGTTGGCGAGTTAGGTTACTACTCTCTGCCAGAGAGTTAGCTTTCTATTAGGATGATTTTGGAAAAACATAGTTTTAAATTATGAAAGATCTAATGACAACGTCCCTATAAACACTTAATTCTGCTAGAGAGTTTAAGCTGTTCCAGTTACAAGTTGTAACATTCTCTAATACAATGCTATTCGGTTCGGATGCAACAAGTAAGTACAACTAAAACGAGCAAATATTTTTCTCCGCTCTAAAAAAGAAATGATCATTTCATCTTGCTTTCTTGCATTTTCTTGCATCTTGCATTCTTTCCCTTTCACCCAGTTTTGCTTGTCTACTCCTCAATATTTCTGCGTTCTTTGAAATATATCAGGATTGGCTTACATTCTTCCACACTCTTCCCTCTGCAGTAAGAGACAATGTTTCTGATGCACTTCAGTATATCAGCCCTTAAGACAGTAATCAATCTTGATAGAGATCTCAGACCTTGTTTCCCTGGCAATTTAACTCTCAACAAGACGCAGCCTGCAGAAAGCTGGAGAAGAACCACCTCTGGTGTGTGTCAAGCATAAATAATCCCAAATCCCTGCCCTCCCTCTCCTCACCTTGTTGTATTTAATTTTGTGTTTCACGTCACCGGCTAACATATTTTCCCACTTTTTTATTTCCTTTCCCTCTGCTCCCCTCTCTTTCCATTTTAATTGTGAAAGTTTTTTGACCCTCACATTTTAGTTTTAATTTTGATTTACCGAGTTTGAGAAGAGTCATGCTGAAGCACTGTGTGTTTTGCTTTTCTACTAAAGAATGCTCATTTCCATTATTTTTAGAGCTGGTTCTGTTCATCAGCTTTGAAAATATTTCTGCTAGTTTTATTTTATTTTTTAAAATGGTTGTTTTATTTAAAACATTTATATAGCCACCCATCTTTTACATCAAACTTTAGGGAGCTCCCAGCCAATAATTACAACAACATCAATAGTAAAACAAAATAATACACCCATCCATTAAAAACCCTGGATCTTATTATTTCATTGGAAGGATCTGCTCAAAGAAACAAATAAGAAAATAATATGCTGCACAGGATCTGGTGGACATTTTATTTTATTGTTGTTTGAAGTTCAGAGTTAACTATTCATATCATGTGGAGAAGTTCTGAGACAGCCTTCCTGATGCTTTGGATTACAACTCCCATAATCCCCATATAGCATTATCACCCTGCATATTCACTGACTACCAAGAATAAACACACACCTCATTCTTGCAAACCCAAAACATTACAGATTCTTATACACTGTCTTACTATTCAGTTTCCACTCTAAGACATCTATATCTACCATGTTTCCCTAAAAATAAGACCTGGTCTTATAATTTTTTGACCTACAAAATAAGCACTAGGGTTTATTTTGGGGGAAATATGATTTCTGGGTGATCAGCCTGGCTGGGCACTTTGCCCTCCCGGCACGCACACAAGAGGCACCAAGTGCACAGGGACTGATGGTATCTGGCAGCAGCTGAAACCTGCCGGTTCCTTGGGTTGCACATTCTGGGGTTGCACAGCCCATGCAGCGTAGGTGACTTGATTCCCTTTCTAAACAGCAGATGGAGATAGAGGTGCAGGGGGGGAGTCAGTGGGGGAGTCAGGCAATCCGAACATACCACGCGGGTTACATGAAAGCCAAGAGTCGATGGGCTGGGGCAGGCGGGTAGCCGTAGGAGGGTTGTTGCGCAGTGCATCCAGGTCACTTGCCTTCCCCCCCATGCCTCTGCCTCCATCTGCTGCCAGTGCCACTGCACGAAGATGAGCCTCCCACATGCCTCCCTCCTGCCTCTGCCTGCACCTGCTGCTTGGACAGGTAATCAATTCACCAGTGCTGCACAGCTGTGGTTGCTGCCGGACACCGTCAGCCTGTGTGCACTAACTGCTTCCTGTGTGATGGCCACACCCACCCTCTTTGCTAGGGCTTATTTTTGGGGTAGGGCTTATATTGGGTACACATTCAAAAATCAGTCTAAGTCTTATTTTTGGGAAAACACGGTAACCAGATTAATGCCAAAAAGACAAAACATGAGCTCTTCTGAGGCAGACTCTGCCCTTTCATGCTTATGTTGCAATGTTCTGGCCAGCTGTGTAAGAGATGTAGCTTACATTGCAACATCACAATTTATCTTTTCACCCTTTGCCCCACTTTTTTGCTCAGGGATTTTACCTTGCACTGTAATCTTTCTTAGCATCTGCTCCTCCACATGATATGAATAGCCAAAACAATAACTCTTTTTATGTTTTACCATGTGACCCATGAGGCCTTTTATTTTTAAAATGTAAATTCTAAGACTGTGACTGTTCCTGTTGCAAGTCAAATTTACAAAATATGGCAATAAAGCACAAAGGATCAGCAAATTACAAGATTTGTCAGTTGAGGTTCTTTTTCTGAAAAAAGAACTTCTCTGACTTTGTTGATTTATTCAGCAGACTCCTTTATCTTCAGTGTCCTCCTTTATCTTAAGAAAACACCATGAAAGTAGGAAGTAACGTAAACTCCCACTCATAGGTGGAGTTATTTCTTATTTTACAGGTAGTCCTCAACTTACAATCATTCACTTAGTGACTGTTCAATGTTGCAACAGCTCTGAAAAAAGTGACTTATGGCTGTTTTTCACATTTATGTCCATTGCAGCCTTCCCATGGTCACCTGATCAAAATTTGGACGTTTGGCAGCTGGCATGTAAGCACTGGGGAACTATCAGATGATTGGAAAAGAGCTGATATAGTTCCCATCTTCAAAAAAGAAAAAAAAATGGATCCAAGAAACTACAATTCTATCGGCCTGACATCAATACGTGGGAAGATCCTGGAAAAGATAATCAAGCAATGAACCTGTGAACACCTAGAGGCAAACAATGTTATAACCAGAAGCCAACGTGGCTTTGTTAAAAAACAGATCATACCAGACAAATCTTATTGCATTCTTTGTAATGTGACTAAATTAGTGGATCAACTAAATGCTATGGATATAATTTACTTGGACTTCAGTAAGGCACCTGATAAAGTAGTCTACAACCTACTACTTGATAAAATAGAAAAAAAATGTGGATTAGACAGCATCACTCCCAGATGGATTAGTAACACGCTGATCAGCTGCACTCAGCATATAGTCTTCAATGGAACTGCATCTACATAGAGTGAAGTATGCAGTGGGTACCTCAAGGTTCTGTCTTAGGCCAAGTACTCACCAATGTCTTCATAAATGATTTAGATGAGAGGATAAAACAGGAACTCACCAAATTTGCAGACGACAAACTGGCAGGAATAGGATAGGATAGGATAGGATAGGATAGGATAGGATAGGATAGGATAGGATAGGATAGGATAGGATAGAATAGAATAGAATAGAATAGAATAGAATAGAATAGAATAGAATAGAATAGAATAGAATAGAATAGAATAGAATAGAATAGAATAGAATTTTTTATTGGCCAAGTGTGATTGGACACACAAGAAATTTGTCTTGGTGCATATGCTCTCAGTGTATATAAAAGAAAAGATACGTTCATCTAGAATAATAAGGTACAACACTTAATGATAGACATAGGATACAAATAAGCAATCAGGAAACAATATCAATATAAATTGTATGGATATAAGCAACAAAGTTACAGTCATACAGTCATAAGTGGAAGGAGATGGGTGGTGGGAACAATGAGAAGATTAATAGTAGTGCAGACTTTGTAAATAGTTTGAGGGAATTATTTGTTTAGCAGAGTGATGGCGTTCGGGAAAAAACTGTACTTGTGTCTAGTTGTTCTGATGTGCAGTGCTCTATAGCATTGTTTTGAGGGTAGGAGTTGAAACAGAAGTTGAGTAGCCAATACTCCAGAAGATAAGCTTAAAATACAGAAGGAGCTCAATCAGATTTCCACTTCGGTCAATATCTAATACAGGCTTAGTTATGCTTAACCCCATCTGTTGCCCACTGCATTTATTGCTACTTTTTATAGAACTTCTTGAAAATTTTCCTTGCGATGAAGCATTCCTGTTGCTGTAGTTGTTGTATAACATGATTTTATAAACATAAATAGGTAAATTTGATAATCCAAACATGAGAACTATTGGAAGTTGTCCTAAACTGAATCAGATTATACAAGTCCCCATGGAGTCATAGAGAAATCCCTCCAGGCCTACCTGGAAATTGAATTTCTGACATTCTGCATCCAAAGTATGTGGTATTTCAGTGGGGACTTCATTTACAAGTAATGTTTGACTTACGATCATTCATTTAGTGATCGTTTGAAATTACCAGAGCTCTGCAAAAAGTGACTTATGACCATTTTTCACACTTGCAGCATTCCTGTGGTTACATGATCAAAATTCAGACACTTGGCAACTGGCATGTACTTATGACAGTTGCAGAGTCCAAAGGTCATGTGATCACCTTTTGTGACCTTCTTACAAGCAAAGTCAATGGGGAAGCCAGATTCAATTAACAACTGTGTTGCTAACTTAATAACTGAAGTGATTCACTTAACAACTGTGGTAAGAAAGGTCATAAAATGGGGCAGAAGTCACTTAACATCTGTCTTGCTTTGCAACAGAAGTTTTTGCTCAATTGTGATCATAAGTTGAAAACTACTTTTTCTTGAGATGGTTCCTTGGTCTGTTGATGAACTTTAAATTTTATACAATCCCTGGACAACAATATCATTCCTGTTGGCAGCTATTTTGCAAAGGAATTTAGAATAATCTTGGGGAAGGTATCTGATGACTGGCATAAAAGAGAAGTGAGGTGGTGCAGCTCAGTGGTAGGTTTCAACCGGTGTTACCACCGGTTCTCTTCGCACACACGCTTTGCGTGAGATCACCGCCAAACTTACACTTTGCACAAGCACATTAGGTATTTGCCCAGCTGAGGTGCAGCAATCTACTCTGCCGCGCCTATCAGCTGGGCTAAAAACTGAGAAATAAAGGTAGGAATAAAGCGGGGGTGGGCGGGAGGGCCCATTTCCCAGTCAAAGAGAACCGGTTCAGTGACGTCACATCGTCACCGCTACCAGCTCGGCAGAACTGGGCTGAACCGAGAGCAACCCACCACTGGTGCAGCTGCTTAAGGATGCTGGATCTGCCACCAAAAATGGTCGACACTCTGGCAGTTTGAGTCCTGGTAGCACTGAAGGATGAGCTCCCATCACCCACCTCTAGCTCCTGCCCTGCTCATTCAGTAGGCTGAAAGCATTACTGTCAGTAGATAAATGGGATAGCATTGCAATGGGAAAGACTAGCTGCACAAGGAGAATGGGAGCCAGTGCTAGACCTGTCTAGAGGTGAAATCAACAGAAGAGGCCCTGGAAAATTTCATCAATCTGACTGCCACTAACCAGATGATGAAAGCTGGTTCACCTTCTGTGATGCACCATGGATAAGAGTGCAGGCGCAAAACCGAAGGAAGTAATAATTGGGCTATCATAGTGGTGAAATGTAAAATTTGCTACTACCATTTCTTGGTAGCATTGCTTGGTGGGGGGTAATGTGACTGGATGGGCATGGCCAACTTTTTTTTTTTTTTACTTTTAAAAGCATTTTCAGCTGAAGAGGTTGTAGAAAAAATGCTTTTAAAAGGCTCTGACAATCCCAGCTGAGCTGCATGATCATCAGAGGCTTTTTTTTACTTTTAAAAGCATTTTTTCGGCCGAAGAAAAATGCTTTTAAAAGTAAAAAAAAAAAAAGCCTCTGATGTTTGCATGGCTCATCATAGTGGGTGGGCAGGGATTTTTGCTACCGGTTCGCCAAACCACCCGCCATCATTGCTACTGGATTGGGTGATCCGGTCCGAACCAGGAGCATTTCACCCCGGGGCTATCAGGACTACTCTGTAAAGTGTAGATCTCCCTACAAATGTATACCATATGAAATAAATAAAATACTGGCATAAAAGACTGCAGAGTTCTGAGATAGAGGAAAACACAAGAAAGGAACTCAAAATACCCCTATTTGATTTTGCTTAATATAAGATGTGACTGAACTTTGACAGGCTTTCAAGACTCAGCTATTCTAACTTACTATAATAAAGAGTGTTCCTGAAAGAACCATTATGTCTATTTCTTAACTAATCAGCTTTGTAGGGCTGACAACTATATAAATACTATATGTATTTTGATCTCTGAACGAAGAAGGATCAAAAATTGGTTGTAATTTCTAATGGTGTTTCAAATCACTGTTAAGTGTCCAGTAAGTTACCTCAAGTATGAGAATAGTCTGGCCAGGGATGACTAGATTTGAGCCAAAGAATATTATGTACTGATTAACTGAGGACAAAATGTCTACCATGGCCCTATCCCGACATGGCACTCCCATATAACACCTCTCCTGCACGAGCTGCACTGGCTCTCGGTGGTCTTCCGGGTGTGCTTCAAGGTGTTGGTTCTCACCTTTAAAGTACTCCATGGCTTAGGGCCAGGGTATTTACGAGACCGCCTTCTGCTACCGATAACCTCCCACCGGCCAATACCCTCTCACAGAGAGGGCCTTCTCAGGGTGCCGTCAAGCAATGTCGGCTGGCGGCCCCCAGGGGGAGAGCCTTCTCTGTGGGAGCACCCGCCCTCTGGAATGAGCTACCTCCCAGAATACGGCTGATTCCGGATCTTCACACTTTCCGTAAGGCCCTGAAGACGTTTTTATTTCAGCAAGCCGGCCTGGCCTGAATAGGTTTTATGGGTTAGTTTTTTAATTGTATAGCTAGGGGTTTTAAATTGGGAGCCCAATTAATTTAATTTATTTTTAATTATCTTAACTTTTATATTGTATGTTATTTTAATTCTCGGCTGTTCACTGCCCTTTGTCCCTTCGGGGAGAAGGGCGGGATATAAATTCAATTAAATAAATAAATAAAATATCAGAAAGTATTCTAATGAGGTAACACAATCTGTTATGAATGTGAATGAATGTTTGCATTTTAATATTTGTTCATTACTTAACTAGAGGGCTTTTTTTTTTTTAAGAAAAAGGAAAAGTAAACAGGAATTGGAGAACGGAACAGAATGGAGAATGGAAAAAGAAGAATAAGAAAAGGAGAAATGGATATGAAAGCCAGCAATGGAAACAAGGAAGATTTATGTACGAGGAGCATGAACCATAAACATAAAATAAATATGCCTTCGGTTTTATACTTTCTAGACTTCATCCTAATTCTTCCAGTCAGTCTTTCCAATCAGAGTTCTGGAATCCTTGAACTGTACATATTATAAGAAAAGTTGTTTGACATGATAATATAGATAAAAAATATGAGGAATATAACATGAATATAAACATGGAAAAATTCTAACCGAAAGCCTTGGGGCTATCAACATGCAGTGAGATTGGGCTATTTAAGGAAGCTTGTACCTGCCGTTTTGATCTTGCATGGCCCACAATGACAAAAGGGGCAGGAAAGATTATGGGTAATATCTAACAAAAATCAGAGTTGTAAGTCTTTTTTGCCCCAACGGCAATACGGCCCATATGAGCAGGTCTACCCTGTTTAGCTAATTTCATGTTTATAGCTTTGTGTGGTTTTGTACAGAAAGAAAGGATGTTGTCATGAATAATGATGCCCTTTCTGGGGCATCATTCTATCAGTGTTGGCTGAGGGTAAGGGAGGACAGAAATATAAAAATTTAATTCTTTTTCCATGAGAGAAAATATACTTTTAAATTGGTGGGCACAAAACATCTTTCCTCTATAGATTTAGATCTTATAAATTAAATTATTTAATAACAACGATGCTTTCTGTATCATTAGGATGGCTTTGCACAGACACGTTGCAAAGCTCTTGAGATAGCTATCATAATCCAGAAAATTATTAGCGATTTTGGCACATTCACAAATGATAAGAATCAGCTGAAACTGTGAGCCAAAGGAACAGAGAGGCTCATAAAGAAATCCTCCTCCTCCAAGCCTGGGCAAAAATATAGGAATTTTCTTTACAAGGTCTTGCATGATTAACATTGGTAAATGGTTTCCATGCATTCTGGAAACTGAAGGTGGAACATAAAATGTTGCAAGGTGGACTTCCTTTCCAGATAATGGTGAGAATGGACTACGGTTAACAAGAAAGTTATTGAAATACAGGCTTGCTCATTTAACCTCCATCTCAAAGAACTAAGAAAAGTCCATTGCTCTTTCCATAAGTCCTTTATAGAACATTACTTTATCCTCATTTGGGTCGTAAATCCCCCAGTGGGTTTATTTTATCCTGCCATTCAGAAAATCTGACTGTCAAATGATTACATCTAACAGTGGTTAAGAAAATGAGGATTTTGTGAACTTATGTCCGTTATAAGCTGCACTATGGGTATGAGGTTGATTGAAATTACTCAACCCCCAGCTCCCCAACTTGCAACTCGCAGTTGCAAGTTGACTGCAAAAATAACCTCAGTTCCTGAAGTCGCTTCGTAAGGAACCATTGTCCAGAATGCAACTGGGTGAAGAAAAAGGCAGGCAGGCAGGCAGGAAGAAGGAGGGAGGGAAGGAGGTAGGGACCTAATTGATTAAACATGGTTTTGTTTATTTAGTTCAGGGATGTCAAATTCAAGGCTCCAGGGCTGAATCTGGCCCACGTGGTGTTTAGATCTTGCCCACAGGGCTGCCTGGAAACAGCAAAGCCCTCTGCCAGGGAAAATGGAGCTGTCGCAGCTGAAAACAGATCTTGCAAAGGCCACAGGCAGCACTCCCAAGCTCTGTTTTTGCTGGCAGAAGGTTGCAGGAGGTCATCACAGCCAAAACAGAGCTCAGGAGCCCATTTTTATTGGCAGAGCACTTGGGCCACCACAGGCGCCTCTGACAATCTGGCCACACCCACCATGGCTACGCCCATCCCGGCCCTCCAAGGTCAAACACAACCCTGATGCAGCCCTCAATGAAATCGAGTTTGACATCCCTGATTTAGTTGTTTCAAAAGTCTTAGCAAAAGTCCTAATATTATAAAATCATATGGTCCTCTAGTTCATTTAAAACTTTCTTAAATTAAATTCTTATTTAGTTTTTTTATTATTTTATTTTCTATTTTTTAATCTTTTAAATCTATTTTGGAATGGATTTTACTCAAACTTGTTGCTTGGAAGATATTTTTAAATTTAAAATAATTATAAATCCAAGATTGTTTAAAAAGGGAGGTTGAACCCATTGTCCTTAAAAGCTCTGCTATGTTTGAGAGCTTGAGGGCTCTCCTTGTCTCCCAGTGCCAAACTAACAGGTCAACTGCTGTTCTGTGATCTCCTCAGGAGGTGCAGCTGTCTGGAGCAAAAGTAGATCTCTCATCCTCTCCTTCCATTGAAACAGATTTGTCAGTGGTCCATCAATCTCAGCCATGTCATTGTCTCTGTTCCTGCTGAGAAGTCTTAACTCACCATTGCCTGACATTCATGAAGAGAGTGACCAATGGCCGAGGCACAACATTGTACCTACAATTTCAGTTGCAAAGTAGGACTTCCATTTAGTTTTTTAGCTATGTGCTTTGGTATCTCAGATATTTCCAATTTCTAGTACAGCATCCACAAATCCATGATTTTCATTTTTGCAGGAGTATGATCTTTGCTGCCTATTTTCTCATATAGGTAATTAATTAGACCCTGATGAGCTCCTCTTCAACAGTTTTGTTTAACTTTTAAGCCTACAATATACTGGTACTCCGCATTTTAATTTTATTTCCAGTTTTGTCCCACCAAAGCATTCTTCAAACATCAGTTTCATTTCCAGGTTGTGCTGTTCTCAGAGAACGTTCTTCTCTCCATTAAATCCACTGAAAGAGATTCTGATATTAGTAATATCCCTAAGTAATATATTTTGAGCAAATTAGTAAATTCTAATATGGTTCCACATCTGTCTTGTTTTGATATTATTTTTCCTTAGTACACTGTTATTTATTTACTTAGCATCTTTTACATGGCCAGCCATCTCAGCAAAGTAATTGTGGGATGCATGCAAGGATTAAAAACACACAAAAGGGTATCATTGCTGCTTTTTTTAATTAAAAAGAAAATAAACAATGGTCTAAAGAAACCAAACAAATTATATACAGTAACCTTAGTAACTGGATGCTACATCTGTGTGCTTAATTCAGCCAAAAGTATAGGTCACATGGCAATATAATTTAGAACAGATTTTCATTTGCTTTTGGCAAAGTGCAAAGGGCTGAACTTGTGCCTTTTGGATTCTGGGTTTCTATGAAACTTTGATTGAAATGCCAGAATTTCAGGGCAATGGAAAGATAGCAACAGAGTAGCTGTGGCTGGCGATTACATTTTCATAAAAGTGCTGGGCCTAAGAGAAAGCTGAATTCAATATCCAATAATCTCTCCTCAAGTCAAATTGATCTTTCTGATGAGGTCACCATTTGTTGGCAGAGATAGAGATTAAAGCAGAGGTTAATTTTTAATTTAACAGAATTACAGAATTGGAAGGGACCTTGGAAGTCTTCCATTTCACACAGTGGTTGTCTTCTTAAAAATATCTGGTTTATTTTACTCTCCTTTTCATGATGTAGCTTTGCCTACTCTCTTAACCTGCATGGGTCAGCCTTACAAGATATATCAATCAGGAAACATGAGCAGATGTAGTAATTTACTTTATTGTAAGGGTTCATTAACAGAATTTTGCAAGTCTGAAAGTACTTCTCCACATTCTTGCTGTGGGCTATTTTTATCTGACAGTTCTCTTGGTTGTGTCTGGTTGTCCTATCTCCTAAGGCAGGGGTCAGCAACCCATGGCTCAGGAGCCACATGTGGCTCTTTCATCCCTCTGCTGCGATTCCCTGTCGTCGGTCAGCTCCACAATTGATAGGGCTTTCGGTTAGGACAGGTAGAGGAAAAAGGATGCTGTGCTAGGAGGAAACTCTATGGTGGGGAAACCGGACTTCCGGTCGGCTCCAGAATTGAACGGAGGGCTTCCAGTTAGGACCTTTGTGGCTCTTTGAATATTTAAGGTTGCCGACTCCTGTCTTAAGGTCATTCTCACATACCATTACAATATAGTTCTCTGCATTATTTAGATAACTTGATCTAATCAATTATTTATTTAAAGAAAGATCAAGAAAGTGGTCCTTTATATTCTTACAAATAACTATCTTAGAGCTTGAGACTTCAAAATCACCCGCCTAGGAATATTTCTGGGATGCAAACAGCATGGAGATACAATGTTCTCTGAAGAAAATTAAAAGATATTTGGTATTAGTTATATTTCTTTGGCAGAAATCTGATCTAACAATGCAATAGTTTCCTTCTGTGCTTGGAATTTCCTTAACCCTTTCATGTATACTTGGAACGTGATATTACAGAGAAAGCATCAATGTTTTATAATTTGGGAAAGAAGATTGAATCTTCTCTCCCAAATGATAAAATATTCTTGTATGTCATATTTTTATGAATGTATCCTTTTCTCAGGTTTCAAAGTTCTTCACCTATGTATTATTCAACTTGCCCAACACAGTTTCTGTACTTTAAAGTTGTCTTGATACAACCATGTGCGCTGCATAACTGTTGGGAAGTTGCCTTCCTTTCCCTAAGCTAACTTTCAGAAAAAAAGCCTGTGTGAGCAGATAGATGAAAGAGGAAGTTGGCTATTTCGTATACTTAAATTCTGAAGTTTACCATGATGTGCCTTCTCTGTGTCAGCAACTAATATAATCTTATTAGTGGGGTAAGTAGGAGAAACAATAGAACAAGTCTTTCCGTGAAAGCTTCCGTGAAGCTTGCAAGAATACCAATCCCAAAGAGTAGGTGAAAATTGGCCAATAGGAACACTTTGGAGAGCATTTTATAATATGGATTAACTAAACTTGTCATGCCAGCTGTATTAAAATAACATGTTATGAGAGATGGTTGGATAAGAATGTAAACATACCTCACCTTCATTCTGGATCATTGCAAAACTCTGCACTCTAGAATTTGGGCTATCAGCCCATTGAGATGTTTCTCACAGGACATAATAACAATAAAAAAAAGCCACTAATGGTCTTATGTAATGAAATTGCTGAAGATTTATAAACGCCAAGAAAGTATTCATTAATCATAAGCTTCATAATGATAAGTCATGGCGATGAAAATCTCTATCATCCAGGAAAAGTATCCCACCTAGCAGTAGGGAGCTGACTTCTGAAATATTTAAAACTCTATTGGTGAAACAAGAGAAACAAATTCGTGTTAAAAGACCAATGCAGGAAATAGTAAAATAAATGAATTTGTTTTCTAGATGTCAGAGCAAAACCGGAGGAAAAAAACTACCTTTAAAAGCAACATCAGCAAAAAGTAATATTGCAATGCTATCAGGGAGATGGATCTGTTCAGTATTCTTTATCCAGGCTAAAAATCTCTTGGGGATGGGACATATAACCAAGTTAGGAAAAGTCTGCAAAGCAGGGCTTCTAGAATTTTTTCTAACCCATTTAGCAACAGTGCCCATCAGAGGATTTCCTTCTGTGTAACAAAGGAATATATTGTGTCTGCACAATTTCCCTCCTGTTGCACCTGTGTGTGTGTGTGTGTGTGTGTGCATGTGTGTGTGTTCACACGCACAGCTGAACCTGCCCAGCTGGCTTTCCATACCAGTGTTTCTCAACCTTGGCAACTTGAAGATGGACGGAGTTCAACTCCCAGAATTCCCCAGTCAGCATGGTGAAGTCCACCTGCCTTCAAACTGCTGAGGTTCAGAAACTGTTCCAATGAATGCATTGAGTACATGTTTTTTTCAGCAGCTCTTGGCTGGGTTCATTTCATTTTAAAACTTCCTTTTTCTTTTGCTGGCTCCTGATAACAAAAGTGATCCTCTTCTTTCCATTTTCAGAGAATAATCCTGATGAAAATCAGATAGATTCCAAGACATTCTGACATTCTGTTGGATGGAAAAAGTAAAATGGAATTTTTAAAAAAACAACTCTAAAATGTGATGCAGTTTCACATAGGAAGTATCATGTGGATACTGTGCATTCACTAATTCATTCCATGTTATTTATTTATTCATTTATTTATTTATTTATTTATTTATTTATTTATTTATTTGTTTGTTTGTTTGTTTGTTTGTTTATTGGTTCGATTTATACACTGCCCTTCTCCGGAGACTCAGGGCGGCTTACAATGCGTTAAGCAGTAGCCTTCATACTTTTGTATATAACTGCTTAGTAGGGCTTTCGGGGCCCCCCAAGCGGTGTTCTTTTTTATACAAAGTCAGCTTATTGCCCCCACAATCCGAGTCCTCATTTTACCTACCTCGGAAGGATGGAAGGCTGAGTCAACCTTGAGCCTGGTGAGATTTGAACTTGCAGTAATTGCAGGCAGCTGGTGCTACTTAACAGTACTTTAGTCTGCTGTGCCACCAAGGTTATATATTTTATAAAACAGCGAAAGCTCTAAAAAGGAGATAGTTAACCCAAAACCAGGTCTTGACTAGTTCAGCAATATCCAGTTTCTGTTATGTCATTGTGGGTACAGTATTAATCCTTGAGGAAGGGCAGTGTCATGTTATGTAAACCATACATAGCAGGTATGTGATACTGGGTACACTCAATTTTTTAAAAACATTCTTGTACAAGTTGGCCTGCCTGTAATTAAAAGATGATATTCATTACATTTCCTTCATTGCAACATTTTAACAGGAAATTCCTATGCATGTTTATTCAAAAATAAGTCTGACTACATTCACAATGAGGTTGTCTCTCCATAATGGATGTACAGGACTGCGAACTTAATTACTGCTTTCAGAAATTGTTAGCATAATACATTTCATTTCTTTCCCCAATGGCTTTTTCTGGATGACTCTTCCTATTACCACTCTGTTTTATACACCTCATTCATAGCTTCCACCCCCCCCCACACACACACACTTTTTAATTATTTCCTTACTGCTTTCCTTCCTCACTTTTTATGACTGTTCTGTTTTTCATTACCCACCATAGGTATCTATTCTTGCATTGCATTTTGAAACAGCAATGCAAACTCTATTTATTTGCATTTTGATTGCAATGTTGTATCCAACTACCTAAGGGGCATAGTTTGTTTTTCAACATCTCAATCAATCAATCAATCAATCAATCAATCAGAACAGAGTTGGAAGGGACCTTAGAGGTCTTCTAGTCCAGCCACCTGCTCAAGCAGGAGACCCTATACCATTTCAGACAAGTGATTCTTTTGAATGACAAGTCTCTTCTTTAAAACCCCCAATGATGAAGCACCCACAGCTTCTGAAGGCAAGCTGTTCCACAGGGTTAATTGTCCTCACTGCTAGGAAGTTTCTCCTTAATTCCAGGTTGCTTCTCTCCTTGATTAGTTTTCATCTGTTGTTTCTTTCCAGCACCAGAGGGCAGGACAAGAAACAATGGATGGAAACTAATCAAGGAGAGAAGCAACTTAGAACTAAGGAGAATGCCTTCTTTGTCACTTGACCCTTTGTGGATCGCTAATGCTGCCCACTGGACTTTTTATTCTGATTTCCACCATTTCATGCAGTGCCACAAGTGCCACAATTTTGTGCAATGCTCCTTAACTGCCTCAGTCTTTATTGAAATGCAACTCAGTGGTGAGCAAAGTAAGGTTTTACACCTAGGCAAGAAAAACCAAATGCACAGGTATAGAATAGGTGGTGGTACCTGACTCAATAGCAGTAAATGCAAGAAAGATCTTGGAGTCCTAGTGGACAATCACTTAAATATGAGCCAGCAATGTGCTGCAGCTGTCAAAAAGGCCAATGCAGTCCTAGGCAGAATCAACATAGGAATAGTATCAAGGTCACTGCTTTATACTGCACTAGTAAGATCACACTTGAAATACTACATCCAGATTTGGTCACCATGACCAAACTCTAGAAAGAGTGCAGACAAGGGTAACAAAGATGATTAGGGGACTGGAGGACAAATTGTTCAATAAACAGCTGCGGGAACTGGTAATGTCTAGTCTAATGAAGAGAAGGACTGGGGTGATGTTACAGCAGTCTTTCAATATTTGAAGGGCTGTCATAGAGAGGAGGAGTGCAACCTATTTTCCAAATCATTTGAGGGGAAGACAAGACGTAAAGCATGGAAGCTTAACAAAGAATGATCCAACCTAAAATTAAGGAGAAATTTCCTGACTGTTGGAAAAATTGATCAGTGGACCAGCTTACCTGCAGAAGTTGTGGGTGCTCCATCAATGGAGATTTTTTAAGAAGATATTGGATATCTATTTGTCTGGAATAATATAGGGTCTCCTGCTTGAGCAGGGCGTTGGACCAGAAGACCTCCAAGGTCCCTTCCAACTCTTGTTATTCTATATTCCATTCATGTTCCTCTCCAAAGGTCTCCCATGGTCTCCTAATCTCTTGGATTGTCTTCTCCAGCTTTTCATAATGCTTCTCCCTCAGAATGCTAGTATCCCACCTTACTGCTAGCAATATTTTTTTTCCCATACAATGTCTCTTGAGTCACCTGGAATATAGGTAAACAAGTAAGGTTGCCTGAAGCAGTTTGGTGAAAATAAAGAGGCATTTATTCTATTATTCATCTGAAAAATGAATGAGAGCCTTACATAATAGATCTGTTTGAGTTTACATAATGGATAAATGTTTATATTACTTAGTTTAAACATACAGGGGTATTTGCCTAAGATTGAATTTACAATTGGAAAGAAAATAAACTTCATGTATATCTGATTTCAACAGAACAAAAGAATAACTAACTTCGTCTAAATCTATTCCTTTGAGCAACAAGGGAGAAAGAACTCATTCTGGCATTTTAGCTGTATTTTGGCATTGTTTCAAATCCTAACCTCTCCACTTTGACCATATAACTTATTACTCATTCAGGCTGACCCATTGGAAGAAAACCTGAAGTGTAGCCATGACAAAATTGGGTCATGGCTGGTAGTAACCTTTTTGCCCTTCTCCCATTTTCAGCTTCCTCAACATAAGTCCTGAGATGTGACATGATCAACACAGAGTAAAATTAGTTCCTTCTGTCAAATACCTCACACTAAAAGTGTTCTACTATTTCTGCTCCTCTGTTTTTTAAAATCAGTTTTTTTATGCATTCACAGCTCCTGTACATTGCTGAGTGTTGTATCTTTCAAAGTTGCAATTTTCCAATGTTGAGGTATTTCCCTTTAGTGGGATTCTGTTAAGCAGTAGTGGCTGCATTCCACCTTCCCTTCCCTCCATCTATAGTTTGCACACTGGAGCTGTGACTTACGGGACTACATTTGTTCTCAATTAGAAATGTTTTGCTCTCTCAATGATTTGCAGTGAAGAAGGCTCCATAATACAGTTTCATTTTTTAAAATTAATTTTACAAAAATAATATAGCAATAGCACTTAGACTTATTTATTGCTTCACAGTGCTTTACAGCCCTCTCTAAGTGGTTTACAGAGTCAGCATACTGCCCCCAACAATCTGGGTCCTCATTTTACTGACCTCAGAAGGATGGAAGGCTGAGTCAACCTTGAGCCTGTGAGAATCAAACTGCTGGCAGCCAGCAGTCAGCAGAAATAACTTGCAATACTGCATTCCTACTGTGCCACCATGGGTCTTGTTAAGATGTAAATGCTCACAATGAAAAGGGAGGGAGGAACGGGGGGGGGGGAATCAGGAATTTGTCTTCATGAAGTTACTTTTTTTTTCTTTAATATATTCTTTAATATAAAACAAATCTTGACAAGAATCTCCTTGTTTCGCTTTAATTCAGACTGAGGAAATGAAATGTCACAATGTAGGAAGGATTTAAAAAAAAATTAAATTAGCAAATTTATTGATAACAGATTGAAATCACAAATCATAATTAGATATCGAATAGCCTGAGGGTTACCTAAATTTTGTGTTTTCAGCTCTCAGTTTGATTACATTAATTAATTCTAAAGTTTATTTTCATTTGTCTAAAATCTTGTTCTGTTTCTGAACTCATCCCAAAATTGCTTTGATCATCAGCTTCATACAGGGAAGTTGTCTTACTCTGGTTCTCCAACTAAACTATCGGAGAAATATATATGAGAAATGGAATAAGAAATATAATATGTATATGTTATGTATAATGAGGGTCTTTCAATTTTAGGCTAAATGAAATCAAATTGGAAAACAGAATGGACTAAATCCTCAAACTGAGAATGAGGAAGTATGTTATATGTTTGTTCGATATTAAAAAAAAAAAAACTTGAATGAATTAAATAGATTATGCAATTGACTTATCACCCCGCTTTCTAATCCTAAAAGCCCTGAAGACATTTTCCTACTTGTCAAAGGAAAACTGAGTTGACATTCCATTTAAGAAAAGAAAATAAGAAACTTATATTTTGAGATTTCTGGTCTGTATAGAGTCTCAGATTTGGGATGAAAGGAAAGTTTTATGGAAACCTCAAACAAGTTCAGTATGAAGAGGCTCACAACTTGATTATTTGCTCTCCAGATTACTTTTGTACTATAGTTTGATACAGTGGTGGGTTTCAAATTTTTTTACTACTGGTTCTGGCTTAGTGGATGTGGTATGGCTTGGTGGGCATGGCAGGGGAAGGATACTGTAAAATCTCCATTCCCACCCCACTCCAGGGGAAGGTTACTGCAAAATCCCCATTTCCTCCCAATCAGCTGGGACTCAGGAGGCAGAGAATAGATGGGGCCAGTCAGAATTTTTACTAGCAGTTCTCCGAACTACTCAAAATTTCCACTACAGGTTCTCCAGAACTGGTCCAAACCTGCTGAAACCCACCTCTGATTTGATAGATCCCATTGGCTGCGAAGTCTAGAAAAAGGAAAGCCAACTATGAGGAGGAGATTATTTTGAGGAAAATAGATTTATTGAAATATGTATTTTGGGTCTCAGGTACTTCCAGCCTTAATTAACTAATCAATTGAAAATATTTTTATAGCTACTCATATTGTAACCAAAACTCTGGGTGACCCACAAAACAGTAAAGCAGCAACCCCAACTTCCCCCCAAATAATAACAATTAAAAATAAAAACATAATGGGACCTCAGGGCAGCACTCGTCCACACATCCAGATACCATCTTGCTGGGCTCCTGCTTCCTTCTATGTGGGAAGAGTCAACTCTTCAAGGCCTTCTGAATGTAAGCAGGATGGGGCCTCTCAGGGAAGGCAGTTCCCAAGGGTAGGGGCAGCTATGGAGGAGCTGTGCATTTAAGAGAGCACTTTATAGAAATCTGGGTTGTAGATATACAGACTCATAGTATTGGAAGGGATCTTAAGAGGTCTTCCAGTCCAACCATACCTGCCCAGAGTAGGATTCTTCATGCCGTCCCAAATGGCCTTTGCTTAAAAACCTCCAGTGATGGAGCACTCATAATATCATAAAGGAGGCAATTCCACTATTCCACAGCTGTTAAAAAAAAAAAGGATTTCCTCAGCTAAACTTACACTCACTATTTTTCTCCTATCTTCAGGAGTATGGAGAATAAAACTACAACCTCTTCTCTATGACAGCCCTTCTGGTATTTAGAAACTACTATTATATTGCCCCTCGGCTTTGTCTTATTTAAGCTAAACATATCAATTCCTTAGATGTTCTTCATAAAGTCCAATCTTTGTAGGAGTCTAATCCTTTCACCATCTTTGTCCTTTTTTTTGCATACACTTCCCAGTTCCTCAGTGTCTTTCTTGTATTGTGGTGATCAGAACTGGATGCAATATTTCAGATGTGGTCTAACCAATGCAGCATGGAGCAGAACGACCACTTCTTATGATTTAGACATTAAACATGATACAGCCCAAGATTTTATTTATTTATTTGTTCATTTAAATCCATTTATATGGCCACCCATCTCACAAGTGTGACTCCAGGTACTTAACAAAGTTTTTAATAATAAGATATAAATGCAATATTATACATATTATTTCTTGTCCTTAGGTAAGAAAAATCAGATACACAAGTACAAGACAAGTAATACCAGGGCTCAGAAATAGCAGTCGAGAAAAAGAATCACAAGTTAAGAATGAGCCACCTGTATGGTGTACCTGCTAAAAATACCCCTAATATATGTGATTGTACTGATATATATTAAGGTTTTTTTTAGCAGGTGTACCATATGGATGGCTCATGTTTAATCTGTGATTCTTTTTCTCAACTGCTGTATTTGAACCCTGATACCACCTGTCTTGTACTTGTATATCTGGTTTTTCTCACCTAAGGGCAGAACACTTAGTATTGAATCGCTGTCATCTTTTTACAAACTAAAATCTGTAATAGCTATGCAGGACAAATACGGGCAGTCTTCACTTAATGACTGCCCTATTTCAAAGTTCAAATTTTTAACTTTGTGCAAAGTTGCAACAGTCATGGAGTTGCACTAGTCATGCACTAGTCAAAGATACGACTAGTCCTCACTCTTACAACCATTGCAGCATCCCTGAAGTCATGTGACAGACATTCAGGTGTTTTGTAACTGGCTGATGTTTATGACGATTAGAGTATCCCATGGCCATGTGATTACCATTTGCAAACTTCACAGCAGCTTCCAACAAGCAAAGTCATTTGGGAAGCCAGCAGGAAATCACAAGTCACACTCACTTTATTTATTTATTTGTTTGATTAATTGATTGGTTTCTATGGCTGCCAAGTAATTCATTATGTCTTTCTTAACTCTAGGTGATTCGCCAGAGTAGAAGTGATGTTGTAAGTCCAACATGGTCATGTGATGTTTCACTTAACAACCAACTCACTTAGCAACAGAGTTGCTGGTCCCAGTTGCAGTCATTAAGTAATACATTACTACCTGTAATCTTAAATGTAACATAAGTGTCCTCTATAGGTTTAAAGCAGGGGTGTCAAACTGAAGGCCCGGTGGCCAGATCTGGCGTGCGAGGCCACCCCGGAAATAGTGAAGGACCAGCCTTCAATGCCTCTGCCAGTGAAAACAGAGCTTGTGAGGGCTGCGTGCAGCCCTCCTGAGCTCCATTTTTGCTGGCAGAGGGCTGCAGGAGGCCATTCCAGCTGAAAACAGAGCTCGGGAGCCTGTTTTCGCTGGCAGAGCGCTCAGGCCACCACAGGTGCCCCCCCCGACACAAGTGATGTCATGCTAACCATGTCCAGCCTAGCCACACCCACCCCACCCCCCTGAAGTCAAACACAACCCTGATGTGGCCCTCAATGAAATCGAGTTTTACACCCCTGGTCTAAAGAAACCTGCCTAGCAAATACATTTCCAAAACTAAACTCTTTCTGAAACTAAGCCCAGAACAGGATACAGAACCATTTCCATAGAATCTGAAGTGAAATAAATGGAAGATCACATCAGACATTAAAAAGTAAGAATGGGGACTTGTTCCCCCAAGATGACATGCTGAGCAGTGGGCATTTTTTCTCTCTCCTGCTGACAAACAGCTGATTTCAAAACAAAAGATGGTTATTTGGTGACTTTGCTCCCTAGATTCAAATAGGAGCAACTAAGAATGGCCCAAGATGAACTTCGGATGATTGTGAATCTTGGAAGGAGCAGGATCTTTAAGATCATAATTCTCAGTAACAAGCAATTGGAAGATCAAGTCTTTTACCATCTCTTCCTTTCAGCTGTTCATTTTTTTAAGCATGCCTTGTTTTTAATTGTAGTATTAATATTTTATTTTTTATTTACCGATGAGTTATTTTTTAATCCCTTGCTCAATTTTTTTCTTTGTTCTCTCATTGTTTACTATTGTAAAATATTTGTCAATGCTCAAATAGGCACGATAATATGTGTTTCTGTTTTTGTTGTTTAATTCACATTTTCAATGTTTTGTCAAGTTTTATTTTACTTTTCTAAAAAAAAATTCCCTTTGGAGATTGCATTTTAATTTTCTGTGTAAAAGTGATAAAAAAATGAAGAATGCACAGTTAGATTGCAGTTCTAATGTAAGATCTGATATAACAGTCCATTGATCAAGTGTCTGCTCAGTTAGTGCACCCACACACAGGCTTTACACCTGATCTTCGCCAAAAGGCCAAGAAATAATGTTCAATTAAGGTGATAGTAGGAATACAATTTTAACATTTTCAAAAGCTGTGAGGAAAAATCATCACAGATGGTGCCTCTTCCCTCCATTCCCTAGGCATTCTCAACAGAAATGAACCAGTAATGAAGAGCAACCAGTGCAACTATCTAATTCAGGGGATGTTTTAATTAACAGATTAACAGTGTTGGAAGGGACCTTATAGGTCATCTAGTCTCCCACTCAAGCAGGAGACGTTATACCATTTCTGACAAATGGCAGTCCAATCTCTTCTTCGATGTCTCAAGTGATGAAGCTCCCACAACTTCCGAAGGCAAGCTGTTCCATTGGTTGATTGTTCTCATTGTCAGAAAGTTCCCCCTCATTTCTAAGTTGAATCTCTCCTTGGTCAGTTTCCATCCATTAATCCTTGTCTGGCCTTCAGATGCTTTGGAAAACAGCTTGACCCCCTCCTCTCTGTGGCAGCCCCTCAAATATTGGAACACTACTATCATGTCTCCCCTGGTCCTTCTCTTCACTAGACTAGCCATGCCCAGTTTATGTAACCGTTCTTCATGTTTTAGTCTCCAGTCCCCTAATCACCCTGGTTGCTCTCCTCTGCACTTTTTCTAGAATCTCAACATCTTTTTTATAGTGTGGTGGATGCAGTACTGGATGCAGTACTCTAGATGTGGTCTTACTAGGGCTTTATAGAGTGGTATTAGTACCTCACTTGATCTTGATTGTATCCCTCTGTTAATGCAATTTAGGATTGCATTGGCTTTTTTAGCTGCCGCTGCACACTGCTGGCTCATATTTAGCTGGTTGTCCACGACTCCAAGATCCCTCTCACAGTCACTGCTATTAAGCCTGGTTTCCCCTAGTTTATATTTGTGGTTTTGGTTTTTCTTACCCAAGTGTTGGGGGGGGGAGAAGAAAAAGGGCCCTTTGACCAGGGGTGAAATGCTCCCGGTTCAGACCGGATCACCCGATCCGGTAGCGATGGCAGCAGGTGGTTTGGAGAACCAGTAGCAAAAATCCCTGCCTCCCCCCTCCCATTCCCAGCTGAGCCATGCGATCATCAGAGACTGTTTTTTTTAAATTTTAAAAGCATTTTTTCTATAACCTCTTGGCCGAAAAAATGCTTTATTGACAAATGGACTTGTTTAACAAAAAGAAAACCAACATTCCTCCAATTCCAGATAAATGCAGACTGTCTCGACATTGAGCTAACAATCAACTCAGTAACTCTTCCTTAGAAAGGTCTAAGGGTCACAAAAAGGATTTTTTTTGGTGTGTTTGCTGACAAACCATGAACAGAGTATTATGTTTCACTGAAGGCCACAAAGCTTGACTAAAATTCTGTGGCCCCTTGAAAGAAATTACACAATTAAATTATGAAAGAATAGATATATTTGAAATGTGATAATTAGAATAGAATAGAATAACAGAGTTGGAAGGGACCTTGGCGGTCTTCTAGTCCAACCTGCTGCTTAGGCAGGAAACCCTACACCACTTCAGACAAATGGTTATCCAACATCTTCTTAAAAACTTCCAGTGTTGGAGCATTCACAACTTCTGCAGGCAAGTTGTTCCACTTATTAATTGTTCTAACTGTCAGGAAATTTCTCCTTACTTCTAAGTTGCTTCTCTCCTTGATTAGTTTCCACCCATTGCTTCTTGTTCTACCCTCATGTGCTTTGGAGACTAGCTTGACTCCTTCTTCTTTGTGGCAACCCCTGAGATATTGGAACACTGCTAATTAGTGTAAATATGTACAGAGATAAGGAAGTGTATTAACTATATGACAAAATTTGATGAAAATGTTTAAACCAGAGATGTCACGCTATGTCCACTGTTTTTACTTTGTATTATTAATTAAAAAACTTTTTTTAAAAAAAGAAAGAAATTAGACTGGACATCACTTGCAGAAGAGGTGAGTTTCATATAATTTTACCACCAATTTGCCATGCACCGAAAATGTGAGCGTGCATGGCTTGCATGCTAAATAGGACAGCATAGCACTGGGGCGGGTGGGCACACCCACAGGTCACCACTACTGATTCGCCTGAACCGGTCCAAACCTGCTAAATACCACCACTGATTTGCAGCTAAGTTTATTCTAGATCCAATTGCTCCTTCTTTGCTCCTATTTTGTTATTTTTACACAAACATATACAAACACATGTATACACACCCAGGGAAGCAGACAAGGCTTCCAGGCTAAATGTTGAAAGGACAGGGAAGTTAACTGAAAGGGAAGGAGAAGTGGAAAAAAAAACCCCACAAACAAATTTCTATGGTTGATTTTCTCAATCATCCAGGTCAAGGACCTGTATTTATCTTGAATTGGAGGAACATTTGTTTTTGGGTTTTTTTGATTAAACAAGTCCATTTGTCAATACTATTTGAAGCTAAAAGAATTACTGGAGGAAAATTCCTAATCTGTGCTTTTTCAGGCATAGGACACATACATGTCTTTTCTCTAACTAAAGTTAATTTCTTCGTTTTAGCAAAATCTGTCAATGGAAAGAAAGAAGGAAGGAGGAGGAACAGTGGTGAAATCCAAATTTTTTTACTACCGGTTCTGTGGGTGTGGCTTGGTGGGCGTGGCATGGGAAGGATACTGCAAAATCTCCATTCCCTCCCCACTCCAGGGGAAGGATACTGCAAAATCCCATTCCCTCCCCACTCTGGGGCCATCCAGAAGTGGTATTTGCTGGTTCTCCGAACTACTCAAAATTTCTGCTACTGGTTCTCTGAACTGCTCAAAAGTTCCGCTACCAGTTCTCCAGAACCTGTCAGAACCTGCTGGATTTCACCCCTGAGGAGGAAAGAAGAATGGAAGAGGAGGCAGCTGTAAAAATCCAGATGACCACTAGATGGCAGGATCAGCAATGTCTGGTCCAGGCAGTAACTTGTGTGTTCCTGTTTGTGTGTGTAGGTAGTCCTTGTTAAACAATCACAGTTAGGACCGACAACTTGGTCATTAAGCAAAGCAGTCACTAAGTGAAGCTGTACCTGGGCACATGATTTTACCTCAGCTTTGCTTTGTTTTAAAGATCCGTGAAAGTCTTAAATGCAATAATTGGCCATAAAAAGTTGCATTTTTATCACTGTTATAACCTCAAATGTTCACTAAACAAGGAAGTCACTAAATGAGGGCTACTTATAACTGTGGAAGGTGTAATTAGGGTTTTTTGTACTCTACTATTGGTCTGCTGAAGCAACAACTTCTGACAGGCAGCTTGATTATTCTTTATACTTCAGCATTTCAAGGTCAGCTGAAGTAAAAAATAATAATTACGGCTCAAATATATACTACTTTGGATGAAACAAGGTCTGGAAGTAGTCATACTTTTTGAAAGACTGGTTTATGATTCTGACTTCTCAACAAGATTGCTCATTGTGGAGCTGAAAGCTATAGATATAAGCTTTGTGGAGATATAGGCTTTGTGGAGATATAGCTTGTGGAGATACAAGCTTTGTAGAGATATAGGCTTTGTGGAGTAACCAATGATACTACCATGGATACTGTGTGGTTTTTTTAAAAAGACTGATACAACTTTAAACAAGCTAAGGCCCGTTTCTTCTGGTTGTTTTTATTTCTCAAGTGTTAAGTTTCTTCCAGAATTATATTTGTTTGCCCTCATTTATTCACTATGACAGAGACTTCATCCACTTGTTACCATTTCTTGTGCATTGTTCATTGGTACTACTTTAAGCAGGGCCCTCCAAAGTCCTGGGCTGGTACATAAAAGGATGAGATCAAGAAGCTCTGGAATTGTGCCCAGCTCTTGGCTCTTACTGTGAACCATGAATCCTTTGTCAGCTGACGGGCCCGTCTCTGCAGCCATCTTATTTTTCCTAACACAGAACAATCCAACAGAAATACAGCTGTTTTGTTCCTGAAATCAGGTTAGCCAGATTACTTTGAGGTTCTACTGACAATTTTTTCAGTAGAACTATTTGGATGTGAGCATTGCTTCAAAAGATGTCTATATTCAAAATAAAACATTTAAATAATGCTATGCATGAGTTGCCTGGTTTAAAAAGCCCAGAGATTATACATACATACTTGTGTGTGTATAGGTAGTCATCATTTAGTGACCACAATTGGGACCCACAACTCAGTCATTAAGTGAGCCATTAAGCTCCATGGCTTAGGACCTGGAGATCGCCTTCTGCTAGCGATAGCCTCCCACCGACCAATACGCTCCCACAGAGAGGGACTCCTCAGGGTGTCATCGGTCAAACAATGTCGACTGGCGACCCCCAGGGGGAGAGCCTTCTCTGTGGGGGCACCTTCCCTCTGGAATGAATTGCCCCCGGAGATACGGATGATCCCTAACCTACACGCCTTTTGCCGTGCCCTCAAGACGTTATTGTTCCAACAAGCTGGGCTGGCCTAAACATGAATTTTAATGGTTGTCTTAATTTTTTAATAATATTGGGGCCAAATTATTTAATATATTTTAAATTGTTTTTAAATTTTATGTATATGTGTGTTTTATTGCTGGCTATGCACCACCCTGAGTCCCTCGGGAGAAGGGCGCTATAAAAATTTAAATAATAAATAAATAAATAAATAAATAAATAAATAAATAAATAAATAAATAAATAAATAATAAGTGAAATGGTCACCTAGTGAAACCTCAACTGTGCTTATGACCTTAGTTCAACTGCAGCTATCGGTCATAAAGTTATTTTTTTATCAGAGTCGTAAGTACAAGTGGTTGCTAAATGAGGCAGTTGCTAAATCAGGATTACCTGCTTACGCTGATTAGAAACTATTTGTTTCTTTATATGAAGTTCTGTTCAAATAAATTGGACTTATTTCTCCTTAATATTTAAGATCAGTACAATCATTTTTTTCACAACTTGAATTAACTCTTACGTTAGCTTTTAGCACATTCATTGTCACCAACAATCCATGTAAACTACATGGAAAGCCATTTTTTGAAAGTACCTTTTAATACTCATGTAAAAATTTCAAAATTTATACAGCTGTATGCCCAAGCTACATGATGGAATTTGTAGTTTGAGACATATAAGGTAAAGGTAAAGGTTCCCTCACACATATGTGTTAGTCGTACCCGACTATAGGGGGCGGTGCTCATCTCCGTTTCAAAGCCAGCACTGTCCGAAGACGTCTCCATGGTCATGTGGCTGACATGACTAAACGCCAAAGGCGCATGGAACGCTGTTACTTTCCCTCCAAAGATGGTCCCTATTTTTCTACTTGCATTTTTTACGTGCTTTCAAACTGTTAGGTTGGCAGAAACTGGGACAAGTAATGGGAGTTCACCCGATTACGCGGCACTAGGGATTCAACCCGCTGAACTGCCGACCTTTCAATCGACAAGCTCAGCGTCTTAGCCACTGAACTACTGCATCCCTCATTTGACACATATAGAGGGCAGCAAATTGGAATGAACTACTCTGGAAGGTCAGCCAATGTTGCTCTATGGCAGAAGAGAAGAAGAAGAATGAACTTTGTGACACCTTAAAGACTAGCATATTTATAATAGCAAGAGATTTTAAAGTCAACTCCACTTTATCAGATGCACAAATATAGAAGGAGCAAAATAAAGCAACAAGAAAGTAGGCAAAAAAATTAATATGAACAATAGTCACTGCTGCTATCCAACTCACCTGAGCCAACCAAAGTAATCAACGATAACTAAATAAGAGCTACTAATCATGGTGACCATAGATTACTTAATGACTATGTAAATTCTCAATCATCCAGGTCAAGGTTGTCCAAATGTGCTTTTCAAAAGACAGCTGGACTTCCTTAGGGTTTTTTCCTTGAAAATGTTTTGCTTCTCATGCAAGAAGCGTCTTCAATTCTGACTGAATGGGGGGAATGGGAGAATTTATATTCCTTTCATTAATATGGTCGTTTAGCACTCTGAAGGTCAGTCATTAGCCGTCTGAGAGTAGTTGAGGCCACTTGTAAGTTTATCTTCAGGTCACCTGAATCAGAGTGCAAATGGGTGTGGAGCCTTGGGACTACTGAAAGGACTTGCTTAGTTCCAAAGTCAGAATACCAATCGCTGGGAAACGCAAACAGAGCATATGCTTGTCTTCATCTATTGCAGAAGTCTTCAAACTTGGCAGCTTTAAGACTTGTGGACTTCAACTCCCAGAACTCTCCAGCCAGCATGGAGAATTCTGGGAGTTGAAGTCCACAAGTCTTAAAGCTGCCAAGTTTGAAGACCTCTGATCTATTGCATGGGTCTCAAACTCGCGGTGTCACATTGCCTTCATGTGATGCTTCGCAACATTTTTTCCCTTTGTGGAGCTGGAGTGAAGCTGGGGTGGGGGGTGCCCTGCTCACGAGCATCTGGCTCGCAGGCCACCAGTTTGACACCTTTGATATATTGGTATCTGGATGCCCTATAAAAATCTGGTTGATCCCCAAAGAATTCAGATCAAATTACTTTATTCTGATCCATCATAATTCTTGTTTTGTTAGACAATACACACGACCCATTTGGGGATGTTTGCACTGATATGTTTTTATCATATACCAAGCAAATATTTGTGAATTCTCTTAAGCTGTACTAGGTTCTCTGTAGCATGCAGTTAAGCCAGGATCCTGACATGCAAGATTAAGAATTGCTATTTTGTCATCTACACATTTTATTATGATTTACATACAATGCTATATGGTGGTCAGTGGTTTGCATGCTACGGTTTCTGATGGTCAGTTGTTATGATCTCTTTTGCATTAGAAATAATTCCTTTCATTAGCTAAGCACACAGAATAATTTTTTTAAACATGAAATGTACCACGAACTCCAAGCCAGCCCTGTCTAAACTGCAATCTTATATACACCACTGGGTGTCACTGTGAACCATAGAAAGCTCTTCAAGCTAAATTTCAACCTGCTATTTTATCCATTAATCCAAATGTCTAAATTGACTTCCCAAGGGAAGCTCGAAAATCGGTGTATTCAGGATTCTTTGCCTTCAGGATATTATGGTATGTTGCAGAGAAAAGTCTTGTTACTTGTTCACTGAGCTGCCGCAAATACATATTGTGCCCACAGATTTCATAAAACCAACTGAAAATTTCAAAAAAAAAATTAAAAAAATTCATCGTTTCACTTTGCAAAAGGATTGCTGAATTTTTAAAAATGTTTTGTATGTGATAATGAAGGCAGAAATAATGCAATGGCAGAATTTCTCAGGATCTCTGGAAATATGTAGATACTTCATTGTCACTGATGCTTGTTGTTTTTCTCATCACCATCATTTTCATCTCTTACCATCGTCCTCATTCACCCACGTCTTTCCTTTCTACTCAGAGAGGATCCTTATATAATTGCAAAAAAGTCATTTATACAGTGTGATGGGTGATGTATAAATTTGATAAATAAATAAAAATAATCATTGGGAAGAATTTTCAGGTAGTCCTCGAGTTACTGACCACAATTGAGCCCAAAATTTATACTGCTGAGTGAAACCTTTGTTAAGTGAGCTTACCCCATTTTATGATTTTCCTTGCCATAGTTCTTTAGTGAATCATTGCATTTGTTAAGTTAGTAACATGGTTAAGTGAATCTGTCTTCCCCAATGACTTGGCTTGTCAGAAGGTCGCAAAAGCGGATCACATGACTCCAGGACACTGCAATAGTCATAAATATGAATCAGTTGCCAAGCATCTGAATTTTGA